>NW_017728921.1:18891859-18894391 GCF_001723895.1 Crocodylus porosus | reverse complement strand
CCCCCCCCCCCCCTTTAAGAGAAGGTTGCCAGTGCCCCATGGCACCAGCAGAGAGGAGGCACAACCCCCAAGCTGCCTTCACACTGCCCCCTGTTATGGGGGAATGAACCCTGGCTGATTCTTTGCAGCCAGCTGGCAGAGGAGGGTAAAGGGGGCAGAGGGGCAGTGATTGAGCTGGCTGGCTTCTTAGCCTTTGCCAGTGCATGGAGGCACTCAGTCCCCACCATCAAACACTGAACATCTGTTAGCTTTGATGACACTAACTTTAAACACTTTGTGTAAAGCACAAACATCTTACAGCATGATCAAGGTAACCTTCTGTAACTTTTGTAAGCACTCCATGCAACCCAAAGAGAGAACACAGGTATCAGCCTTGACATGGTGGGTAACTGTCATAAGACCTACCTTAAGAAGCTGGTGTGCCTCATTTTATTGATGTGATTACCAGTCTGGAGGGAGGTGTAGAAGCCCCCACGGTTCAGCACTATAGGATGCAGATCAATCATACTGTTGGAAGACATGGAGTTCAGTAAAGGAGATGACCTGTTGTTTAGCTGGGTTCAATAAAAACAAGGGAACTTGAGGGGAGGGGAGATGTAAAAATTATATAGGAGGCAAAAAAGAAGAACCTTGCACCAAAGACCTGGCAGCAGGAGGAGCAGCATTACAGGCCTGGAATACATCAAATGCATATTCAAGTCATACTGGACAGGCACCTGTTTTCCTTCCATCACAGGTTCTCTTTCTAGCCCCCCTGTCAGCAATGAGGAAAGAGACATACCCCCTAACAACCTTGCGTTGTTACCTTTACAGACCTGACCTTCCCTAGTAGGCCCTCAACACCTTTTCTGGTTCATTGTTGACACACCATCCCACTGATACTTCAGGTCATTGTTTGAAGCTGTAGCTCCATTCAGCTATCAGAAATAAAAGCGCTCATTAGAGAGCACCACAAGAACTGTTTCTTTACAAGTCGGCTTGCAAAAACCAACCCCCAACACTGCTGTCTCTTCCATTTCAGCACTGCTGTCTCTTCCCCTCCAGTGTGGAATAGGCTGCTGAAGCTGGGCTGGGGGAGCCATGATCTCCATTACAATGATTATTCCTCCCTTTGTTCCCAGAGCATCTCTGCTGGGAAAGGTGAAGTTGGAGCAGCAGAGGTAGATTTGGCTCCGACTCTGGTCAGTGACGCCTATGTCAATGTCTATTACCAGACTTGCCCCACCTTAGAAAGGCCTGCAACCCCAGATAACATGCTTCAGCACTGAGACTCCAGGATTTGCCTGTCTGGAAGACATGGCAAGATTGGAATCCCCAGGAACACATGAGCAGAAGAGCCAGGTACAAACCTGCTTGTTCATAAGTTGTGGGAAAGGGCCAAAGACTCTGGGCATGGTGACCTTGGGAGCAGAAGCAGACTGCAAAGCACTGGTGTGGGAGGAACAGAAACTGCACACCAGAGCCTGATGCTTCCCAGCTGTGTGCCTTGAACATCACATATCCAGAGCCATTGCAGCAAGAAAGAAAAACCATCAGAGCATTTCTAACCCACACAGTAAGGTCTCTGCCAAGATTGCACAGCTCAGAGAGGCAGGCTGGGCAGATTATGGCTATTTGTATTTTGGGTCTATTTAGAAATCAAGCCCTCCCAGTTCAGTGGTGGGTGGTAGATGGAGCCTTTCACCTCTATGTGACTTGGTCCAATGCAGCCCAGATCAGTGGTGACTGAAACAAACCAGCCCTTGAGAGCTTTTTGTGGTCTACATTAATTAAATGCCTCAGGTATGAGTGGTGGACATCCATATCACCACAGCAGCCTGTTGGCTGTCTCAGCCAGGAGACTTTGGAAACTGAACTTCTTCACCCCAAGCATCTGTCCTTCCAGATCAGGGAGATACACTGTGAGATGGAGAATCTGTTGACAGAAGACTTCACCTTATGCCCTTGCCAACCTAACATTTTTCATCCCACATACATTCAGTGAGGATTTTTTTCTTTTAAAATGCCAAATTGCTCATGGCTCAAAGAGTCTCCCTCTGAAAGGGAAGGAAACTAGTCTTCTGGATGCTCCTGGTGAGCATCCATACTCAAAGCAAAACAGCTTTAGTTTCAGATTTGTTTGGTTTCAATCTAATGAAGTGACACTCCTCTTGATAATTAAAATTCATAGGGAAACATCAACACTGTTTATCCACCAATCCTACTGCCTGCAGCTCAGCTGCTGCTGGGACCTTTTCTCTTGGCAAGAATCCCAAGCTAGATGTATACATGCACCCTTGCACACCTCAGTCTGCAACCTGTATGCCCTGATCCCTTAGAAAGACAGGAGTGTAAGTGGTATGAAGGGCAACCAGAAGCTCTTATTTTGCCAGTCCAATATTAAACCACAGGGCAGCCAATGACATTTCATAAGGGTACAAATATTTAAAAAAATATCCAGCCCCAGTATTTTGCTGCACCATTGAAATTTATTGTAGTTAGAGGGCTTCATTTCCAAAAGACTACAGGCAGAGATGTCCACATACATGGCAA
>NW_017728921.1:18775975-18821310 GCF_001723895.1 Crocodylus porosus | reverse complement strand
GGGAGCTGCATCTTCAGCAGATCAATCTCTCAGTCACAATTGCTGTTCTGGGATATGTTGACACAGGTAAGAGAACAGTATGCTGTAATTTTGCTTCTGGGTAGAGACACGGCCATTAGGCTATAATAAGTAAAGCAGGAGGGGAATAATGTAATTCCAAGGCTAAGGGCAAGAGTAAGTATCAAGAAGTTATAGGAGGTCAAGAGATGTACTAGAAGCAGTCTCAAGAGCTGCCTCCTGTAGCTCAGCCACTTGCACCACATTCTCCTTTACTCTGAGAAAGGGACAGAAGAGAGATCACTTTCTGATAATTGTTCCCTTTACTTCAGACAATGCTGTGAAATCTGTTGGTGATAAAATCAGGATGACAGCAAATCCGAAGGAGGAATGTGCCCAGAAAGTGGTGCAGGCTGGTATACTGCGACACCGGGAGGTTTTCTATCCTTACTGGAGCCTCAAGCCTTTGTTGCTGCTGAAAGACTGGATGCCAGGCCTGACAGAAAGGCTGCTGGACCACTTTTATGTTCTGGAGAATATCCTCTAACCTCCAGAGTAGTTCACATCCAAAAGGATGCAAATAAAAGGAAAATATGGCAGGCCTCACTGAGAGACTGGAATCCAGTCTGTAGTGAACACAGTCCTTTCAAAGCATATGGAATTATTGGAAGAGTTCAAATTTACCTAAGCCTGGCTTCACTCTCTGGCTCCCAGGGCTAGTTAAGTGTTTCAGGGCACTTGGTCCTAACTTGGCACCAGGCTATTACAGGTCTTTATATTCTTGTTGGGACTTGGCCTTTCCCTGCCTCAGCCCCCTTTTTCTGTCACTGGTACCTGCAGCCTAGGCCTGGGCTCTCCAGCCCCAAACTCTACTTTGCCCCAGGCTCTGGGTTCCCTAGCTCCAACTCTGCCCTGCTCCAAGCTTACTGCTCCCTCAGTATGCATTGAACCTGCCCCCAGAATGGCTCAAGGCAAGCATGTGCCCTTAGAACACTAATGGGACCTCCACTACAGCCCTCACAGTCCCACCCACAAACACTAGAATAAACTAAAGAGATTAGCCCCCTGGCTATAACACAAACTAGCTCCACACTGGGCTCAAACCTAAGCCTAGCCCATAGACTGTACAACCAAGCTTCCTCTTACTCTGGACTCTATCCACCTATAAATCATCAGCATCTTACCAGCTGTTCCTCAGACAGCTCTGCAGTTTCCCCCCTCCACAGCTTCCAGGGCCAGACTGCCCCACTCTGATTCAGGCCTGGGTTTATATGGCTGCCCACCACAGCCCCCAGCTGGTCACTTGACTTCCTGAGCTGCTGCAGGTGTTGTCTGATTTGGCTTGCTAGAGCAGCCTCAGGGAGATCTCTTGTTGCTGGACCCTGTGGTGTTTCTGTGCAGGCCCTCAGCCCCTGAGGTTGTTGTTGCTGCTGGCGCTATAGTAAGCATTCATGTGAGTCTGCTGCACCCTTAAATCTGCACCTGGGGCCCTGCATGGCTGACTGGCCCCAGGGTTTGTTCCCCCTTCTCAGTAATGGGGTAGGGGCCCTGTTGCACAGTCCCATACATAAGAGGCTAAAGTGGGGCTGTAGGGTGCTCTTCCCTGCCCTTTCATTACTATTCTGACTAGGTAGGTCAGAACTAGGCAATTGTAAAGACTTGTGTGTAGACCTAAAGAGTTGTGACTACCAATTAGATCAGAGTGAGGAGGGAAGAAACTCCCTCTCCCCTCCTTTTTCTCTTTCTTTCTCTCTCCTTCTCTCTCACATACGGGATCTGTACCTGCAGCTCTTGTAACCAGTAGGCAGGAGGAGTTATAGAGAGAGACCAGAGTCATCTCCCTGGAGTGTGCTGGACTGGACATGACAATCAGAGCATAAGCAGGCTAATTAACCAACAGAACTCAATTTTTCCTATATATTTTTGTCCTCAAGTTTTTAAAGTGCTCCATAAACCATGTACCTAAAAAAAACCCTAAACAGCAGCCAGCTTTGAGGTAGGAGGGTGGTGGATGGGCACACAACAGCCCCATGGGAAGAAGAGTGAAAACTTTGGCCAAGGACAGTGAAGCAAACTGGGGAAGCTGTGTTGTCCAGGGACCAGAGCATCATAAAGTTGGATTCAAGAAACTTGGGCATGGTCTCCAACTCTGCCATCAACCCAGTCTAGACACTTAGAGAACAATTTTACCTCCCTGGGCCTGTTTCCTCCAACATAGTCAAGGTGATAACCCTGCATACTTCGGTGAAGTACTCTGAGATCTACAGATGAAAAGTGTTAGAGAGAGTCTAGCTAAATACCACAACTTCTCTTAGCTGGATCTTGTCTGAGTAACCAGGCATAAAACTGCATGCCTGATGAAAGTTGGAGTCAAGCATGCTATGCTTCAACCCTGTAGTGCAAGAGCTTAGGTCTTACAAGCAAGCCTGTGCTTAGGCCCGTGATTTAACCTTTGCCAATAAGGACAGGCATCCACTCATAATACTGCTTCATTTCCTCTTCTGCATCAGCAGCCAGAGGGTAGAGGAAACCAGAAGTCTGGGAGGAAAAATTCCTATCATGGCCCCAGGCCCAAAAGGAGACTAAAATACAGGGATTACCCCGAGCATAGCTGTTTGCTTTTTGCATGTCTCGTTTCAACTGTGCCACCTTCTCTTGCATCTCTGCGATCCCCAGATAGTTACAGCAATTCATCTCCCCTTGAAGTGTGCCGAAAAACTTGGCCTAGAAAAAAACATTAGGGGAAAGGGAAGTTGAGGCACTGACTGTTCACCTGTACACCTCTACTGGGGTTTAATAACAAACACAGAGCTGCTGGGTCATAAAATCATCTCACCATTTTCCCAGCATCACACATACTGAGGCAGACAAAGTATAGCCCATGGGCTGGATAGGGCCCACGGTGGACTCCATTTCCCAGCAGCTCCTGCCCATGTTGCCGCAGCCAGTTTCTATGGAGACCCCAGCAGCAGCAAGGCTGTGACAGCACAGGGCCAGGGTTTCCACAGAAATCAGCTCCAGCAGCACTGGCAGGGCTCATGGCTGGGCAGGTAGCTGCCCTGGGGCTGGGGCAGACAAGTCATCTCACAGCATGGTCCATAGCCAGGGCAGAACTGCAATCTGATGTTTTGCCTACTCCTGCCATATACCAACTATTATGTGTGTGGTGTCTTATGTATGGCTCCAGATCCCCAAACACTCTCCCTCTCCCAGCACAAGGAACTTGCATTTTTGGTCAATCTGTTCCTGAACTTGGGGAAGGGAGGCATATGAGGTCACAAAGCAACTTCAAATAGTCTTTATATACCTTTCTGGTGGTGTACATGGCCTTGCCTAGCTTCAGCATAAGTTATGATCAGTCTAAACTGCTACTATGCTCTACTTCTCATAATCTATTATGAACCCTGGAAAGCAGAGAAGAGCTGTGGTGTAACAGTACTGTTGCTAAGGGCTGTGAATAGGAGCAATGACCTTTTATACTGGTCAGGAGACTTTTGACGCAAGAAGGATTTTCAGGGGGACAGCTATAGCTAGTTTAAGGTCCCTCGCATGACCAAAGTGGTATAAAACAGCCAGAATATAAATGAGAATCAGGCTTGCAGGCCTAAAACAAATGCAGACCTGTATAAGCTGCATCAGAATCATCAGATGCCTTCAGCTTTTCCATCAGGTTTACAAGAGGAAAGCCAATGTCACACTGAAGGTGGAGGCCTCTAGTGTGTGCTCAAGTTATCTTTAACTTAAAAATCCCTTTCTGCAGGAAAAGGAGGGGTTCACTGAGTGCTTCTGTAGCGCTTCATTCCCCACCCCCTAAAGAGACAGCTAAAAAACTGAGTAATTTTTTCCATGGCATAATGGAAACTTACTCCCATGACCAGTTCCCATTAGCAGAAATCACATGGTTAGATTCCTACTAACCAAGGTGAACATTTATACCTACAATGATGGATTTCAGTAAAGCTAAAATCCACCTGGGATTTGATAGATAAGTAACCTCAGTCATGGCCCCCATGAGGGGACCCAGATTCTGGTCCCAGGCTAGCATTTCATTCCTCACAGGTGGTCTGTCAAGGCATATGACAGAGGTATATTCCAGCTGTTATCCCAGGTCAGGGGGAGGGAACCCCGGAGTGGCAGGTTTCAGAAAAATCTCAGGTACTATTCAGCAAACAGATACTTTTCTCCTTCCCTTGTGGCCTGGGCAGAAGCAGCCTGTGGAGGAGGAGGGATGGGCGTTGGGACAAAACTACAAACTCATCTGTCCGTGGGACTAGAACAGCTGCAATTCCTGGGTCCGGATACACCTGACCTCCCTTAATCTTAGTAGTCTGCGGGGAACTGTTCTCTATGAAGGCACAGCAGGTACCTTTAGAAATGATACCAGGCCAGCCTCTTCCTTCTCCACCTGCTTCCGCTTTCTCATGGCCCTCTCGCAGATCCCTGGGCTCTGCTCCATGTTTGTGACCAGTTCTTGCAGGCACTGTTCAGTGTAGGACAAGGACTGCTCCTCAAAGTCCTCTAGGGAAATCAGCTTGCAGAATGACACGCTGAGGGGGTACTCGTCATCAAACTCATCCAAGGTCTCCATCCTGCACCTGGCCAGAGAGCAGGCGCCACCAGAAACCAGGCTGAGGTGAACGGGAGCCGGCAGAGCTACTTTCCACCAAGTGAAAGGGCCCCTTGCCCTTCCCCTTCAGAGTCCCTGAAGCACTGGAGCTCAGCGCTGCCCTGGTGTCAGGCTCTGCAGGGAATGACAGGGCAGCTGCTGTCGCTGGCTCTACCAGGCTCCAAGGCCTCCAGTGTCTGGGAGAACATGGCTCTGGGTCTCCCCCTTGGCAAGGCTGCACGACCCTCCCGCCGAGTGTCCCCCGGGGCAGTGCTGGGGCCACGTCCCCACCCAGCGGGAACAGACGGGAGGGATGAAGGCAGGTCAGCAAGGCTCCTCAGTCTGCCCCCCCACAAGGGTGAAAGCGGCGGGATGCTGTTCCCCCCTGCCCAGCCCCTGCCAGGATGGAGGCAGTGGGGGGCCAGGGCTCCTCACCACCCCCGGGCAGGGAAGACGCGGCGACGCCAGCCCACAGCCCCGGCCGGACCGAAGGGGCGGGCGCTTGTTAGAGGCGCTGGGGAGAGGGGCGGGGCTGTGGCTCGCGCCCGCAGCTGCGGAGGGCGGAGCTCACCTGCTCCCTGTCTCGCGCTGGGAATGGTCGCCCGTTTGGAACCCCGATCTCTGAGGAGCCAATCAGGGCCCGGGAACCCCTCCCCAGGTGCTGTGCACGTGACAATGCGCCTGTGTCACCGGAGGCAGCGGCGCGGAAGGAGGCGCGAGGCGGAGCGAGGCTGCAGGCTTTATTGCGCAGGCGCTCAGTGGCAGTAGGTCGCCGTGTCCAGCGCCTTGTACTGCTCGTTGTAGGGTGCCTTTGCGAAGCACTCGGCCGCTCGTCGGTCGCACTCGCAGATGAAGGCCTTGCACGGGTTGTTCCTGGCTGCAAGGGCAAGGGAAGGCGCCGTCAGCCTGAGCCGGCCTCGTCGACCGCGCACGCCATTCCCGCCTGTCCCCTTCCCCGCTCGCACCAGCCCGCCCCGCCGGCAGCGCCTCCTTCGGGACGTGCGCGGCCTCAGCCGCCTGGACGCTGCACCCCGGGCCGGAGTGCTCCACGCGCCGTTGCCTTCACGGAAGTACCGGGGCCAGGCGCAGCGAGCTCAGGCCTGCTCCAAGGCCGGCAGTGCTAGATTTTATTTTTTGGTGGGGAAAGGGAAAAACACACCCACACCCACACACCATCTAGCTTAAGACTTTCCAGCTCATATGATATATTATTTAATATTAGATATTATTAAATATTAAGTTGTGTGTATATGCTAGATGTAGATGCACATAAAACTGCACCCCTCTGTTTACATGGCACCAGAAGTGCTAGATGCATAGGCCCCTGTGCAGCACAGGGAGCTGGTACCTGGCTCATTATCCTGCCTGGGCACCATTCCTTCCAGCAGGTTTAAATGCAGACAGGCAAGGTCAGAGGGGTGGCATTCCCTGAAGGAGGAGCCAAACCACCCACCCCTTGCTCCTTTCTAGCCTGACTGCCTGGGTCTGTGGAACTTTCCCAGCTGGGGGCACATTTATTATTTTAGGGTCCATTATGTACAAGTTTTTAAATTTGCTGTAGACTTGGAATGAGAGCTGCTGCTGGCTATGCCTGGGGACCGTTGGAAGGAAAAGGCAGTTCAGTGGGAGCCTTAGAGCAGGTGAGGAAGAGGCCCTGGCTGAAGAAGTGCAGAGGCCTCTTGTTGGGAGAATGGGTGGAAAAGATGAGGTGGGAGAAGTCCCTCTTGGAGTAACCCAAAAACTGAAGGGGTGGCAAAATTGCACACCCCTCTTCCCTGCTTAGTGGGGGCTGCCTCAGGAGGGTAGGCAGCTTGGGCACTGCTGAGCTGCTGCTCTGGGGCACTGTCTGGCACCTACCCCCCCCCGGCTGCACATTAAAAGGGAGGACATCAAAATTCTTTGTGCCAGTGCTGCTGGAAGTGGGTCTGGCTTTCCTGGGCACTAGACAGCTTCTGCCCAAGTCCACTCTAATTCCAAGGCTTCAGACTCCTAGTTCCCTTCCTGTTCTATTGGAGCCAGCAAGCTCTGTTCTCACTGCAGCCTTGGGCTTCCTGACAAGTCTTTTTCCACAGGTCTCTTCCTGCTCTGGTCCCTGGACTTAGGACACCTTCCTCTTAATGAAAGGGATTTCATAGCCCCTTCCATGGGCTAATGTAGTGATTCATGCAGACTTCAGCACACCACAGCCTGAGTTCCAGCCCTGTTCCAGAACTGCCTTTGGTTCCTGGATTATTACACTCTTTCCCCTTAGATCTGGGGTCCCAAAACTCTGCTTCTTAGGGTCATGCAGTGTTTCAAGGAGGTTTCACCCCACTAGTTTCTCCTTGGTCTTGCCAGCCTCCCTCCTGACACTAACACATGATTTTGCACTCTTTCCCTCTAGGAGTTCTGTGTTAAAAATGTGCTACTTGTTTTACCCATGGTAACATTCCTCAGCTATTCCTGCGCTCCCTTGAATACCCTCCCTCAGATATTAGGATTAGCTGACCCTCAGATCCAGTACCTCTTTCAAGGGACAAACTTCCCTGTGGTAGCATACCACTTCCAGCAAGTTCACACAGTACCATTAGGGAACCCCTGACATAAACCATGTTGCACTGGGGACTGCTAGAGTGGGGAAGATAAACTCTTGCTTAAATGCCATTGCTGCTGAAGTGGATGATGGCATGGTGGATAGTACTTTCAGGAACAGGGTTGGCCCCATCTTATCCTGCAGAACCTGTAGCCACAGGGGGCCCCACAGCCAAGGGGAACTGCCCTGCTAGTCCCCTGCCACTTGCACCATATTTAAAGGACTTGATGCAGGCAGGGAGCCCCTTCCTGGTCATAAGGAAGAAACCCAGGTGTCCCTAGCACATGCTGCCCCCACCCCACATTCCCCGCAGTGCAGCCCACACGCACAGCCCAGGCCCAACTATTTTATTTCAGTGAGTTTATACTGCAATTAACTGCAAACTTGATTTTTCAATGGATATGGGGGCCCCAAAACTATATCTTGCAGCCCCCCCCGCAAAAAAAATTGCAGGCTGACTCTGTTCAGGAAATGCTTTTGTATGTGGGTTTGGTCTAAGCTAACTTTCTTTAGCAGAAAAGTAAGAGTAGCTTAAACAGAATAACACAGAAACAGACATACCGCTACAGGTAATGTCTTGATCATGGCAGCTGTAGTAGTATATCTCTGTGTAAGGATTGTCCATAATTCCTTTACATTTTGAGTATCTCTTGGCCTCGGCATAGCAGCTGTCATGCACCTGACAACACCTGGGAAATGTTCAGAATAGGTAAATCAAGATGTGAGCTCAGATGACTTAGATTAGAACAAGCCAACTAATAAGGTTAAGTGTTTAGATAAAAATGATCCTGGAATTAGCAAACACTGGGCACCTGCAAAAGGAAAATAGTTAAGGGCCAAAATCATAGTCGATCACATCTGTACTGCATCCTTGAATGGCACTGTAGTATCACCACTTACACATGCAGCCCTGAGATATAACCAGCTTGAAATAAGTCTCCCATTACCTTTTCTTGGTTGTATACTACTACAGGGCTATTACAAGAACTCTTCATATCCATTCACTTCAATTCTCCAATACAGTAACCACACAGAAGAGTAAAACGAGGCAGGTGGAGCTATTTGGATGTCTAACTACAGAGATGGGGCACCAAAGTGAGATACTGCATTACGCTGCATTAGATCAGTCCCTGAGAAGAAACGTGCATGGCACCTGAAAAGGAAGACGGTGCTGCTGAAACCTCCAAAAGAGAGAGGGTTATAGAGAGTCTCACCAACCTGTCAAGTTGATCCACTGGTGTTCCACTGCCCCCCAGGCCACAGTAGCAACCGTAGTCAGTATAATCCTTCAGTGGGTCGCTGTCTGGCATAGTGCATTTGATCATGTTATGCAGCTGCCACACTGACCGGGGGAAGGCAGCGGCAGAAGCCACGCCCACTAAGAAGAAACAAAACCAGGAAGGTTAGAGTTGCAAAGCATTTCCTGATGTATGATACACATCTGGCTCCAACTAGCTGTCAGTCACAAATCTCAAGAGCAGTGTGATCTAGGTATGGGACAGGAAGTAAATTCTGCTTCTACATGGGTGGTAAAGTTAAGGCATTGTGGGTTTTTGCCCTCCAGGCATGGGGACCTGCACAGGCAGTTTCTTTAAAAAAAATTAATTCTTTTACTCAACTTCTACTTTTCATGAATTACCTGTTTCTGCGCGCATCAGTGCAGCAGGTATGGAAGGCACCTACAAGACAGACTTGGAGCAAGAATAAACAAATGATGGAAACATACCTGATGACAGGAGAATGAACAGGATTAATTTCATTCCTTCGGCAGGGGTGTGCAAAAAGGACGCTGGGGTACCTGCATCCCTCTCTTTATATAGCAGTCTCACCTTGACACAGAGGTGTGATAACGCAGCAGTGTTTGCACTGCTAAATGCAGGCTTCTTTTCTCAGAGGCTGTGGGAATCCTAGATTATGTTGTGGCAGCTGAAGGCCAGCAGTTAACTTTCCCGGAGTCAGCTGTGTGCTATGATGGTTTTTCTTTTATTTCTAATTATAGTGCTAATGTGAGATGCTAAATCAAGAGTCCCAGCAATGAGTTATATCCACAAAACAGGTACACCACAGCACGGGCAGCAGCAGGGCAAGCACCCCAACGTGAAACTCTAGGAACTGATGCTAGGCCTAGACAAGCCAGGGCATTCTTGCTGAAACTGGTAATCAGGGCAGCAGTGAACTGTGATTTCTGTATTTCATGGAACAGCCACAGGAAATACTGGTAGAAAGATGCAAACAAAAGAGAGGAGAAGGATAGCCATGGGGGTTGTAGAAGGGGATGACTGGAGGAATTAACACATTAGTGGTGGCTGATGAGAAGATTAGCAACAGTTCCAGAGCAAAGTTTTAAAAAGGTCCAGTAGGACTTTACCAAGAGAAAAAAAATACCGTCAGGCCTGTATTTGACCAGAATGCAGTCACCAGTGCCCTTTTCCAGAAGGACGCTATCCTGAAAATTTCCATTTTGTTTCTTGTTAGTCAACACTATCTTGGGAATGCAAGTTTCTCTCTCCTTTCTGCCACACAGTGTGCCAGAATAATTTATTTCCCAAGCACACCATTAATCTGCACTGCACTTCCTAGTCCTCTGCCTGTGAACTTTTGGTTCTGACTCTAAGTGGAACACCTGCATCAATTTCTCCTCAGTCACATGTCACCAAATAGATAATAAAAGTCACAAGCAGAAGGAACAATTGACAAATTGGTTCCAGTAATAAGCAGGTGGCATAGTTCCCACACACGTGGCAAAGCTAATTTTGCCCAACTTAAAAAAAAAAGTGTTAAATTCAACCTTAACTGGTCTCAGCACTTTAGTACTCTAAACCCACCCAATTGCTTCCACTTCAACTAAGAGACAGCACTATCTTTTCCTAACATGGGATGCTGAATTAGTTGCAGCATACGTGCCCACTTACCTCCCACCAGGCTATATTCTAGATAATAATGTTAAATAAAAGTGGACTTTACACAAGCAGCTCTCCAATAGCTATCTCTCTACAATCTTACATTGTGCTTGGTGTCATTTCCCTTACTCTGTGGTCCTCAGAAACATCTTACTTTCTCAATTTCTCCCCTCCCCTCCCTATTAATTTAATTACAATGTTTTGCTAATAGACAACTATTCAATCCTCTGCAGTCTTTCTGCACCTTGTGCAATCAAGCTTATCCTGATAAATAAAAATTTGCACAGTGTATTATTTGTGCTGGTTTATTCCCTAGGACTCCATTTGCACCAATCTATAAAATCAATTCACCCCTTGTGCCCACACAGCTTCACCAGACTAGCTAGCCACAGTGGGAAATTGTCCAAAAATACTGTTATCCCTGTTCACAGTAGGTCAAGTCAACCTGATGCTCAGCCAACTAGTAACCAGTCCACACAGTGCTCCCACTATTACAAATGTTGATGGAGCTGCGGTGCTTAAGGAACAGTGGAAGAACAGCCTAAAACTCTCAGGCTAGAAAAGCTAAAACCTGCTCACATTTCCAATGTTAGGCTCAAGACCAACACTAGTTTACTGATGGCTATTGTCAGAATTATATTTTCTTCAAAGTACTTTTAGAAAGCTTGAGTCCCATATTCTCTCTGATTTTAGAAATCCATCGATATCTTCCACTCCGCAGGACTCCTTCACATTGGATCACAAACCATTAGACCCTGAGGTACAGGTTATCCAAAGCATCCGCTTAAAACAAATTCACCCAATCCTCTCCTTTATAATCCTGATTTAGAACAGATTTAAAACAATTCAGTACCTCAGCTATTTTAGAATAATCACTGACTTCACTTTATCCTCTAGTATTTTCATGTTCGTTGTACAAACCTCGTCTATGTTGATTTAGCCACCAGAGCACCTTCCCTTAATTGCCTTCTTTTTCGCCTGTAAAACAACCCTCTGAGGCTCCTCTCCTATCCACTTAATTTCCAGATTTAGCAAGTGTTGCCACAGAATGGTCCTTTTCATGCATTTTCTCTTTTGTCACACATACCAGTGTGGCAAGTACAGTTCACGTCCCTTAGCATTTGTCTTGTGACTGCAAGAGTTATGCAACACGGGCAAGTGAGCAAATGAGCATTAGAAGAGTGCTGCGTGAGGAGGAATAGGTATGTTTCATTTCATCAAGGCTGCTAGATGACAGTTCTAGCTTTAACAGATGACAGCCTCTTTATGCCAAAGCCTCCCACCTTGATGCTCAGCTGTAACAACAAAGCATTATTTACATTATTAAATGCAGACTCCATCAGGACTCCTGGGATTACTTTCACCATCACAACTTTGAAGAGTGCTTCATTAAATGCCACTGGCTGCTTCTGGTTCTTTGCATTCTTTCAGCAGCACTGTAATCTCTTTAGCCTTCATTAGTTTGCTTCTTAGGATTGCTCAACTTTCCTTGACATGGGTAGATTTTTGACACTGCCTACCCCCAGTGGTCTCCACTCACTAGATTTCTTCATTCTTCCCACTTTGCTTTCTCACTCCTAATGTTCTTAGCAAATCCAAAGGGTACTTCCATGATATTTTTCTAGTTTCCTGGGAGATATTATTATCCCTGTTTACACATGAAAAACTGAGGCACAAAAGTCAAAGGATTTGCCCAACATTAGAAAGTGAGTCAATGCTAGAGTTGAGAGCAGAACACAAGAGCTGTGGCACCCAAGCTTGTACGCTAACCACAGGACAAGGCTTCTGCCATTCCAGAACCATGCATACCACCACAGTAACAGAGAAGGAAGATTTTCAAATAATTTATTAGGAATTTAAAACTGAAATCTGGAAAAAGGGTTACAGGTGTGGAGAGAACAAACTTCGGAGTGTAATAACTTACTGGCTTAAAAACACAGCTTTATTTCTTTTTAAAAAATGCCCACCCTGAAACCAGAGTACCCCTGCTCCCAGGCAGTGGCAGCACTTGCCAGAGAGCAACTCGCAGCCCAGCAGCAGTGTGGCTAGGCTGTGTGTGTCTGGAGGGGCACTAGGAAGCAGTTCAGCGCATGTACCAAGAGGGAGGAAAGCGCTGTCTGCAGACCCAAATTTGAAGTATATAGAATAAAAATAAACCCAATAAAATGCAGCTCTTCTTTAATTAGGAAATATTTAAAAAAACAGACATACAGACTCTTGTCTCAGTAACAAAAATTATTGCTTTGTGTTTTCAGTACTAAACCATTAAGTACCTCTTGCCTAAAGCAGAACTCTCCAAATTTATCGCCAGGTCAGGCAGGGCCCCACTGTTGGGACTCAGTACAAGCCACGAGGCAGTGGGGGTGGGAAGAAGGATGGAAGTGAAGGAAGGGAGGGAGGGACCCATTTGGGCTGTGTGGCCCTTCTCCCTTACTGGGGCTCAGTTTGGGGGATGAGAGGGAATGATTTTTAAAACTTAAGATGAAGCAGCATTATTTCCCTGGGAAAGTGTTGGGCTGCATCTTAATGAAAGGCTTAATCACCCCCCTAAACAAGGTCTTTGGTTCACTTAAATCCAGACCCAAACCTGCCCCTTAAATTCCTGCAGGAGCCTCCCCCGAGCATAGGCCTCTTGTTATTGAGAGCCTGGGTCACTTGGGGGGGAAGTCCCAACAGTCTGAAGAACGGACCATATCATCCAAGTACAGGACAGAGGACAAACTCCCACAGACTTCAGAACAGAGTAAAGCAAATGGGAAGCTGTGATTCTTTAATTCATATGATCCCTGAGAAGCCCTTAACCCGCCCCAAATCACCACCCTAATGCTTTTCTCCCAAGCTAATCACACCCCAACCCACTGCCCTGCCCTGCCCTTCAGAGAATGACCACCCCAATATCCCACCCCCCAGACAACACTCCTTCCGAACACCCTACCCCTAGAAGAGGATCCTCTTCTCCCAGAAACCTTGACACAGGCGATAATATTTGGAGAGTCAATTCCTTTCAAAGTAACCAAGACAAGCAGTGGCGGTAAAGCCCTTTGCCTAAGCCAAACCAGATGCTGGCACTACAGGAGCCCAATGAGGGAGTCTGTACATCGAGCAATTGGAAGCAGCTTTAACCCGCTCAGCAAAACAGCCGATGGCTGGTAAGTGTCATTCCCCCCCTTCATTTCATCAGAGGTCTTAAAATCTTACAGTAAAAGGTGTAGAAAAAAGAAAGGAGTCCTGTCAGGATTCTGCTGGAGAATATTGCTCACACTGAGGTGCCAAGTCCAGGAACCTGGAGCTGCTCCTTAGAGGCAGGCTGCAGCCTCAAGCCAGGTTCACCTCACAGTATTTACATATTATACAGGAGAAAAAAGAAAACCCCACGTAAAACTAACCCTAGGAAAACAAAACTTTCAGCCATAAGGATAGTGTTTTTCACTTAGCAAAATATACATTTGTTTTGTTCCGTAGCGATGTCCCACATTTCTGGATCCTTGGAGTTTCGCACGTTTCAAAGCCTCACATTTACAAAACAGAAACAATTAAAAACAGTTTCTTTTAAAAAAAAAGAAAAGAAATGTATCAGTTCCTCTCAGCCTTCGCTCTGCGTCTCTCTCTTCCCTTCCGAACTGCATTCACGTTACTTACTGTCCTTTAAAAACGCTGACAACAACAACAACAGAGTCGAAAATATTCAAAACAATTTCAAAGCGAAATAAAAATACTCCTCAATAAAAACTACCTAACACAATCACAAAGCCAATTCATAAAATGTGTCTACTAGCTCAGGAAAGAGCAAACAAAAGGAGGGGACCATCCCCAAACAATAAAGATAAAAAAATAAAATAAAAAAATAAAACTAACAGCTAATAAAATAAATAAAAGAAGAATCGGTGGGTTGGGGGCTTGGGGAGGGAGAAGCGTAAACCGTCGGTGGTTAGTAAGAAAGCGAGATGATCTCCTTGGGTTCAGTCCAGTGCGGTCTGGTCAATGGGAGAGATCGGGGCAGGTCAGCAGGAGCCTGGCAGCCGGCTGGCAGTGTGCAGTTTTACTCAACAAAAAGGAAACCTTGGTTCATCCCCCCCAAGGCTCACCAGATCCTCCAGCCTGCTGTCCTCGGTTAGGTCACTGGGGAATCTGCAGGAGACCAGCAGGGGTTGGGTGGAGTGGGGACAGAAATAAACAACTAACAGCCTGTCATTTTTGTATCCTGTCTGATATGTCAGGGGGTGCCAAAAAGCTCTCCCCAGTACATGGTTGTTTTGTCACCTTGGTAGAAGCATAATGGTTTCACCTCACTGGCATGGAAATGAGGCAGAACACAAAATACACCAATTTATGATATGAAGACGTGGACCAAAGAGACAAGTCCCACATACAGCATTGGAGTCTGTCATCTGCACTAGAAGAGTGGCACTCCATCAGCACACACAGATGGCAAAAGCAGGAGTTTCCAGGGAACAGAGGCAGGTTTTTGTTTTTTTAAACAAACACATTTCTGCCCATTCTGAGGTGCGCTGATGCCATCCAACACTCCCTTTCACTTCCTTCAAAGGGAGAAAAGCGAAAGAGTGTACAAGATTGCCCCTGCCTCAGTTGAAGAAGCTCCAGCCCAGAGATTCAGCGTGCTCTCAGCAGAAGTGGGACTTCTAGAGTACAAGAAGCCCCCTGCATACAGCTAGCTGAATAAAAAGGATGGGAGGGACTTATCTCAGGGCTGCCAGCATGAGAGCTCATACCAGCCCATGATTTTGGTCATCTGCTCATTTTGCCTCTTTCCATCAACCTTCCCTATTTCTAACCATTTCCTGGGGCCCTATAATTTTCTCCTATTTTACTTTCTTCTAACCTCAAGCTTCCTAATCCCCATGCCAGTACTAAGTTACAGCCACTATTCCATGAGATGTAAGAGAACTGCATGAGAGAACTCCCAACAGTACTCTTCGACTGACAAGATGAGCAAAATCCATTTCCTTTCCCTTCCCACCCCAACTCAAATGTGATGCTTCTGCAGGACTTCCAGTCTGGTTCTAATTCCTGGTTCCAATCTGACAGGCTTGATGGCACAGAATCCAGCCACCAGACTGGCCTCCAAGCTCTCCTATTCAGCTGCATCCCCTGAAGTTTGGGCTAAAATCAACAGAGACCTCTCAGTCCAAGCCTAAACAAGGCAAGCAGAGGGACAACATCCTCTTCCCCAGGGGTTCATGTGCATAGCAGACTATTCCAGAACTTCATGCCTCTTGCTCAAGTTCCCACTGTCCCCCTCACCCACTTGATGATCTTACCTCCTGCTCCTTGGTCCCCAGCTTCAGTGGTACCCATTGGTAAAAGCTGTTGCAATCAAGGGACCCTGAAAAAAAATTCAAACCTCATAATTTAGCAAAGCTAAAGGATGCAAGTCCCATACACTATTTCCCCATCCTTCTCTCCCCCTTTGAAGTGCTCCTCCTGAAGATACTCTCTACACCTTAACTATAAAACCAGAATCCTCAACCCACTGTAAGAAGACTCCTCAGCACCTAGATTCATATGAAGTCATATAGCTTTTGTACCTTCTAAAGGTGTGCTATTCCCCACTCACAGATAATATCCAGTCACTAGACCTTCTCTTAACATTTCCTTAGAAAAGTCATATGGCCTTATTTGTCTTTCAGCTATTGCCTCACACTCTATGGTCTGAACATGGGGAAATGTGCTGGTGGCTAATATTTGTTCTATTCCACCCTCACTGTCACTCTATCCACTCATCCATTGTCACTGAGGATCTATACACCTTCCATGCTGTACATGGTTTCACATTTCATTCTGAAGGTGGGGATGGTCACAGTCATCTGAGTTCTTCCTGAAGTGAGTTCAGCACAGCCCACCTGCTGAGAAAGCTCTTTAGCCCTCAAGGTAGCAGTTCCATTTGCCCAGGGGAACTTGGCTGTCTTGGTATGTCTCAATCAACACAAGTGAGTGAGGCCCTTGGAGACTTTGGGCCAGTTCTGTGGTGGGCTTTAGCAATTAGGACCCAGACTGGTGTTCAAAGGGGAAACAACGTGGAGAGTAGAGCTCCAGGATGATGCTCTCAATGGCCTGTACTCAAAATGCCTCATTCTACACAAAAGGGGCCTTTTTTAAGATCAGTGACTTCAGGCCAAGGAATAGTAAAAACAGCAATGCCAAGTCAAGGGGTCACTGAAGTCCTAGTGGCGGCAATAGAATGTGATCTCCTGGCCAAACAGCTGTAAGTGAGCCAGAGTTTTCTGCAACTGGCATTATTTAGATTTTCCCCTCAGGTACCAACATCCCCAAGTGCTTCCAGAAGTGCACCTCCACCCTGAGAACCCTGCTTTCTTCTCCAGTCTTCCTACCTGCTGTCCTCAACAGCTGGATACAGAACACTCACCCCTAGGCTGTGGCCAAAGCCAGTACTTGGGGCTGGACTGGCAGCACTGATGTAACTGCTGACCCCTGAATCCTGATTGGCTGCTCCATAAAGCTCTGCCATTGGCCCAGGACTGGTAGTGCCCAGAAACCCACCAGTACGGCTTGGAGTAGAGCCTACAGGAAGAAATAAAACTACACAGTGACAATCCCAAAGTACAGGCTTGCCCCACCCCTGCTTGTAGCCCAGTGCAGACCTCCTCTAATAGGACATGTCACTGGGTAGGAAAGTGGCAGTTACCTGTCCCTCGCACTACAGCTGCTGCAGCTGCTGCCGCTGCCATTGGTCCATACGCAGTGAGGGGTATTGCTGAAAGAGAAGGGACAGGCATCTCATAGTGGCACTATGACTCTGAGGGAAGCTCCTGGGCAAGAACCTTCATTTCCCTCTAGGAAATACAGCAGCAAAAAAGGTGCATTAGCCTGACAGGTTACCCTTTACACCCAGAGTGATAAGGGGAAGGAGCACCCAGCCCTGCATTGAGAGGAATCCATTCATGCAGCAAAACCCCAGAGTGCTTGAGCTTACAGATGCCGCACAGAGGAAACTCATTCATCAGTGAAACGCAGCGACATCCAAGTGGACCCAGCAGTTTGGGACTGTTAATAATCACACTACACAGCAGCTTAGGAGAGGAAGTGGCAGAGAATCCCACAGCCAGCAGAACTGGAAAGGGGAAGCTTAGGATGACCCTGTATAATTACTTGATTGGTAACTGATACCAACGTTAAGGTACTCCAGCTCTCAGGATTTTTAATGGACACAAGCAAGGTTTTACATCTCATCCAAAAAAGGGGACCTTAGCATTCCCTAGCCACGCTGGGACACAGAGCACCTGCCTCTAGCACCATTCTGGGGGATAATGGTTTCACCCTTGACAATCTCTTCTACCTCAGCTCCAGACATGCAATCCTCCCTTCTTTTCCAACATGCAAACTCAGACCAAGCTGTCAACAGAGTGTGAAGCATATTCCTGGCTGTGCAAGAATCAGAAAAAATCTTAACTTAATATATAACAAACTTAGTCCCCATTTCTACTATCGTGGGCATCCAGTCCTTAGCTCACAAAGCACATAGTGTAGCCAGTATGTTTTTTTCTGCCCTTAAAATGACTGGGTCAGTGTTTCATGCCTGAATGTGAAATCCATTGCAATTTTGTTTAGAGCAGCATAAAAAGAGGTCAGAACAAATCAATTGAGTTAAAGGCCTGAAATCCAGACTAGCTCAGAAGGGAATATTTAGCAGCAGGTTCTGTCCTGTTTCATGCATATGTCACATTGGGGCTTATATTTGGGTTAGCTGCTTATTATAGGTACTTGGCCAACGTAAGCACACCACTGCCATCAGATTGCTCCCAAAGATGCCATTCTGGTAAAGAAAGAGATGATCACACCAAACCCATCTCTCTGCCACATTGCTGCTGGAAGCCACTAATACATATCTGAATTAATAAATACAGCCATCACCAGGAAGGGCAGCCAGTTCTGCTCAGAGAGAATTCCATTCTCTCTTTAGAGGAAAAAATCCAAAATGCAAACAGAAGAGCCATTTTTGCCTTGTAATTTATCCACTTAGGAACCAGATTTTTGCCTCATCAGTGATGCACCCTCCTTTAGCTCCTTCACCTTAGGTACTCATCACCCTGCCTGTGTCAATTCCATTTGACAAACCCATGAGGAAGGCAGATAGTTTACATTTACACAGCCACCTCCAGCCAGAAGGATCCTTTAGGATTTTCAGCCTAGTACTGAATGTTCTCAGTTCTCACTGATGCCTAGGGACAGAGGGGATAGAGCATTTTGCAGGAGCACAGGAATCTTATCACTCACCACTGACATAAAGCTGCACAGAACCTGTTTGCAGCACACAAAACAGGAAGCAAAGAATGTTGTTAAATTCAAGGGCAAGTTTGGGGAGGAGAATTTGAGGTATTTTAGATATGGACACTAACTAGCCAAAATGGTATTTAGCCAGGACAGCAGGGGTTAACAGTACATTGGTATATAAAGGACCAGTCTCTCTCTCAAAGTAGGCAGGTCTAGTACCCTGCTGGAACATTGGTTCTGTATAACCTGAGAGGAAACAGTGCCATCTACTGATACCAGCACCCCCCTGTTTTTTCACTGGAGGTCACACACTCAAGGACAGACCCAGTCCACTTCTCAATTTGAAAACAAATAGGAAGGATGACAGATGGAAGTGGCACATCCAAGGCTTACACAGCTACTTCCTTGGCCCTGGGGACTAGCTTTATTAAAAAGGGACAAGACTTAATCTTCCTCATCTCCCTTGGGGTAATTTGTTTTGTTTGTGGGTGAAAAAAGGAAAGTGTTTTTATCAGCCTCTGTGTCCTCTGAAGTATAGCCTCTATCAGCAGTGTAGTGAGTCATGAAAAACCCTCTTTCCAGGCCTCTGCAAAACAAGTGCGGAGGGAGTAAACTCCCTGTATCCTCATTAGAGATAAATCCAAACCCTGAAGCAGCAGGTGGAGTCATGGCAATATTAGAGAGAAAGGATGTCGTGGAAGATGAGATGGTGCACAGGGAACATGACACTAGCCCATCAGCTACCTAGAGCTGCTTTTCTAAGATAGATACTGAAAGTGCAACAGAGCTGGGGAAACTGACTGTGGAAGGAAGAGTCTAAGGAAGAAGCATCATTAAGAATACATGCTAGACAAACTTAGAGGTCTGAGGAACTAGAGGGAAGAGATAGTTGTTATACTTTGATAAAATATTACAGTCATAAGTAGTCCTTACAGAACTATCCTCATGACCAGTGCTACAATCCCATTCCCTACAGCTATGACCAAAGAGTTTGTCTGTGAGCTCCCTCCCATGCAATGTTCCTATAGCACTCCCTGCCTAGTAAACCTGGGATCAGAGTAGCTGTGAGCTGCATAATATCCACAACTCTCCTATCCATCATAGCCCTACATGAGCTTCTGCCTACTGAAGCTGAGATCAGAGTAAGTGTAAACTCCCTGGACAGCAAGTGCCCCAGCATCCTTCACTGTAGTGATTCAGGCTGCAACATAAGAGGAATTATTAGAATATTTACGTTGCTGTCATCAGGTTTCTGTAACTGATACAGACAACCCCCTGGATTAGGAGCTAAAAGAGGGTCAGGAACAGCAGCAGCTATCTGGGGACTAAAATTCACTTGCCCTCATCATGTATAACCTGCATCTCTCCCCTCCCTGGAGGTGATATGCATAGTTCTGAACCCCTCTCCACCCCTTCCCCCCCGGCCCCTGTTTTTGATGTAGCTAATGTAGATGGAAGAGGAAATGAGGAAATTTTCCAGTCTCACTGCTCCAATCCATGAAGCAGCGACACCACTGGAATGACCCAAAGCCCCTTCTCCCCTTCCAGCTTCTGAATTTTAGGAAATCAGCGGGACTGACCTGTGAGCTCAGGGAGGACGGGGGCACTCGGGAGAGGGGTCCGCTCTACACGGAATTCTAAAAACGAAATGTAAGACAACTTAGGACCTTGTAAAATACCCCCTGGGGGGGGGTAACCAGCAGAGACAGCAGCATCAGGCCTTCCGAATACAGCCCCCCAAAAGCCAGACAGAGACCAAAGGAGTTGCTGCAGCATCCAGCCTTCACCTATTTTAGTTAATTTAAAACTGGTGAAAGTTGTTGAGCTGACAGCTCTGGCAACTCCTAGCAGCTGCTTATCCCAGAGCAGGAATAGCCAGAGCAGGGGCAAGTGCAAACTCCCCTTCCACTGCCCCACTCCGCCAAAATACTTCACCTCTGCCCTGGAGGGACTATCATTAGGACTAAAAGGAAAATTCAGTTTCTTATGCCCAGCGTTTCCAGGGTTGATCTGTGCCACTGAGTTGGTGGTGGTTTGGGGTCAAGGACAAGTGGATTCAGAAAGACTTCTATACAGTCATGAGGTGGCAACTGTTTTTAGTCACAGCCAACCTGGGCTGGCTTCATACTAGTAGTCTTGAAGTGAAAGATGCCAGGCCACATTCCCAACTCTCTAACCTCAGGCCTTTCTACAAAAACCTTTGGCAACAGGGCTGGAGAGGGTAAGGGGATGCTCAGAGTTGCCACTTGTCCTGAAAATAGCAGGCTGCTCTTTTATTAGTGTGATGTGTATCACACTCTTCACTTGAGGTGGAAGGGAAAGGCACAAGAAAACTCAGAGCAGCTGCAGCATCAGATGCCAATCAGTGATGGTCAAGTCTACACACCCAGGTGAGAAGTGAGCAGGTTTATTAATTTAAAAATATCCAATATACCAAAGAAGGATCTGCTGAAGATTTGCAGCTGACTGTCCCCATAGGTGTTTTTTGGGACCGTAAAAGACCCAGGGGACTTATTCAGAATACAGCTCCCAGCACTGTGACTCTTACATTTAAAAGGCCTAAGGATTCCCTGGCCTGTTTACAGCTGGGTGGTTACAGCTGGGTGGTGATGTCCTGCTTTCAGGAAGGTGGTGACTCTGCTGGAGACAAGCAGACATACACACAGAGGCAGCAAGAGAGCCAGAGCTGCAAAGGGCCCTTCTTCATAACAACAGACCTAAGGAGGGATCTAGCAGAGGGAGTTGCAGCAACCTTGGGGTTTTCCTGTTACTAGAGTACAGGGATAATGATCAGAAGCTTGTACAGTTACAGCCTCCTTCCTATCTAGCTAGCAGGCTGGCCCCTCCCCTTCCCTACCTACTACCCTGCCCCCACTCATATCCCTCTCAAATTTAAGGGAAGACCAAACTGCAGCAAGGCTAAAACAGACAGTCTGGGTCATGGGACAAGCCAAGGACTTCCCATAGTGTGAAAGCAAATGGAAGGAATAGGAAAGGAGAGACTTACCAGGAAACTGATAAGTGTAACCAGGTGCGATACCAGTGTAGCTTCGACTGGCGTAAGTGGCAGCTTGGAAACCTGGATAACCTGCCAGCAAAGAGGGAATTATTACAGTGAATACACACAAACCCACCGCTCCATGCCTTTGCTCTGAACAATGTGCACAGTGCAAAAGGACTGATCAGCATCACAATGAGACCTGTCCATGTGCACATAAACGCACGCAGAGCATATATACCACATGAATCCAAGGAAGAGTTTAATGGAATTTTGTTTAATTTTTATTACATTTTCTTTTCCTGGCACCAGAGATTTCCATGTCAGAAAGTCCAAAGGTGACCAGAAGCACAAGGTAAGGATATGAAAAGGATATTAAGGGGTAGTGGTAAGCATCCAAACGATTGAATGGGACTGAGTCACTGACCATCTACTTCAGCAATACTGCTATTGGCTAATGTTCTGAAGTAGATGCAGAAGGAACAGCTGGCTGGAAATAGGCAGGCAGAGCACTTGTTCTTGGCAGAGATAAGAATTACAATGCTTACCATTTTCTGAGAAGCCACCATAGCAAACCACCTCCTTTAAACAGCCTCATGAGAAACCCAGAGGCTGACTCAGAGCTGCAAGTTTTATTTGAAATCTCCCATGACTAAAGTAAATGGATTTCCCACTGACTCACTGGAGTTTACTTGTTTAAAAAGCAGTGTGCCTAAATACAGACAGATACTACAATGGTATTATGGGGCTGCAGATTTAAGGGATCTGCACTAGACTCTTTCTTGCTCTGGCAAAACCTACAGTGATCCAGATCCAAATGAGAGGCTTTTTGCTGCTCCTATTAAATACACCTATAATACTGGTCAGATAGGTTATACAATTGCCAGTAATGAGGTTTGGGCAAGAACTGGCTTGACTCTCAAATCCCAGAAAGAACTGTGGGGCTGGAAGGTGGATGGGGGCAATTCCTTATCTTTTTTTCTTATAACCTCAGAACATTTGCATGGAAGCCACAAACTAACATAAATCCCAGAATATCTCATTTGGCAATTCCATCTTCAGAGATGAGGCCTACTTTAAGCATGTGGTTTTGTTTGTAATGTGAAAGAACACTGGCTTTCACTAAGCAAGGCTGCTAGCGCAGTATGAACTCCATTGGATTTAAAGGACACTTGGATGCCCCTTGAAAACTGGCAAAAATGTTTATTAGGATGATATGCAGAAAAAACACTCACTCTGCATACTGAAATGACCAGGCTCCCCCCCCAACAAATGGAATGTGGTTAGTACTGTATTATGTGGGGTTCTTTAAGCAAACACTTAAGCTTGCAAGAGTGTATATGCTGTTCGTTTACTACTACAAACCCCCCCCCCCAAAAAAAGACAGGAATGCAGTCATTTGTCAAAATTTCTCCCAATGTGCAACTGTATTTCCATCTTTTATAACTCCAGCCCCAGAACTGAGAGTAATGATGCATGTATAACTCTCCCATGCTGCCACCAGAGGGCGATTTGTGATCACAAGAGGTCCCAGCCCTCCTCTTCCCAACTATAGTACCATAGGCCTTATAAAATGTGGTCTGATGTCATTGTTCTGATCTACCCTTGAACGGCTTCAGCCACGTTCCCATCACACTGCACCAGTAACATGGTCCCAGAACAAAAATTGGTGCCCTTTTAGGAGAGCTCCTCCCACCAGCTGCTGCCTAGTGCTTAGCAGGAGCTACAGAGAAAGGGTCTTTCTTTCAGTGCTTACCCAGCATGCCAATCCCAAGCATGAAGGCATCCATCCCATAAGGCATCACTCTGGACCGCCCTCTCGCAGAGCCAGTGGGGGACATCACTTCCTTTGGCTGAGCTTTTTTACATTCCACCTGCCACAAGAAAGAAAGTGTCAGACCTGGGCCTTGACTCACACAGCACATTGCACCAGAGCGCACACAGTACCATGGCCCAGCAGGAGTGCCTCACTGTACTGGAAGCATCCTACAAGTCACCACCCACCCCTTCCCCCCATCCTTCAACCTCCAACACTCCCCTTGACTTAAACACTACCAGAAGCCTTTCCATCTCTCTGCTACTCTGGTAGAGAAGCCAGGTGCTGGAGCAGCTAGGAAGGATAGCTGGACATTGTACTCCTGGATTCTACTGTGGTTGCATCCTTGTGCAAGATTAACCCTGGAGCCTCAGATTCTTCATTCATTGAGTGAAGATAATACCCGCCTCATACGGCTGGGGACAGCTTTCATTAATGCACAATTCCATCATGCACTTGGATGCCCTGCAGTTACAGCTCCCAGTTACAGACTGCTCTCCTCTTTGGGTTTCAAACTCTGATACCTGCTCTCCTCCTTCCTATGTGATTTGCTGCTGTGAGTTTTGGGGTCCCATTTACTTCCTAGACTCAGATCCTCAGTGTCTTGTTCCTCTTCCCCCACATGCTATACCCCTAACCCGCTTTGTACCCCTGCAACTCAAGACCTGGCATTGCCCTTAGTACTCACCATTTTGTTGTTGATCTCATGGAAATGGATCTCACACACTTTCTCCACAATGTCTTCGCTCTCAAATGTGACAAATCCAAACCCTGAAGAAAAAAGGGGAGGGGGAAGGCTCCTCATGGCAACTTCATTGCCTTCTTCCTGGGGTTGGCACTTGTAGAGCAGGAGTGGGGCAGGGTTCTCAGTGGTACTTCTCAAGAGTACTACAGCCATATCTTGGATGGCTCCACGATTCATAATGCAAAGGAGGGTCCCAAACCAGGTCTTACCCAATATGGGTCATTTTGAACAGAGCTGATACCTCTCAATGGCACGTTCATTATTTCATAATGAAATGAGCTCAGTGGGTCTTAGTTCAGTTTTCAATAGTCAGGGGCCCTCACAACCCTTATAAAAAAGGTATTACTCTATGTTTTTCATCTCCTGATGGACATTAAGGACTAATCCTTAAAGTCCTGCATGTGCCAGCAAGTAGCAGCATTAGTTTTACAGAAAGGCTAAGTGATTTCCTTAAGTGGACACAGGAAGTCAATGCACAATAAGGAATACAAATTCAGGATTCCCACCTCCGAGTCCTGTGCTCAGGCTGCATATCTCCCTCTAACCAACCCCACTGCTGACAATCTTGGGCTAAGGGACAAAGCATCAAAGAGCTCATGAAGTCCCAAAACTTCTCTCACACCCAGAGGTGGCCCTTCCAGAGAAGAAGCGAGGCCTCAGCAAGGGACTCTGATTCAACCTGTGTTGTAGCTCTCCAAGCTGTGCTTAGGTGGAGCTTCTAGTCTCCCACTTGCCAGCTATGGCAATTCCACACTGCTAAAAATCACTTTAGTAAAAATACTTCTCAAGTCTTTTCTGGGTGGTATTGTAAGAGCCTCCTTCCGTGAGCTTTTCCCTCCCAACACCAAAGCATTTTTATCGTGTCTGCACAACAGCTCCACAACCACAAATCCCAAGAAAGGTGACCTAGAAGCACAACTGGGTGTCAGGGCTGAGGAAGAGTAAGAGTAAGAGGCAGTTACTTTGCCTCCTATGTCAGCTTCCCTGAGGCTCAGATTACTGAGGACAAGGTAAGACACACACAGACGACTGGAGCCACGTAGGTAACAGGGGAGGGAAGGAAGCCACCTCCTCTCACATATCTGCAACTCGGCATGTTTACAGCACAGGAAGTGGACTGGACAAAAGCTCTCTGTGCTGCGAGGGACTCTAGTAGAGGATGTGGAGGCTGAGGGATGGGGCGATGGGAGGCGAGATAGAGAGCAGCTGTGACCTGCTTGCCCTGCTCCTGGCAATGGGATAGTGATTCTCCTAGCCCCCTTCCACCACCCCCTCCAGCCCCACACATGCTCTGCTCCAGTCATTGGGCAAGCCCTTGCCAGATTCCACCAGTCCCCAACCCCCCGCCCCAACCCCCAGCTGCAGGGCTGTTGCCCTCACCTCGGTGTCGGTTGGTCGTCTTGTCGAACATCAGCATAGCATCATCCACCTGCAAGAGGCACAAAGGAAGACAGGGCTCAGATCAGGTTCCTGCTGATGTTGTAAAAGGCCTGGCCAGTTACAACCACAAACTTACACAGAGCTCTTCCCTCGCCCGATCCAAGCTAGGGAGAATGGGACACCCACCTGCTGCCTAAGCAGAAACAGGACATAAACCCCCAAACATTCACCCCTCCCTTGGAGGTCACTGAGCCCCAGGGTCTTGAACCCCAACTTCAATGCAAGAGAACCAAATTTTTTTCCTGCACTTCAGGCAGGTGCTGCCAGCCTGAGTCAATGAGCCCTTTCCCACCCAAATACTGGGCTGGGAGGACAGGATCCTACCCAGCTCTGCTCCTGGGGACACCACATGCTTTCCTCCCTGTTGAACTGGTAAGCACCCCAGACTGTTTGCCTGTGGCTCCGATGAGGGGCAAAGAGCACCAAAGGCATTGTTCTGAAACCACGGTGGAGAATTAAAGGCGGAGGGGGGGAGGAGGGAGCCAAAGCCTGAGAAGAGAGAAGGAATAAGGGGCCTCACAGCAACAGGGGAAATGGAGGCCTCAGACAGCAGAGATTCTGCTTGGGGAAGCTTAGAAGCTGCCCCCACCCCCACCCCAGAGGAGCCTTTCCTCTAAGTGAGGTTTCCCAGTGCTGGAGGCTGTAATTAGAGCAAATTTACTGCAAGGACTGTGCTAGCACTGCCTACTGCATGGGGGAGGGGAGGCAGACACCACCCATCCCCCTCCCTGGGGCCTGGTGCCACTCTCCCTCTTCCCTCCCCAGGCAGACACATCAGCGCCTGGTGCCACTTTCCTTCGCCTGCTGGTTCTCTCCTGGGCATTCCCTTGCAAGGCAGACAAGCAGGGTTAAAACACACCAGTCCCCTCTGCATAAGCCCGTGTCCCACCAACCCATCCTCCTTGGTAATACCACTGCCTTAATCTGATTATGAAACTGGATGTCTCAAGTGCTCAGGGGAGGGACAAGATGGTCTTCAGCCACAGCTGACCAGAGCCTTCCTCCTCCTTGCCACAAGATAGCCAGTAGCCAAGCAGGCTGCACTGTTTGAGATCAGCTCCATCCCCCAGCTCAGCCTGTGATATACCCCAGTCTTATGAGTAATAAAAAGGGCTGGCAAGAGTTACCTTCTCCCTGCAGTCCCTGACCCAAGGAGCGCAAGGGGCTGCACCCATCTCTACAGTCCAGTGCAGGCAGGCAACCAAACCACAGGGTTTATTCACAAAGCACTTCTTACTGGAGGAAGATAGGGTAGGATGGGGGACAGGCCTTGCTGAGATCCACCCCCAGGGGAGCGGAACAAGGGTTCTGTCAACCTTGACTCCCAAAAGAAAGACAGGCATCTTCTTCCAGGCAAGTGAAATGGGAGGACGGGAGACCTAATATTCCTCAGCCAAGGAAAAAAAAGCTGATACCTGAGAAATTCACTAGTAATCCAAGCTGAGTTGAAGGTGATCAACCACTTCAGGCAACAATCTGAATCTGATGAACAAGCAGGATGACGTCCAGTGCTCAGTGCTGCCTGCTTCCCTTATGCACACCAAGGTGGGGAGGGGTGTGAGGGACCACTGCACAACGGATGGGAACATGGCCCTGCTGCTCACTATTCTACCTTTTAAAACAGTTTCTATCACAGTCATTACTTGCAAAGCTTAGAAAGGGAGGATCCCCTTCCTGAGCAGGGGATCCCAGATGTTACAAACCATGCACGAGCAGAATGGAGCAGCCCCCAATCCTCCACACATTCTTTGTGCCATCCCAAAAATCAGCAGCTGCACTTTTAAGTACTTGAAACCCAGCCACAGCAACTAGCACCCCAAACTGAGTTCTACATGCTAGGGGAACCATGTCCTTTATGATCAAGCAGATCGTTCCTTTCAAATCTCGACTAGTACCCAAAAATAAGAGGCCTCCTCACTCCTGAGCACACACAGACTTGCAAAAATTTATGCAAGCATGCACATGGTTGAAAACCTCCCTCTTGCATGAAACTCAAAGCAGTACTTCTAAACTCAGCCACCTCTTGACCCCCTCAAAGTCACCAGCCTTCCTCCCTGGAAATGTACTGTCAAACAAAGTCCTCCTTGGAGCCAGGATCATTTTTATCCACCAGTACAAATGGATTTCTATAGTGTCAATAAAGACACACAGGGACAAACAATATACAGTAGTTCCAAAGACAGCAAAGAGGATCCTTCCTAGGGTTTTTCACCTCTAGAGACCATAATTCACATCTTTCCAGCAAAACAAGCTCAGTGAGTTTGGTGATCTCAGACTATAGTTTGGAAAGAGACACACACACTTCAGCACAGTATATAGCTTTATTTTAGATAGGCCTATACCAGAACACCAGCAGGTCAGGATTCAAGATTTGCACAGCCAGGACTATTGGTCATCAGGATCAAGGTGCACTGGCAGATCTGAGAGAACAACCCAGACTGTGACAGCAGTCTGGCCAATTTTAGGTCCCCATCCAATAGATCAGACTTCCTGAAGTTCCCCTTCTATGTCATACTGCAGTATCCAGCTACAACAGCTTCAATGTTACTGCCCACAGTATGTCATTCGCTACTACTGAAAATGTGCTGTTACTCGGTAGCTTTTGACTAGTGATCTCAATCTTGGATGGAGTTCCCTAAAATGCTCCATATCTTAAAACACATCTTAAAATGCAAGCGGAGCTTGCTGCAGGATGCACCTTACTCCAGTATCTCAGGGCAGTCACACAGCAAGAAAGGGAATCTAATGCCTGAACAACACCCTCATAATAAGGCTACTCAGTGAGGCTCCCTCTGGAGAGTAAGATAGACTGTGGAGGGGATAGTCAAGAACAATGCAACTTCCAGCTTAAGAGCAGAAAGATCAAAGACTCCAGCACAAAAAAAAAAAAGAAAAAAGAAAGAGAGCTAAACCACCCAGGCAACACAGCAGCAAGTGCAGGCACACAGGAGGCCTCGCCCTGTATAGAACTGCTGCTGCTGCTGGCACTGGCTGTATAGTGGATATTGGACAGAGGGATCCTGCTCTGTCCAGAGCAGGGCTTTACAGTACCGCAGTTCCCGAGTGCCAGATTGACAGGTCTTGATGAGTTACCCATCAGAGCCCCCTGCCTCTGCACCAGAGGGGTCAAGATCATGAGTGCCATGTTAGAGATGGGGCAACTGAGGCAGAGGAGGAGGGGCAGGGACATGCATGAGACCATGGGACTCCTTGAAGGCAGTGGGCCAGGCTCCCCCCAAACCTGTTCCCAGAGGCTCAGGCCTCTCTCCTTGCACTGGGCGCACATTCAACTTGCAAACGGCCACTGCGTGTCCTTAATAGGCTTCTGTGTCCATGGAAACCCCGGGCAGGGGAGGCGGGATTAGCGGGCCGCTGGCCCCAGCAGCCAAGTTCATGAGGCCTAGCGCTAAGCGTGAGTGGCAGTCCTTGGCAGGCGGCTATTGTTGCGGCTGGCTGCTGGGTGCCTCTCTGGCAGGGCCCCTGCTGGGATCCCCGCCGCTCCCCGGCCCATTCTCCGGAGCCTTTCTTCCGCGGGGCCGCGGTCGCTCTGCCAACGCCGAGTTAGGCCCGAACAAAGGAGGCTGCCGGGGACGGCTTCTCTTGGGGCCTGGTCGCCATGGCAACCCGGCCCTTCCAATCCCAGCTGCTGGATCAGATTAGTGCGAGCTCTAATGCTCTTCTCCAAAGCGCTCGGCGCAGACACAAAGACACCCTGCTGGGGCGAGTCTCACTGCTGCCTCCCAGGAGCCCAGGCCGGGGCAAGCAGAGCGATGAGGCCGCCTCCAGCCCTCCCTCCCCAGACCGCACAAAACTGTCTTTCAGGGCCACCTTATTCCACTCTGGGCTGCCTGAACGCACAGCCTCAGTGCCACAGCCTGCTTGCTGCATGTGCTCAGAGCAGCGGCCCTCTTCTCTCAGCCAGCAAGACAACAGCTCCACTCGCCCCAAGCACTCACCACCTTGAAGGGGGAGGATGCACAGAGCTGTCCCAACCCCCGCCCTCACCCATCCTAACTATACCCCACACAGAAGAATGCCCGCCAGGAAGAGAAGGTTCAAGGAATTGCCCCACATCTTGGCCTTGATGGGAAAGGGAAGGGAAACACAGACCCACTTCTGATCTCTCCCAATTTCACATAGATATTGGTAGGGGAGAGATAACAAGCACAAACCAGCACAGCTCTCTCTCTCCCCCCATCTAATCGGGTCCTGCCCTTCTCTCTTCAAACCCCTTTAGGGGTGTGCAGTGAACAGGAGTACCAAGCACCCCAGATACCCACATGCCACATCAGCGCAAACGCATCAGACATGCCGAGCCTAGACAAGGAATTTTGCTGACTCCTCTGTAACACAAAATCCAGCTTGATTTCAAACAGCACACCAACAAAAATGCACTGCAGTGCACAACTGGAATTGGGCTGGGATTGCTCCCCTTCCAACACCACTATACTGAGTAAAATATTAGAATTAAGAAGAGAAGCTCAGAACATCATTGCCCAAGGCTTCAACATCAAACCTGTCCCAGCCCCCAATCCCATCACCAGGCCAGAGACCACTCCCTCCACCTCCCTGTTGCCATCTCAACTGTCCCTTGTACTACACATCAGGATTTGCTTTATCATTCCACAACCCTGTGCAGCAACCACAGTGCAGGGAGATCCCAGCACATCTTGGGAGGGGCTCTCACTGCATACTGAGGGCTTGTGAAAGAGGATTGCTGTCTCAGAGAGACTGATGGAAGAAAGAAAGATCATGAAACTGCATGCTGAGGATAGGCAGGGATAAGGAGAACGGTTGAGGGTCGCGGGCAGAAGGGAGGACATTCTTAGACTAGATGGAAAGAAAGAGCCAGAGAGAAAGTTGATCTGCAGTGGGGCGTGGAGAATCTTTGGGCTTTGTGTGTGGAGAGAGGAAGGGCACAGAAGCACTGTGATCTTGCATAGGGAGAAAAAGTCCTTTCACAAGGTGCGGGCATAAGAATACAGGAGTAGAATTAACATGGGAATGAGACTTTTTTCCCAGCAATACCATGGCGTGTGGACACAGCATACAACTAAGAACTGTGCATTAACAAGGTTTTTACTGGTGAATTGTATTTCCCCCCCCCCTTAAATAAATATTTGTTTCAATTGTTTAAACACAGCAGATGAGTATAGAAGGAGCAGATCACTTTAACAGAAAACTGTTTAGCTTAGTAGTCAAGGCTCTGTACCAGGGAAGTGTTTTACTTACTGGTCAAGGCTATAGTTATCCAACACTTGAGGTTAGAAGTTCAAGGTTTGTTAAGATTTTTCTTATAGCTATTAGGTAATGTTCCTCTCCCTGTTTAGCTACTAGGGTCAGCACGATCAGGGAACAAAAGGGGGTTATAGTTACTAGCACTAACTTTTGTTTTCAGATGGACTGCCTTCTCTGAGCCCTGCCATAGGACAGTTAGGAGACACATATGTCCTTAGGTTCTGCCTTCCACAGACAGAAGAAAGCCCAACAAGCAGTTCCTGCCTGGCTTTAGAAGTGTTATCCAAAATTGAGAATCAAATGAAACGGGAGAGGGAAGGAAGACTGTGACCCAGTGGAGGCAATACATTCAGAAAAATCCACTGTTGATAAGAAACCCTTTTTGATCCTTCATGGCATTTGCCACTGCTGAGCCCCCGCAGTAGGAGCCTGGCTAACAGAGTGCTCCCTGAGAGATGGGCTCTGGAGCCTTGTTAGTGGAGGAGCAATCAGAACAATTCCTTTCTCCAAACCACATTTAGTGTTGGAAAGAATGGCAATTTGTAAAGGTGGGAAAAGTGTAGGACCCACACAGATTTTGCCAGAGGGCACACACGACTGCATCAACCTCACTAACTGAGTAGGCACTGAGATGGTCAGGCCCAGGGATGAGCCGGTTCATAATGAGCCTGAACCTACAGTATTACCCACTTAGCATTTGAGCAGACATGACTTAGCCTCTAGATTTTTCCCCAAAGGCCACAAACAAACTAACTTTTTCAACAGCTTAGTCCCACTTAAATACCAGCTAACATCTATTTTTTTTAACTTCTCTTCCTAATACAGTCATGGGCCTTGGGGTACGGGAGCCAGTGACAGATTGATTCAGATTGAGTCAGAAATTTGGGCAAGCTCCTGCAGGTGCAGATACTGGTTTAAGCTGCAAAGATTCAAATAAAAACTCTGAAGACAGAAGTAGAACAAGTTTCCACAACGACAGCAAATAAACAAGGGCCAGCAGGTCCTAAGAGATACTACCCTGTCCTGGTATGGAATAGTAAAAAGGATGATGGCTGCCAGGACAGCTTCAGCAAAAGACAGAACAGGAAAAAAAACCAAGTCACAATGATCTAGAAACCTAGCAGGCAGGTTATAGGATGAAACTACCTCAAGTCTGGGTAGCTACACTGCCAAGATGAGACAACTTAATTCAGGAGATGAGTAAATGGTTGATCCGTGGAAAGGAGCAGGTGCTCCAAAAGTGGGTGCATTATGCTGAAGACAGTGCCAGTAAGCCACTGTTGCTCTGTCCTGCTTAATCTTCCTCACTGCTCTGAGGATGACAGTAAACTGATATGGATAAGAGAAGTATAATATGCACGTGCTCCTGGCTGCTCTTCAGCAGAACCTTGGACACCAGGTAAATATCAAACAAACCATGGGGGAGATGAATGACCATTCATGCTATTGTGTCTGGCTACCTGCCTGTCAGACACAGAGTAAAGAGAAGCTTTGTTCTACATGTATTGCTGACAGATTGTTTACTGACACAGAGGTGATCAAATTCCACCCCTCATCTGTTCATGTTGTATGTTGTAATCATGTTGTGAAGGAATTTGCATTCATTGTCTTCTGATCTGTGGAAGAAAGGATCTGAAAGCCAGTTTGACAGCCCTCTGCTGTAGCATGTTTTTGTGAAGCTTTGATACCTGAAGCTTCTAAAGGGATACGGACAACTAAGGAGCCTAACTGTGCACTTCCAACCCAGGCCAGAGCAGACATTCTCCATTAGTGCCTACAAGGGTCTTCAACTAAATATGGAAAAATACCCAGTTCTAAAACAGTGAATCATTTCTTTGTAAACATGAATTCAGCCATGCCTTCAACGGGAATATCCACAGCCTTCTGATGGATATGTGGATGTTTGTAAAAGTACGTGAAAAGTATACGCTCACAGGTATGCACATGTGCTACAGGCTGCCATCAGGCCCAGCACCTGAAGATAACATCTCAAAAGGGCTTTTACCCTGGATCCGTCAAGGTTTACCACTAAATGAGATCTCAGAACCCACCTTGCAGCAAACAGGTTAGAACCTTTCCAGAATCTCAGGTGGTAACTACAAAGACAAGAATCCAAGTTGAACCAACATAGATTTATTGTCAAACCAGGAGATATGTAAGGGGTGCAAGTTTCCCACTAGTGCTGAATCACCTCAAATCATCAGCTTGATACACATGCAGATGTAAACTCAGGCAATCAAGACAAGATGCAACAACTTCCAACTACTTGACCATTCTGGGAGCTGCAACTAGCCTGAAGAGTAGAATACAGTGAACTGACAACTTAGCACAGATGGTTATCACTGTGGTACTTTCAACTGCTGGTTTGGCAAAGGAAGTAAGTATCTTGAGGGCTGAGGACTGAGTTAACCTTGATTCCTGGGAGTTGAGGTTATTCTCCTCAGAAAAACCTTGCTGAACTTGATTTCTTTATATATTTGCTCAATGGGTCCAACACCCAGGATCTGATGGAGGCTACTATTTCTTCTAGAGATCAGGAAATTATAAAACACTTCTAGTTTTCAAGACAGTATTCTTCTTACAAAATTTCCTCTCAGAAATCCCTGAATAAGGCAGGGGGCTTGAGTTTTCACATAACTTGGAACTACGAAAAGTAACCTCCTCCTAGATTCTTGATTGCTTTGATTCTTGAAATAAAATACATAAACTCTTCCCAGAAGGTGCAGAAGAGGGGGGAAGATGTGGAGGATCAGGGTCTGCTGGAACCAGCCTCACCTTTCTGAACTAAATGGAGCAACAGCCATAGATGAGGTGGAAGATTAAAATCCCATAAATTCACTATCCCTCTTGTGATAGCCAGATTCCATGGAGAACTGCTTAGATTATTCTTTGTAAAAATCACAAAATGAAGACCAACTCAAATCTAGAGAACTGGCCATGGGCTCTGAGAGTTGAATTCTTTTCAGAACCCCCCACCCTGGAGCTGAAAAGGTCAACTCCTTTGAAAGGCATGGCCATGACCCCAGCTTGCACTTCAGAGGAAAAATAACGAGCTTTGGATCCAAGAGCATTTCCAAAAGGATCCAGTCACATTCAAAGTCTTAGATGGGATGCCTGTGATATCAAAGGAAGCTCTGGGAATATGTTTACACGCATCCTGATCTTGCTCAGTCAACCCAATGACTGTTACATCTTGTCTTCAAGATTGGACCTGGTTAACACTGTTCATTCAAAGCATTTTCAAAAGAAAAAAAAGGGGCCCTTCCTTCAACTTTCAAAACAAGTTTTGGTTTTTAATTGCTTTGGTTATTTGCCAAAACAAAAAACTTTGAAATTTCAGGAAGAATATTTATCCGCTCCTTTAGACCTGAACATTTTCCTCGCACTTTTTCAAGTGTTCTTTTGCCACTCCAGCTTTCCAAAGGTCAAAGGAGTTTTAAAAGAAAACAAATGATTCCTATTAACACTCTGAGCAATGAAAAAGGAAGAAAAACAAAAACAAAAGAAAGAACAAAAAGCAGTACAGGAGGGAAATGCAACAAAACTAAAATGTCAGATTGGAATATTTTTAAATGTTTCCCCCCACCCCCCCAGTAAGAATTAATTTATTTTCAAACCCTACAACAGCACAGATAAATTTGTGATGTTTAAACATTTGTTTTCCATTGTTCTGCTCATGAATGTACACAGCTCCCAACACTGCTTTTGACCAGAGAGAAAACGTCTATCTGGCAACAACTATCTTGGCAAGTCTGAAAACTGGCAGTTAATAGTGGTCCTTCTGGTCTTAAAATCTATGGTAATCTAACCTAACCTCCTTCATAAATACAGGTCATAGGATTTTGCCTAGTAATTCCTACTTTGAGAGCGAGGCATCCAGTCTTGATTTAAAGATTTCAAGTGATGGAGAATCTATCATGTTCTTAAGCTTACAGTTATGAGGGTTACCTAGAAATTAACCTTCCTTGAAAGACATTCAGTTGCTTGAACTCTTTGCCCTCAGATGCAGACAAGTTCCCAGCTATAGATTTTTCTCCCTTGCAAGAGAAATCGTAACAGAGCTTGGGTTAGGATTCTGTGAGAATTCAAACCTTTCCCTGGAGGTACAGCAGAATGAGCTGGGATCCTGAGCAATTCAAGCCCCAGAGACTAGACGGCTCCAGCTTTCCTTCATTCTCTACTAGTTCTGGAATCTCAAGTGTTTGTGTGGCTTCCTGAACACAGCATACGAGATACAGCTACTCCACCTGCTGAGCTGGGAGATCTGGTGTCACTCATAGGAGGAAAGGAAGCAGGTACAGCCAGCTTATGAGGGGATAAGGTAAAACTGGTGCCTAAGAGCAGCATCCTTACCAATTCCTACATGGCAATATCTGAATCCACATCCAACATCACCACTGACATGCAGGACTTGGCCAGAGGAGGGCAAAGGAGACTGCTTCAGCTTGAGGGGACTTCCTAGGAATGGGAGGAGACCAGACCTCACATCCCTACCTCTCACAAAAGAAACCACATATGCAAGATATGGAAGTTCAGAGCCAGATTCAAGGAGTACAATACCATTAAATAAGAGATCCCAGAAACGCCACAGTACTGCACAGTAAAAATCCAGAGTCCTCTAGAATGGTGTATAAGGCTTCAGAGATGTCCATGTACCAAAACCAGGCTCTCCCTGAGGATGAATCACAGCTGAATTGTATGGAACAGCTTGTTCTTAGACCTGAAGATTTCCAAGTAAATTCAGCAGTGAACACAGCTCTGATGGAAGCAGAACAACTCCCAATCCAGTGATGGTACAGGCTGGTTTCAGAAGAATTCTCTCCATTCCACTGAGACAGTTCTTGAGAGAATGTGTCAGGAAACAATCCCACAGATCCTAGGTAGCTGACATTGCCTTGACAAGTCAGGAGACATCTCTGACACCAGAGCTCTGAGGGTATATATTTCTGGATGAAGTGGCTGGCAACTCAGAGGGATACACTGAAGCTGATCTGATTTGATTCTCAATCTGCATCCAAAAGGATCATACCAAATGGAAACCTTTATGGTCCATGGAGGCCAACTACATCAGGGTTCACCTAGATTCAATGCAGGCTGCTTGCTGAAAGGCTAGTTCTTTTTGCTGTGAAACTCCCTGAACTATGCAACATATTCCCACCTGCCCTGCCCAAGAACTGGTAACCTTGGCCAGGGGAACAGAACCAATCTTTACTTTAAAACACTTCTCTTTTGCCCATGACTGAAACAACCGCCACCAGACAAACTAAGAGAAGTCTGGTATGTACTTTCCGCCAAATAAAAACAACTGTAAAAGTATGTTTACTCTTTACAAAATGCACACGAGTAACAGCATGCCCCAGAAATCTGGCAACTTTCTGAGGTGGGGGGATGATCAGAGAATACAGGGTATTTGTAGCCCATGGAACATAGGACTAAAGAGATACAAGCTTGCTCCCTGACTACCAACTGCTGATCAGACTGTACCATGGCCACATGGTCACACTCGAGACTCCTGGAAAAGATCTTATGGATCCAGTAGACTCATTTTCTTTATTAGAAGTTTTAAAAAAGCATCCGGAGGTAGTAACTGACAAGTGTATACATTTCTGGAACACTGAACACTTCTTCTGTATCCTCTTCCCTTAAGACTGACTAAAAGCATTGAACAATTGCAAGTCAGGAGGCTGTATATTAATTTCAACATAGGATGCACATGTAAATAGTTACAAAATAAAGGTATTGGACAGCAGTCATTCTAGCTAAAATGGTATAATTCTTTACAGGTTCTTAAAGGATCAAAATTTTCTGAAAAGACACATAAATATGCCAAAACCAACTTGTCACAAAAGAACCTCTTCTTGTCAAATATTATAAAGTTATTGCACCATAATACCATTACTTTGGACTCTGGGCTGTGACTGGTGCCCTCTTTCAGGGGAGGCATTAATACTGATGTCCTCATCCCACAAAAATGTTAAATCCCCGTGGCACTTTCTACACAGGCTGGGATACTAAACCACTTCTTCTGCCTAAATTCCAACCTTGTAATTGCAATCTGCCTCCAAAAATCCCTGAGAAGTTCTAACTGGCTATGGAGCTATTCTCTTCTTGTCCTAAATACTTGTTCACTAGTGTCATGCACTGATCAACTTTACTGCCCTCTGCCCCCAAAGTGACTGTGTATCAACAGTGGAGTGAAATTATCCTTTATCTACAATAATTTGTATCATTACTTAATTCCTCAAGCATTTTGGGTCCAATCAAGGTGAAAAGAGTTGTCTAATATGACCACTATGACTCCATAAAATTATCACAGCCTCTCACTAAAGGCTGTGAAAGGGCAAAAATGGAAAGTCTCTGTAACTTCAGATTCTTTCCCAAGTGTTGCCTAGTGGGTGAAAGATGCATGATCTTTGTGGACTGAGCACACAAATGAACTGAAGTTTGTTCACCAAAGCGCCCCAAGGGATGATGACGTCGAACAGTCACAAACTCCTGCAAGACCGTTTCAGGCTGGACATAAGGAAGAATTTCTTTACTGTCCAAGCCCCCAAGGTCTGGAATAGCCTGCCACCAGAGGTGGTTCAAGCACCTGCACTGAACACCTTCAAGAGTGAATTGGATGCTTATCTTGCTGGGATCCTATGACCCCAGCTGACTTCCTGCCCTTTAGGCAGAGGGCTGGACTTGATGATCTTCCGAGGTCCCTTTCAGCCCTAACGTCTATGAAATCTAGTTCTGAATGATCAGCTGATGCAATCTACCTGTAGTAAGATGCAGAGCAATTGCAGCTTCGGGCAGGTTGCTTGCCAGATTTCCTTCAAGCATCCAAAAAAAGGTCACCTACAGCCCAAGACTCAGCAAGGGAAGTTTCAGGCCCAAAGATTACTTTTTTGTTAGAAAATTACTGAGAGGTCAACAGTAAGACTCAGAATTAAAAATAGGCCAAAGCCATGCAGTTTAGTTCTGGAGCAGAACTTCAGCTCCATTCACAATTGCTCTGGAGCACGGGTTTGAATGGAAGTGAGATTGCTGCTATGAATGCATGAGATTTCCCTGCTGCAGAGACATCTCAAAAGAGAACTTCAGTGGAGGGATGGACAAGGAGTTTCCCCTGTCCCAGATTCTATCTATATAATGATGGAGCAAGAGACATCTATTCAAACTCAAACCAGGGCAACATCCACACATAGCACAACACCCCTAACTGTTCAAAGCCTTCCACTGACTTTTGTTTTGCTGAATCACCAGGAAATCCCCATCCCAATGTATAGTGCAGCATGGTTCCTAGTCAGACCTCCAAGTCAGTCTAAACAACCCTTTCCCACTGGGAACACCAGCAGTAACACCACTGTGATCCAACATTGCTTGTAACACTTACTTTTCCAAACTGTTCGAAATATTGTTTCACATCCTCCACAGTAGTGTTCACCGAGAGACCCCCCACAAAGATCTTCTTCGTCCGGGTCACCATCTGGAAAAGGGGAAGAGAAGGATTAATGGAACAAACAGCTAACAGAGAATAGATCACTCCAGCCACCACCAAGACTACCCCTTCATCCCAATCTGTGATCTGAGGAACATGCTACATGTTTTTATTCCAGTGGAAACCACTCTCAGCAGAGGGCTGTGTCCCCTAAGCAAACACTGTATCTAACACGGTATATTTCAGACTTTACAAATTTCTCTTTGTGAAACTTCCTCTCTCAATCATCACTTGCACCACACTGCTTATCCCTCTGCGTGGGCCAGGACAGTACTGGAGGGAGCAAAGTCACCACGTTGCTGACAGCTCCCAGAACCAGCCAGTGCACAGCCACCATCTCCCCTTCTTAATCCTCTGGTGGCTAGTACACCATGTTAAAAATTCTCCCCCCTTAATCTACCATTCACCCACCTGGCATGTTCACAAAACCCCTAGCAGACATAGTACTGCCATCCCCTTCACAGCCAGGGTGCTGCAGTTACAACTCTATCCATCCTCAGGTCACCCTCTTTCCCTTGCTTTGCCCATGAGAGGCATGGAGACGACAAAAAGGAGTCCTCCAAGTGCAGGCTGGCTATATGCTCAAAGCTTTACAAACTATGCAGAGTCCAGGACCATAGGGAACAAAGCTCTGCTTCATATTCATTCCCACATTATAAGCTACATGGTGATGGGAGGGCCTCCCTGTTAAACCATCTTTAACATTTGGAAGAAAGGAAACGGAAAAACCTCCAGCCTTTCTCTTCTCCCAACCATGAGTCTGAGAAAGAAAGTCTAGCTGCCCCGAGAGGGGCCATTGCTACTAGGATGAGGCACACCAGTGGCCTTTGAACCGACTCTCCAGCTGCATCCTCCCCTCCCCTGCCTGGCCACACCCCTGCTCTCAGAGGAACACATGGTCCTAATTACCCCAAGGAGCACAGGGCTAATCCGCAGCAATTCCATGGCTTGGAGAGCAGCCCGTTCTAACACTAAAGCACCTTCTGTCACCAAACTGCTTAATGGAATTAACCCAATTCCTACCATGTGTTTCCTGGCTCCAGTTACTCAGGATACCTGCTTGCTAATTGTTCTCAGCTCCTGATCTCCTTCGCTTTCCTCCCCACTTCATTCTCTTTCTCTCTTTGGAGATTCTGCCCTGTCCTTCTCACCAGATCTTTCTCCTACTGCAGTATTCAGAGGGTAAAGAGCAATCCCTCAGCCCAACAGTGAAGTTAAGGCAGATCCCAGCTTGTATTCACTCTGAAGGCAGGTCTCGTCTGCCATTTGCTTCCCAGGTAAAAGTTTCTGGGTAAGAACCTGGACAAGACTTGAGGCTGGTCACTTCCACCAAGCAACCGTATTCCTGTTGTAGGTAAGGCCCAATCCGTTGCTTTCTCTGCCCCTTCTGCTGCATGAATGCACCTTGCCATATCGCAAAAGGAAGTTTTTCCCTTCGCCCCACACCTCTCCCAGATCATTCAGCAAGTCATCTGCCACAGACTGGAACTACTTCATGTTTCTTTCATACCCGCAAGTTCCAGACACAGGCTATAAAAGGAGTTAGAAAAGGTTCTATATTCTTCATGAGCAAAGTTTCCCATTTCATCAGCTCTAGTTACTGCCACCAAGAACCAGAACCAATTTGGACTTGAGCTACTTCCAGCCCTAGACCAGCAACCCTAAAGCATCCCAAAACCCTGCTGAGAGAGAGTTCATATAGAACTGAAGGTGAAGGTGATGGTGATGGTCAGGCACTGACATTTATCTTTAATACTAATCACCAAAGCCTCTAGGCCTCAGTCTACTGTACAAGGGCATGGTGGGAAGTTTAATCCCTGAAGTTTTTACCATTTCAATTGGTAAGAGCTACATGCACTACCTACCTTGGGCTGAGCACGGCGGGGGAATGCAACCTTCGGGTCAATCTGAAAAAGATGTTTGGAGAAAGCAAGTGAACACACTTTAATTCCCTCTATGTTTCATTTACTAATGTAAGCTTTCTTCTGCAGGCACAAATCTTGCCCAACTGACAGCTCACCAGAAACCCCAGGAACCCGCCTAACGAGGATAAAATGAAGTCGGCTGCAGACATCTTTATCTTTTAATAGAGGTGTGACCCCAGGGACTACAGCTCCCAGCATGCAACATTCTGTTTCAATCTGAGCAATGTCTGGCCAGCACAAAACGGAACCTGACATGCTGGGATTAGCAGTCCCTGCTAACCACTCCCCTGTGTTCAGCCTGCTCCCTGGCCACCCTATACACCAACTGTCACATTACAAGTGATCTTTGCCTTTATCTGTTTTTCCCCTTCAGCCTAGGTGTAGTAGAGAGCTTATCTGGTTAATAACAGAACAGGAAAGGCACAGTACACAAAAAGCCAAATAGGGCACACCACAAAATGTGAGTGAAATCACCAGAATTCATATGAGAAGGGAAAAGACAATTAAACAGAGGAGTCCCATATACACAGTTTTGCAATGAGGAGCAATGTCATTAAGTCAGATGGTGCTATCACCCTTTCAGCATCTCCTACTGTGCACAACAAGGACAATCCGTTCCAATCTGTAGGCTGAGCTCTCTATTATGTGCCTGTGTCTAGCTTATTAATAAACCGGCTGTCCGCTGGAGCTCCTGCATCTCAGCACTACCATCCAGGTGCTGCACATTCTGCTGGGGTCAGCAGTGGATGAAAGCATGCCTGCATTAGTCTTAAAGCACACTCCATAAGCTGGGAAAATATTAATGCAGCTGAACACCAAATGCTCATGACATCCCTGCTCCTCCTCAGACACCACTGCATTCTTTACAGCCTATTTTTACAGCAACTCTTGTGATGCAACTTCACGTTAGAAGATGATCCAATCCTACAAAGCAGCTCTGGGAGGACCTGTACTAAAGGAGGGTCTGGCTCAGCCCCTAGTCGGGCAGGCTGAGACCAGGAGAGCAGCTGAAAGGTCCGTCTCATTAGCCCAGCAGCTCAAACAGCCCATAAGAAACTGCATCTCTCTCCAGTTCATCTCACTGCTATTGTTCTACTTTTCAGCCTGGCTTTTCTCCCTTTTCTTAGTCCTTTCACTTGTCACACAGAACCCACAGCTCAGGGCCTCATCAGGTCACTCCATGCAGTTCTCTCCCTGCCTTCCCCACCTCCATCCTGACTCACAACCTAGAACATAAATAAACTCAGCACGTAAGTAAACAGAGACAAAAGTGAGGAACATAAAATAAACTCAAAAATACGTTTCCCCCAAAGAGTTCCAAACACAGCCAGAATAACATATCCTTGTGGTGCCTCACAGGGGCATCTCAAACTCCACTCCTCTTTCCTCCCCCTTCCCACATACACAATCCTCTGGCTAGTGCAGAAATCCTCAGTGAATTCTGAGGACAGGGGACGGCAGGAGACCAGGAGGTTGATGGCAGATAATAAGCAAAAACAATAATCTACTGTCTTTTAGTTCCCAGCCAGTGTCATTCAGCTCCTGCCAAGAAGATGCTTTCATATTCAACAAAGTTAAGCTCAGGCCTCATTTTTCTCATTACCCTGAGCGTGATCAACTGGGCAGAGATAACGTATCCTCCTGGCTGGAGAGGGCAGGCAGTAATTTCACAAATTCTTCTACACAACTAGCTATTGTTGCAGGTAAACCAAGGCCAGGCCAACTGACTGCAGGCACGTCATGGAAGAACACGGAGGGGAGAGAATTTGAAAGGAGACTCGAGTTACTTCAAGGGGGTTACTCCTTAAGTGCTGGAGTCTTCCTAATGAAAGTAAAAGTAGTGGTGGTCTAATAACCTTATTCCTGGCACCAAAGCCAGGAATCTGGTAGAATTTGATATCAGTGTCAGCTATGGATGAGAAGAATCCCCTTTACAGGTTTGGACACAAATCTGGTAACAGTGAAAGTGTTCAAAAAGCTGCTCAGGTAATGTAAAAAACAAACAAAAACCAGGATTAGATAGCATTTTGAGGGAACTATTTAAGTCCATATTACTTTCAGGTTAAAGTACTAACTTTTAGGGACAATTCACACTTTCAGTTCTATCTATGGAATACCACTGACTTCGCAGATGTAACCAAAAGCTTAATTATGTTCTTCATCACCAGTTTACAAGTCACATAACAGTTTAGATACCATTTAAGATCATGCAGCAATAATTAGCTTGCTTACATCGTTGCCCATTTTGCCTTTATACAATAGCTGGTATCAGAAGTAATCCAAAAAAAAAAAAAAAAAGCATTTATAATATCCCTAGTGCCATGTTTGTTACATGAGTTAACTCTAGATTTGACAGGACCCATAACATTGCCCCCTTGCTGAGAGCAAAACCAACAAACATGACAGCAACCAAACTCCTGTAATGCCATTATTTCTAGGCAGCTCAAGGCAGTGGCTGGCTGCAGCTTTACAAAGTCACGCAAATCTTTTACCTCAAGACTGCAAAGCCAATTCTCATATCAAGCATTTCCATAAATAACCCCGTAGGCTGCTATCTTGCTAACAAACAAAGAAGAGTCTGAAAAGCACAAGGTTTCCCCCAGAGAATAAGGCCAACAACATTCATTACCATAGGAAGATTTGGAAAACAATGAAGCAACAAGTTGGGCAGACATTGTCTACCCAGTGCTGTTTAGCAGGAGACATCAAGCACAGAGAATGGGGTGTAGTTTCAGGACAGTCAGCCTTTTCCCACAAAGTTTTATAAAGGCCTATATTAAGATTCAGATGAATTTGTATCATTTAACTCATGACTCACAACAGATTGTTGCCTAGAGAGGGAAAAGGCACATCTAGGGCTCTACACAGCATTACAAAACCAGCCTGTTTTAGGGGACTAAGAACAACTGGGGTGCATATACAGATCAGACCTAGAACTTAACCAAGCAACAAACAGGCATCCTACCCAAAGCCACTCTGCTCAACATAAAACTTTAAATAAAGAAATTAAAAGAAGAGGGGGAAAAAAATCAAAGTTGCTGACAAAGAAAGAACATGAGAAAATCTTCCCCCATTTCTTTCTGCTGCAGACAACCAGCAAAGCAGACGCAGGATTTCAATGGCTGGCCAACCCCATGTTTTCCACACCCTGAGACCCTTCTGTTCTCCTTTAGCACACGCGCACACACACACACACACACCCCTCCCCCTCCCCAGCCCTTCGTGGGCCTACCACACGACGAATCCTAGAATGGTTTTAACACAAGAGGCAGCATTGGTTTAGACAGAAGAATGGAGACTGTGAGTTTCATCTACTCCTGTCCCAGAAATGGTCTTGGGATTACTGCCACTACAGACAGCCATCACTTGCCTTTTCAGCAAGGGCTTACATCCATCCCACAGATTTGCAAGGGGACTAGTTGATCACACACCATGTTTACACAGACTATAAACAGAAAAATCGTGCTCCCTCTGCAAAACACTTCATCAGAACCCTCCCCTAGAGCTAAACTAACTTTATACAATCCAGAAAGGATGAGGTTTAAGAGACAAGAAAAAAATGGGGCAAGGAAAGCTGGAATAGGTTTAACCAGGAGTTCCCATGGGGAGTAAGGTCCTGTGTACATCAAAAAGAATAATCCATACAGTTAAATAGGACAGACATAAGTCTCACTGCAACTCATGCTGCAAAACCTCAAGAAAGGGGTCTCTCTCCTGCTCTGTCTACTTAACTCAAACATAGATTACTATGCCTGAAGTGCCTCATTCAATTTAAGGTACACATTTGGGCTTGTTGTTAGTCCATGCCTGGAACTGGAACTTCTTCTTTCACTGTGTCACCCCCCTTCCAATCTCCTTACCCCCAGGGCAGTAATAAGAAATAGGAATTCAACATCAGGAAAGTCACTAACAACTAGACACAGAAAAGACCTCCCACTCAGACATCTAACACCCAGCCCAAAACTACATATCCTATATCTCTCCTGGGTGCCAAGGGCTTGCAATGCACAATGTATCTATTCCTGCTGATGCATTCCAAGCATCTACAAGCTTCCCCCTCAAAAAAAAAAACAAACACAAAACAAAAAAGACCAAACCAAAAAACAAGCAAACAACAAATCCAACATATACAATGCTAATTACAAGCTCACCAAAGGCCTAACGCCGCTCGTACTTGTGAGAACCCATGAGCACTGTGAGGGATGGTGTTATCACTGATGTCTCAAAAGGCAAAAGGTATCCCACATGGGCATTAATAATCTGCACAAGAAGACAAACTCTTGGGTCTTCACAACTTATAAGGGCTTATCCTGGAGAAGTCAATGGAGAACCTTCAGAGTCCAAGATACAACCCCCGAGAGAGAGAGAGGTGGAGTCTATACCACATGCCAAACAACTCATGCCAAAGAGAATTGGGCCTAGCTCTTTGTAAGGGTCAGGTACCCAGCCTAGAGAGCACTCGACTGCACGCTCATTGCAGAAGGAGATGGTGACTAGTGCTCACATGAGAAGGAAGGCCCAGTGCTAGATTTGCATAAAGGACTGGGACTGTGCACTGTCAGAGGGTGCAAGGCCCCACCTCTCTCTCCCACTCACAGGAAAATCCCTTGCACAGACCGTCTTAGCTTGACACTTTTTCTGTGCACCCCTTGTTCAGGACATATTTGTCCTCCCCATCTCAAAGTGACACAAGCAGTTTCTCAAAAGGGATCTTAAAAATCAATAGGTAGAACAGAACATCATCACAGGGGATTTGTAATCAATACTCCAGCCTGCAGTAACTAAGCCAGACTTAAAACCAGGAGCTCAGAAGAACAGCTCGTTTACAAACTGATAACCAGGATGGAGAAGGGATCCATAATGCTTTATCAGGAATCCATACTTTACAACCCCTAATTGGAAATCAAATACCACAGGGGAGAGGGCTTCTAGCCTAACCCTCCATTGAGGAGTGAATCCCTTGGATGGAAAGAGTCTCACCGTCTTGGAGTCCAGCTCATGCCTGGATTGGGCCAGAACCTTGTCCACGCCAGCCTGGTCCATGAACGTGACGAACCCGAACCCCCTGCGCCCCCAGGCCGTACAGGAGAAGGCGGAGATGGAGAGAAGAAAGAAAGTTGGTTAAAGTGGTGCCAGGCCCCGGTGGGGGGGAGGGAGGAGCCGCGCCGGCCGCCTCACCTGGATCTCTTTGTCAGCGGGTCCCGCATCACCAGACACTCCTTCACCTCGCCGAACTGACTGAAGTACTCCCGCAAGCCCTCTGCAAGCAGAGCGCGGGATGGAGGGGGCCGCGCACAGCCCCCGCCCCCACCCCTCGCGGCGCCCTGGCCCGGCCGGGAGCGCGGGGAGGGAGCCACGACAC
>NW_017728921.1:18731242-18775302 GCF_001723895.1 Crocodylus porosus | reverse complement strand
CTGGGCCGGGCGCGGGCCGAGGCAGAGCCGCCGCTGGGGCGGCCTTGCCCGGCGCCCGCGGGGTCCCACAGGAGCACCCAGTCCTCTCGCTCCTCCGCGGGGGACATCGGCCGCTCGGCAGGGATTAGGCAGGTGCCTCAGGGACCCTCCCCACCCCCGGGGGACCCAGGAGCTGGGGCCCAGCACCATCACAGTCTCCTTGTCCTGCACTGGGGGGGGCCTAGCAGCCCCTGCCTGCTGTCCTCCTGCAGGTCTCAACGCCCAGGGTGACAAAAACCATTTCTGACTGTCCTGGCTCCTACACTGGGGCTCAGGCTGCACCACAGCCTTTGGGTGCTGCTGCTGGGTGCTAGGGGTGGGAGTTCCTGGCAAGAAGGAGGCCTGCTTTTCATAGTTTGAGAGCTAGCACTACAAAACCAGGTCCATGTGCTATGGTTGAGTAAAGAGACCCTAGAAGTCCCCCTGATGGCATCAAAGCTGAGAAGATGGTGCCACTGGCCAGTTTCCTCTGTATGAGAAGCCCTGGAGCTAGAGTGGCCATCATGGAGGACAGTCCAGTTGTCCTCTGTCCTCTATTGATATGAAACCCAACACTTTTTTGATGTCCTCTGTTTTTCTCTTAACAGAAAAATGGAGGACATAAAGGCACTGGGTTTCATATCAACAGAGGACAGACTAGTAGAAAACCAGAATGTCCTCTATGATGGCCACCCTGCCTGGAGCCCTGTTTACACAACTGTGATCTCCCAATGTGTTTTCACATGCCTGTAGTTAACTGCTTCTGCACTAGGTCACAGGCCTGGCAGCTTCTTGCCATCATACCCATTTGTTCTGGGTGTGCCAAGGCACTTTAAGCCAGCTGTTTGCACCCTCTACCTTCTGTCCAACCCATTTCAAGGAAGAGATAATGGCAAAAGACTTGGGGGTAACTGATGTCTCTCACACATCCAGAATCAACCATTTTCAGTTCTTTCAACTACTAAGAGGCACAGGCCTCTTAGCACTGGAACATCTACCCCCCTGGGATGTCAGAGTACAGCAGGACAGGGTGTGCACCTGGTCTGTCATGCACTACTGAAATGCTAAACATCCCTGTGTGCATCTCTGTCCTTGGTCCTTCCAGCACAGGCTTCCCCTGTGACTTTTTCATTCCACATCATGCTAAGCTCCCTGTATGGGAACAGCAGAGAGAAACATCAAGATACTGCCATCTACCTTTTGACCTCTGTGGCATCTCACTTTTCTCTCCCCCAATCCCTCAAGTAAACACAGGGCTGGACTCTGCTCTGTTAATGCATGGACTTTCATGCACTGTCCCACACAAATGCCCAAGCAGCTACTAGATGGTGAATGGAAGTATAGAAAGAGGAAGCATGGTTGGCCAGGAAGGCACTTCAAGGACACCTTAAAAGTATACCTGAGTTCCTGCAACTTCCCAGATAATGTTTTCAAACTTTCAGCCATAAATAGGCAGCAATGAAACACCAAGGTGCAGGAAGCTGTAAGTCTTTTAGAAGAGCAGCAGCATGTCCCTGAGCAGGAAAAGTATCTGTGTGGAAGGATGTATCTGCAACAGCGGTAGCAATAGCCCAATTCACAAGCTAAGCTGTACAGTGAATTATGTCACAAAAAGTGCTTATCGTGCCAGCCAGGAGAATGGATTAACACCTCTTCTTTTCTGTATGCTTTTAGATCACTAGAGCAGGGACTTTTTAATGTGTTTGCAGAACATCTAGCACTGCATGTTTTGGATCTTGACTGGAGCTTGTGGGAGCAACCACAAAACAAATATAAGAATGTATTTGGTAAGTTTGTTATTTGGGCTGCTACAGAGTGACCAAATATATCTGTTATCACCAGTATTTTTCAATGCTCATCTTCCTAAATGTGGTGCAGAATCTTCAGCAGTGGGGCAGAGATCTCAGAAGAACGTGCCAGCAGTTTCTTTGTCTTTATAATAGCCCTATAATTACATATACCAACTATAACAAAGTAAAAACTTTGTAACCAATTCATAGGAAATTGGTTACATAATATTTAGCCTTGGCTATTGAGCATATCAAGTTCCCATTGGATTCAATGGACATCAAGAATTGAGATACGTCTGTAAAACAACACAATATTACCAAAGAGCTGAAATCACCAGATTGGGTGATAGTATCATCTGACTGAACTGGACAAATGCAGAATACAGAATCATAGAAATATAGGACTGGAAGGCCCCCCGGGAGGTTACCTAATCCAATTCCCTGCCACAGGCAGGATCATCCCTGTCTAAGCCATCCCAGACAAGTGCTTGATCAACGTGCACTTAAAAAATTCCAGTGATGAAGCTTCCCCATCCTCTCTGTTGTGAATCTGTCCCACTGCTTAGCCACACCCTTAGTTAGGAAGCTTATCATTATATCCAGCCACAATTTCCCCATAAAAAATAACACAGTAGAGAGGTAGCATTACAGTGGAGGTAGCACTTTGGCTGGAGGCTGAGGTGTGGAAGAAGTGCTGCTACTGAAAGCAACACCAGGGAGGCAGTATTGTGACTACCCTTACTGAAAACTCCTCTTTGCCACATTGTCTAAAAACATGACCCACAGCTAGGTTGCTGATGTACTCACTGCCAGTCATGATGGCCAACACCAACTCTGTTTCCCCCATCTTATCAATCTGCGGTCTCATGTTTTGCATTTGGATGGTAAGCTCCTTGCAGAAGAGGTTGTCTTTTTGTCCTATTTTTAAAAGCATCTAGCACACTATGGTTCTGATCCATGACTAGTTCTCTTGGTGCTACAGTATTATGCAATAGATAGATGATGACCTTTACAAAAACTTGTGTTCAAATAGACAAACAATACAATCTTGTGGTTTGTCATCAATGCATTTTTGTAGTTTTCTACTTTATTCATTGTATCATCTAATATGAGATGTTATATATGAACAGAATATAGGAGAGAGTTAAGTAAGAGAAATAGTCCTGGAAGACACAGAGAGTATTAAATATTATGCCGTCTTCTTTTTTGTTACTTTAGACTTTTTATTCTCTCCTCCCAACAAAATAATATTGGACAAAGAAGGATATTTGATCAATATGGGTTATAACTTGACTTTAGCAAGGCTTTTGATGCAGTATTCCACAGCATTTCTGCAAGCAAGCTGAGGATGTATGGGCTGGATGAATGGACTGTAAGGTGGACAGAAAGCTGCCTGGAGCATCAGGCTCAGTGGGTAGTGATCAATGGCTCGAGGTCTAGTTGGCAGCCAGTATCAAGTGGACTGCCCTAGGAGTTGTTCCAGGGGCCAGTTTTATTCAATATCTTCATTAATGACCTGGAAGATGAGATGGATTTCACAGTAAGCAAGTTCATGGATGACACAAGCTGGGAGGTGTAGTAGATAGCTGAAGGGTAGGGCTAGGATTCAGTGACCTAGACAGATTGGAGGATTGGGCCAAAGGAAATCCCATGAGGTTTAACAAAGACAAGTGAAAAGTCTGGCACTTAGGACAGAACAGTCCCATGCACCACTACTGGTTGGAGGGTGATTGGCTGGGCAGCAGCTCTGCAGAAAAGGACCTGGGGGTTCCAGTGGACAATAAGCTGGATGTGAGTCAACAGTGTGCCCTTGTTGCCATGATGGCTAATAACATACTGTACTGGGCTGCGTTAATAGAAGCATCACCAGCAGATCAAGGGAAGTATTTATTCCCCTCTGTTCTATATGAGTGAGGCCACATCTGGAGTACTGTGTTCAGTTTTGGGTCCCCCACTATAGAAAGGATGTGGACAAGTTGGAGAGAGTCCACTAGACACCAAAGAAAATGGTTAGGGGGCTAAGGCACATGACCTGTGAGGAGAGGCTGTGGGAACTGGGCTTATTCTTCTGCAGAAGAAAAAACTGAGGGGGCATTTGACAGCAGCTTTTAACTACCTGAAGTGTGGTCCCAAAGAGGATGGAGCTAGACTGTTCTCAGTGATGGCAGGTGACAGAACAAGGAACAATTGTCTCAAGTTGCAGCAGGGGAAGTTTAGGTTAGATTTTAGGAAAAGCTCTCTCACTAGGAGGGTAGTGAACTTTCTCACTAGGAGGGTAGAATGGATTACCTACAGAGATGGTGGAATCTCCAACCTTGGAGGTTTTTAAGGCCTGGCTCAACAAAGCCCTGGCTGGAATCATCTAGTTGGAGATGGTCCTGCTTTGTTGAACTAGATGACTTCCTGAGGTCTCTTCCAACCCTAAATTTCTATGAGTTTATGAGCATTTAGGAGTTTCAGAGTGTAGCAGGGCACTAAAGTGCCTGCTACTTGAAGAGCAGGAATGACCACCCAGATGCCGGTTGCCAGGGCAACCAGGAGCAGCTAGGGGCCCACACCTGTTGAGTCAGCTGACCGGAAGGGGCAGGGCTGACTCCTATAAAGCACAGGCTGGAGGCCGAGGGAGGGGACTGCTGGCAGCTGAGGAGAAGAGTGCTGCCAAAATGAGAAAAAGGGAAAGGCCTGAATGTGAACAGTTTCTTATGCTGGTGAAGGATGAAGCACCCACAGAGTGTGACACAAAGGAAGTTAGCCGAGCAGTTTAGCTTTGTGTTATAGACCAGGGGCTTGTGTTATTCTTTGCTGTTGTCAACCAGAGGACTGGGTGAGGCTATAAGGGGATGAAGGAGGCCTTATAGGGGAACCACGACAGTGTGGGAGCCCCAGCCCCCCAAGAGTGGGCAGCAAGAAGCCCAGAGAGACAGAGTGGGCAGCGAGTAGGCATCCAATAAGACCAAAGAACATGCGGTACATCCACAAGCCTTGAGGTATGGTACAGGGGTGATTGGAGCCACGCAGAGCCCATAAGGCTGGGGTGCACCTGAACCCCATTCCAGAAAATGGGCTCAGCATAGGACAGGAAAACTGTGGCCAGGAAAGCTAAAGGTAGCCCCCTATATTACACATAAGACCAAAGACATGGCAGGAGAGATTGCGAGGTGCAGATAGGTAGCTTGGTGTGGTAGAGAGGGTAACTAAGGGGGAGCACAGCGACCCAAGGTTCCCATCCTGTCACACAGAGAGGAAGTGAACGTTAAGATGAGATCTGAATGAGGAAAGTGTTGGGCCTTGAGCATGGGGATAGAAGTTATGAAGCGTAATTTATACCAATGCACCTTAAAAATGTGCATAACATAGTTTGCATTTCAATAATACCTTCACCTTAGGATCACAAAGGGCATTACAAATACTACCAGATTAATCTTTACAACAGCCATGTTAGCAGGACTGTTTGGTTGGCAACGAGTAAGAAGCTGGTACTAATGAGTCTAGAAGCCAAGATCAACGTTTTTTGCAACATTAGTATTTAAAAAACATATAAAACAAATGTTTCTAGACATTACTGTTGGAAAGATAATACTGTAGTATGAATTAAATGATGTAGTGTCATCTTCCTGGGTCTTCAAAGTGCTTTAGTGCCTATTCTGCTGCTGCTGAAAGCAGTGGTCCTCAACCTTTTTTACTCAAGGCACCCCTGAATAGACTCAAGCCACCCCTTAGAAAATGCCAGCTCTTAATTTTCACTCTTTATTTTGACTACAGAAAAACAATTGAGCAGTTTTTCTGTCGCAAATAACTCAGAAAGACCACAACTATTGATTTCTATTTAAAATCTCTGGGTTTATCTTGTAAATCGTGTTTGCAAACCTAACTGTCCTAACACTGTATAGCATCCTGTGGCACCCTTGAAAAGATCCCAAGGCACCTTGGTTGAGAATCACTAACTTAGAGATTGCCAAGAAGCCTATGGAGAAACTGTCAAGCCTGGTTCTTTGCAGGTAGTTAAAGTTCTGTGTACAGCACTGATACCTCATAAACCCTGGCAATTTCATGTGGACCATGATGAATGGAAAAGCTCTGCGTGGTAGCAGAGGCAAGCACTGAAACTATATATCTATATATATATATATATATATATATTAATTTTAAAGGCCAAATCAGTTCAAATTCAACTGGGCAAAGCCTACTTTTGACTAAGCAGAGCTCAATTATTCAAGTCTGTGTGACTTTACCATTAGACAAGTCTCTTCCTTCCCAGACCCCTAGTCTGAAGCTTCAGGCACTCCCCAAATCCATGGCAGGCATCCTACATGCAAGCCCCAGACCCGGAGGCCTTGGAGTTCAGATGCCCCCAGTCTCACTTGATCTTAGCTAAAAGGCCAAGGAGAAAGCCAGGGGGAAAGCGAGAAGGCAATCTCCCATTACCACAAAACTGTGCAGCTGAGTTTCCCACATTTGGGAAATCTCACAAGGGTTAGCCTGCCCAGAGTACAGGGGCAGGCCTCACCTTATAACTACACTCAACCAGCTGACAGGATCGCGGGATCTCCCCTATCGGGTAAGGCAGACATTGGAACTATTTAAGAAGAGAAATAGGACCTAGAAATGAAAGCTTGGGGACAGGCAGTGTAGCAGAGACCTCTTTTCTCCTTCGTTGTACAAACAGTTTAGAGAGAGGCTGAGTTTTGGAGACCTGCCCCTTCACAGGAGCAAAGAGACTCTGGCAGAAGGATATTGTGAAAAGCCTCACTTTTCATTTAGTTTGGCTAGTTTATACACAAGCTTGAACTGGAATCCAAGTAATTTTTGTAATATTTGTTTTAGGATCCTGAACATGCAAACCTGGAAGATATTAACTGCTGCTCCTCAGGCAGCCTGGGGCCCATGCCAGTCTGTTGGCAGTGGCTTCCAGTTATGCTCATGCATGCCTTGGAAATGATGTTTGCCCTCTGGGGAGAATGATGGTAAATACTCCCTGCTGGCCAGTATGTGAGGCAGCACTGGTGTCTGCCTCCTAGGAAACTGCTTAGCCATCCTCCTTCACAGCAGAAATTAACTTGAGGCAAATGGTTTACAAATATGAAGGGCAGAAAAACTAACCAGAATGAAGAGCTGCAGCAAATCCTTATACACTCAAATGCTATAGCTAGGGAAGCCACGTAAGCACCTAGATAAGAACAAATATTTAGACCTGATTCAGGTTTGTGGGGCAGAAGCACCAAAACATTATTTTGCTAATGTAACAAAACACATTAACAGGCTTAGGTTATTATATATTGGGTTAAATGATGCAGGGCATTGGTTTGGATGGAAGGCAGGCAGTTGGAGAGGAATGTGTTACAAAGCAATGACTGGGAGATGAGACTGTAGAAGTCTAAAGAACCTGAGTAACAGGAAGAGGGGAGCAAGGGGGTCAAACAGAGGGGAAAGTAAACACAAAATGGTGCAAGAGTGGGAGCCAATAAGACTGGTGTTTTTGGAGGCACAAATTAAAAGAGCTGTCAGTGCAGCAAGGGAAGCAAAATGGGGTAATTAGAGTAATCACAATAGGGGAAACTACAGCAAAAAGAGATGGAGAACAGGGCTTCAGGATAAGAGAACAAGGAGGGGAATTTTGCGTGAGTGCATTGCAGGGCCCTGCCTGCTGTCCTGGAGATGAGTGGAAGAATGTTAAGAAATAGCTCAGAAAGTCTTTTCTCTCCCTTAAATATTTTATAAGCTCCAGTAATTCCCTGGTGCAGAGTCTACAATAATAGAACTATTCAAGAGTAGTTTAGACCAATAGAGGCACGTCTACAAACACCTATTAATGTACAGCAATAAGCTTGTCGCTCCAGAGCTTATTGCTGCCGGGTGTGCATCTGCACATGTGTCTGGGATCACAGCACATTGAGTCAGGGTGGAACAGCTCCAGCTGGCAGGGGACACTCTATCAGCCTGGGGCTGCTACCCCCAGCTCAATGCGCTGCCAAAGAGCTGGCTGGGGCATGATGGTACTTCAGCATGGGGCTAGCTGGCAGGCAGCTCCTGCTCTGAAGTACCCTTGTGCCCTGACTAGCTCCTCCAGCATCTACATGTGCACTGCTGTGGAGTTTTTTACTCTGTAGCAGGATAGTATTTGTATTTAAAAATACTATCCTGCTGCAGAGTAAATTAGTTTACTCCAGCCTAATAGGGGCACATGTGTAGACACCAAGACATTTACTATGCAGCTAATTGGCCTTCTGCACAGTAAACATCTCATGTAGATGTGACCTATATTACCCAAAGGGAGGAAACAAATGTGAAGTCTGGAATTAACATCTGATTTGTTTCATACACCTGAGTATTTACAGCTCAGGGGACACCGTCTTCCTGACATTCAGGTCTTCAGCCTTTAACATCTATTATTGATCCACACTATTAAATGAATAAATACCAACTTTGCTCTTCCCCCTTTCTCAAATGCAGTGTACAAAGGAATTTCTATTTCCTAGATAAAGCTAGAAGGAACTTATCTCAGGAAAGCTGTATTCCTCTGCATGGAATTAAGAATACTTTTCTGAGCTGTCTTCATATTCGGTGTTCTCCATTACTCTTGATCCTTAATAGAGCAAACAAAGCTCTCAAGGTTTTTATAGCAAATGAGAGAACATTAAACAAAATTGAGAAATGAGGTTATTCTATTCTCTTCAAGAGATAAATGAATTCAATCTCCATCACTTCCCTTACGCTAGTTACTCTAAAGCCTGATTGGCTCAATTTTGCAGTTGATAGAAGGTTGCAGATAATAATCAATCCCTATTCCAGGATCACCTTCAGCTTTCTAACCTATGGCAATCTGCAATTTTACTTGTCAAATCAGAGGCTGGCTGACAGTTTCACTGTCCAATCCCTGTGATGGAAGGTGGTTTTTTTTACAACTCCTACTGCCTGCAGTATAGAATTTTACTATGCCTTGAGTGGCTTCAAAAACTGATATGACAATATTTCTATACTACTATTATATCAAGTGTATCTTTCCTCAACCCACATTATGGCATGGACAGCATGGATGCAACCATAGGGGTGGGATGAAAGCAATATATCCCCTGCTGATGTCTTCACCATCACAACTCAAAGCAGCTGCAGAACTATCTTCACTCTTGTCTTCCACCCTTTTTATGTAGCTTTATAGGAGAACACTCAGAAGTTTAATTATCACTAGATATTTAACAAAATAAATACTAACAAGCAGGTAGGTACATGAGCCAAACTAGGAAAAGCAGAGGTTAAAAATGTTTAGATAAATTAGATGCATTCAAGTTGGTAGAGCTTGATGAAGTTCACTCCAGGATACTTAATAAACTAGTGGGAATAATCTCTGAACCATTAACAATCACTAATTCATGGAGTATGGGAGAGGTCCCAGAAGACTGGAGATGGACAAATATGGTACATAGCTTTAGAAGGGACAGAAAATAGGTCCCGGAGAACTATAAATCGATCAGCAGCCTAACTTTGATACTTGGAAAAATATTAAGCAAATGATTGAATAATCAATTTATAAGTACCTAGAGGATAATACGGTAGTAAGAAACAGCCAAAGTGGATATGTTAAGAATAAATCATGTCAAATTGATCTGTCTAGTTTCCTTCTTGGACAAGGAAGCTAGCTTAGTGCATAAGGATAAAGCAACAGTTGTGATATGTCTTGAGTTTAGTATGGCTCTTGACACTCTCCTACATGACATTCACATAAACAAATTAGGGAAATACAATCTAGATTAAAAGCAGAAGGGTGGATGCACAACTAGTTGAAGTAATACTCAAAGCATATTTATCAATGGTTTGCTGTCAAATTGTGAAGACATTTCGAGTGGGATCTGGTAGGGGTTTGTCTGGGGCCAATTCTGATCAACATTTTCACTGAAGTCCTGGATAACTGAATAAAAAGAGTACATTTATAAAATTTGTGAATGGCACCAAATGGAGAGTGGTTGCAAACAGTTTGGAAGGCAGGATTAGAATACAAAAAGATCTTGATAAACTAGAGAAATGGTAATAAAGACAAACTGGAAAATGCTACACTGGGAAACAGAAATAACATACAAATACAAAATGAAGAATAACTGGTTAAACAGCACTATTGCAGAAAAGGATCTGGGGGTTATAATGGACCAAAACTGAATGCAAGTCAACAATGTGATGCTGTTGCATAAAAGGTAAATCTCATTCTGGAATGTATAAATGAGAGTGTCATACGTAAGACACCAAAGGTAATTATTATGCTCTACTCACCACTGATAGGAGTACCCTATCCAATTTTGAATACTTTAAAAATGATGCAGACAAACTGGAAAGAGACAGGAGAAGAGCAACAAGACTGGTAAAAGGTTTTTAAAATATGGCCCATGAAGAAAGACTGAAATTGTTTTTCTAAAAAAGTGAAGACTAGGGGACAAACTCAGTAAGCGTCTTCCAATATGCAAAGGGTTGTTATAAAGAGGAGAGCGAGCAATTGCTCCCTGCATCCACTGGGGCAGGACAAGAAGTAATCAGCTTAATGTGCAGCAAAGAAGATTTAGATTAGATATTAGAGAAAACCACTGGTGAGGCATAGGAGGTGCACACAGGTGCACGTACACCCCCTGCAAAAAGCGCCACCAACACTCTTGGTGGCACCTGTGGGCGGTTGCTGCTCGCCAACACCACCAGTGGTGCCTGTGGGCAGTCTGTGGGTGATCGCGGACAGGCAGCCCCAGGCAGGTTGCGAGCAGCTACAGCTACAGCGTGGGGCGGCGGGCACGGGGTGGGCAAGGGGCCGCTTCCCCATCCACCCACGCTCACCACCACCTTGTAACCTGTCCCCACTGCCAGCCTGGGCCCTGTGCCAGCTCCGGCCTGGCCCATCAGGGCTGCGCGTAGCAACAGCAGCCGCGGTCCCCCCGCTTGCCATGCCAGGCAGTGTTTGCCACTGTCACCTCTGTGCTGCCCAGCACGTGAACTCCGAGTGGGCAGCAGCAGGCAACACTGCCTGGCACGTCAAGCCGGGGGGCTGCAGCTGCTGCCACCAACAGGCAAGCCCGGAGCTGGCTTTGAGCCCAGGCTGGCAGCAGGGTCAGGTTACAAGCGGGTGCTGAGTGCGGGAAAAGCGGTTCCTCATTTGCCGCATGGCCAGCGCCCCACGTTGTAGCCACTTGTAGCCTGCATGGAACTGCCTGTGCCTGCTCTAGTCAGCCCCATGTGGGCTGCGAGTGCCTGCAGCAGGGACCGCCAGCCATGGGGCAGATGAGGGGCGGCTTTTCCCCATGCTCAGCACCAGCTTCTTCCCTGCCAGCGAGCAGGGGGTCAGCGCTGTGCACTGCCCCCCGTCTGTACCACAAGGCTGGGGGGCACTGGGTGTGAGTGGGCACGGGAGCCAGTGGCAACACAGGGCTCACACCGGTGTCCTGGGGCCAGTGCCAGCGGGGCCCAGAACAGCTAAAATTTACTGTGCAATAAGCGGGAATAGGCTGGGGTCTACATGTCTAGGAGTTACAGCACATTAACACTGTGTGGACTGATTTGGGACTAAAGTCAGTCCCAAGTCAGGCCATACACACAGTATTAATGTGCAGTAAGGCATCTACCTATGTGTTACTGTGCAGTAACTAATCAGTCGTATATTTGATACCTGCATAAAGCTCAAGTCAATGTAAGTCGCCATATTTACTGTGCAGTACAGGTGTGCACATGTAGGTACATGCTGTACTATACAGAAATTTTGGTTACTGCTAAGTAAATGAGCACATGTAGATGTGCCCAGAGAGATTGTGGAATTATTTTAACTGGAGGTTTATAAGAGCAGGTTAGACAAATGTCTGTCATTTTTAGTCCTAGTCAAATGTAGTCCTGTCTTACTACAGGAGGATGGACCAGGTTGGGGTGATCAACCTGTGGCATGGACAGCCTCACACTGGGGAGGGGACAGATAGCATAGTGGCAGATAGGGTAGGGAGCAGAAAGGTGAGCAACAGACTGGATAAGAGAAAGGGATTGGAGTGGCACTCCGGGAGAGTTTAGGGCCAATTTGTGGCACACTTGCCAAAAAGGTTGGCTTGCACTGGACTACATGACCTCTTGAGGTTACTTTCAGCTCTATGTTTTCTATGTCCAAACAGGGAACAGGAAGGGAAGGATTTACACTTAGTGTTAGAAATTCAGAAGTAAAGGAGCCAAGTGAGGGGTTGGATGAGAATAAAAGGAAGCTCAGGGGTATGAAATGAAGTGGGAGGAAGACCCCAGAGGGGGACAGAAAGAAAATGTGATTTTAAAAGACTCTGGGACACAGACCAATATAGAGGCAAGGGATAGCAAAAAACTGAAATCTGAGTCTTCGTTATAAGTACAGGTAAATTAACAATGAATATTGGAGAAGGGGTTTGGTGGGTCACGCTACACAGAGCAAGCCTGTAGTGGTATAGGGGAACAAAGAGAAAACTAGAGGTAGAGAGGGGGTATTTGTAGTATGAAATCAGACAGGTTGTAATTTACAGCTGGAACATAGCCTCTTATTCATATTTGTTTGCATATACTAAATGGCCACTTTCTTTATTGTACTTTGTCACCAAATCAGAGTGGAAGCACTTTACAGGTGCACTTTTTGCACAGGTGTAAAAGGCTACGCAAACTGCAGGGGAATGAAAAAACTGGGACCAGTTTGCCTGAAAAACAGATATGAAGCCCTAGCAACAGAGGAGGAGGAGCATGCTTCATTGCTACAAGAGGCCAGCCCAGGACTCCCCAAGGTTGGGAGGATCAAGACTACTGCCATCAATAGGAAGTGATAGGTGGTGGTGGTTGGAGACTCCCTTCTATCAGGAATGGATGTATCCATCTGCCAGCCTGACCTGTCTTCTCAGAAGGACTGTTGCTTGCCTGAAGCCCAGATGTGAGATGGCACGGAATGATTACTGAGACTTATCTGGCCCTCTGACTACTACCCCATGCTGTTCATCCATGTAGGCGCCAGTGATGCTGTCAGGGGTGACTCTAAACAGATCAAGAATGACTAGAAGGCTCTGGGTGCAAAGCTCATGTGGTGCTCTCCTCGATCCTTCCAGTCAAGGGGAAAACCTGGGCAGGAGTGGACATATCTTGCAGAACAATGCATGGTTGTGCAGATGGTGTTGCCAGCAGGGCTTTGGCTTCTTTGACCATGGGATGTTGTTCCAAGAAGAAGGATTTCTAGGAAGAGATGGGATCCACCTGATGAAGAGAGGGAAGAGCATCTTCACAGACAGGCTCACTAACCTAGTCAGTCAGTCACTATGTGTGTAATTGCCAAGCCATGTGATACCATCCTCAGTGGCCATGTGCAGTTCCTGTATTCTACCACTGAACTTAGTCAGTGGGCAGTCATCAACGATATGTGACATGGTGTGCGTTTTGCCACAGCTACAGTCTGGGTTGCTGTGAAGATCCCACCACTGGAGGTTACCTGCGCACAGACCTTGCCCTGTCTGAAACCTATTCAGTGAGGTCTGTTGATGGTTTGGCAAGTTGAAGCCAGGTGGGCAGACTGCAGGATCTGTGATAAGGAACTTGTTTGGTGGTAATGTTGACCTCCATTCCTCACACCAGAAGGTCTCCACTGTGCGGTCCTGGTGCTGCAGTTTTGACCACAGTCGGTGTTGTGATGCAAAACATGCAGCAGGTGGATTTAACAGACTGTTGTATAGTGGCAGACTTGGATTGACATAGATCTTCGCCAGTAGTTTGCTAGTTTCAATCCCCTGTCAGACATGAGGGAAAACAATGTTGCTCAGGACTGGGAGCCATGGTAGAGGGGTTGGCCAAAGAGTTCCCAAAATGATATGCACCGTCAAATGTAGCTGCACATCAACAAGTTTGGTGTGTGATAACCACTTCCAGACTGGTGTCCAGTACTGTGCCACAGAGTATGAGATGCCAAATGCTGACATCCTTAGGATGCTCTTGCACCCCATGATGACCCAGCCAGCTTGTTAAGGAGGTTGTTGCATGTCTTAACTTCCATTTCTGTCTTTTTCAAGCATTCACGGTAACTCAATGTCCCATCTAGTATCATGCCCTGGTAGACAGATTGTGCTTTGTGCCTCAGCATCTGATCATACAGGTTCAATTCCCAGGCAACATTGACATTGTGCAGGTGGAAAATCCTGGAAACTGTCTTACTGATACTTGGTTGGGAGTGCCAGGTGAGGAGGTGGTAATCTAGTGAGGAGGGCTTTAAACGAGGCTCATCAGGGGATGGAGACTAAAGCCCTAAGGTAAGTGGGGAAGTGAGTGACCTGGAGAAAGTACAAGCAGGGGAGGGCAACAGGGGAGGTCTTCTCATTCCCCCAGAGAAAGTAAGGGAATAGGTTAATAATAAATGCACAGAACCTGGGAAATGAGCAGAAAAAATTGAAAGTCCTTGCACAGTCATGGAACTAGGATGTGACTGGAATAATAGAGACTTGGTGGTACAGGTGACGTGACTGGAGCAGTGTCATGGATGGGTATAAACTGTTCAGGAAAGACAGGAAGGGGAGACAAAGAGGAGTTGCTCTTTATGTGAAAGAACTATATGATTGCTCACCTGTTGAAAGGCTCTGGGTTAGGGTCAGAGGAGAAAGCACAAAGGGTGATGTTGTGGTCGGTGTGTGCTATAGTACACCACCAGATGAGGAGGATGAGGTGAATGAGGTTTTCTTCCAACAGCTAGCAGAAGTTTCCTGATCACAGACTCTGGTTCTCATGGGGGACTTTAATCTTCCTGGTATCTGTTGGGAGGGCAATACACAGGCAATCCAGGACGTTTTTGGAGAGTGTTGGGGACAACTTCCTGGTTCAAGTGTTGGACAGGCCAGCTAGGGGAGGCCAACCCTTCTTGACCGGCTGCTCACAAACAGCAAAGTATTGGAGGGGAACGTAGTAGTGGATAGCAAATTTGATAGCAGCGACCACAACATGATTGAGTTAATGATCCCGAGGAAAGGAAGGATGGAGAACAGCAGAGTAAGGACCCTGGACTTCAGAAAAACAGACTTCGACTCACTCAGGGAATTCATGGGCACAGGGGCAATGCATAGGGGGTCCACATGCACCCCATGAGCATGCTGGTGTGCCCCCTACAAAAAGGCCACTGCTTGCCACCCTGTCGCCAACACCGCCAGTGGTGTCTGCGGGTGGTCATCGATCCCCAGTGCCTGTGGATGGTCATCGACCCCTAGTCAGCACTCACCACCTTCCCCCCTCCCTCCGCCACTGACAGTGCCGGCGGCGTCTGCAGGAGCTCCGCACTTGCTCCTGCCGCCACACTCCCACCGCTGCCAGTGCAGCCATAACCACCTCAGCTACCAGGGGCACACATTGTTCATGCATGGGCAGGATCGCCTGGGAAGCTACACTGAGGAGGAAAGGAGTCTGGGAGAGCTGGTTGTATTTTAAAGAAACCTTCCTGAGGGCACAGGAACGAGCCATTCCACTGCACAGGAAGACTATCAAGTATCACAGAGGACCAGGTTAGCTTAGCAGGGAACTCTTCAGTGAGCTAAAATACAAAAAGAAAGCTTATAAGAAGTGGGAACTTGGATAGGGAGGAGTACAGGAGTATTGCCTGGGCATGCAGGGATGAAATTGGGGGCATGTCCACATGAGCACACACGTATGCTTTGCAGTGCCTCAAAGGCTTTTGAGATGCAGCAAAATGCACCCTATGAACATGATGTGGTTCTCCATGCTGCATACTTGCAGTGTCGAGCAAAATTTAGATACCGGGAAATTCCAGGATTAAAAAAAAGTGTGCCCAAAAAAAACGCAGTGCAGGACACATGGCAGCAGTGTGCATCACCTGAAATCAGAGCCTGGCCAGCCAGAGCCATGCTCCTGCTGCCAGCCAGGTACCGCCTGCCTGGATCACTGCTGCTGCAGTCCCAGGAGGCCCCCAGGATCCCAAGTAAGATTGCTGTGGCTAGCCCAGGTGCTGGCCCCAGCCTCTCCTATGCCACCCAGGGCAATCTGCTCTGCGCCATAGCATGTGTACAAAGACATTCCTTGGGAATTTCCTAGCCTCTGCTAGCTGTCCCCAGGGAAATGCACATGCATGCTCATCTGGATGTGCCCAGGAAGGCCAAAGTGCAACTGGAGTTGCAGCTAGCCCGGGACGTGAAGGGTAACAAGAAGGGTTTCTACAAATGTCAGCAGCAAAAGAAAGATCAAGGAAACTGGATCTCTTACTAAATGGGGGAAGCAACCTAATGACATATGATGTGGAAAAGGCTGAAGTACTCAATGCCTTTTTCACTTCAGTTTTCACAGGCAAGGTCAGCTCCCAGACTACTGCACCTGGCAGCACAGTTTAGGGAGAAGGTAAGCAGGCAACACTGGCCAAAAAACAGGTTAGGGACTATTTAGAAAAGCTGGATATGTACAAGTCCATGGGGCCAGACATGATGCAACTGAGGGTGTTGAGGGAGTTGGCTGATGTGATTTCAGAGTCACTGGCCATTATATTTGAAAACTCATGGTGACTGGAAGAGATTCTGGATGATTGGAAATGGGCAAATATAGGGCCCATCTTTAAGAAAAGGAAGGAGAATCCAGAAAGCTACAGACTGGTCAGCCTCACCTCAGTCCCTGGAAAAAGCATGAAGTAGGTCCTTAAGGAATCTGTTTCTAAGCACTTGGAGAAGAAGGCAGCAATTAGGAACAGTCCAGGCTGGATTCAACAAGGGCAAATCAGGTCTCACCAACCTGATTGCCTTCTGTGATGACATGACTGGTTCTGTGGACGCGGGAAGAAGAGTGAATGTGATATACCTTGACTTTAGCAAGGCTTTGATATGATCTCCCACAACATTACTGTAAGCAAGCTAAGGAAGTATGGGTTAGATGAATGGACTGTAAGATAGAAAGAAAACTGGCTGGATCACCTGGCTCAGAGGGTAGAAAACAATGGCTTAATGTCTAATTGGCAGCGGGTATCGAATGGAATGGCCCAGAGGTTGATCCTGGGGCTCGTTTTGTTCAATATCTTTATCAACAACCTGAAAGATGGTATAGAGTGAATCCTCAGTAGGTTTGCAGATAACACCAAGCTGCAGAGAGTGGTAGATAGACTGGAGGGTAGGGCTAGGATTCAGAGAGACCTCAACAAATTGGAGGACTGAACCAAAACAAATCTCATGAGATTTGATAAGAACAAGTGAAAAGCCCTGCACTTAGGATGGAACAATCCCATGCACTGGTACAGGCAGGGTACTGACAGGTTAAGCAGCAGCTCTGCAGAGGAGAATCTGCTCCTGTCTCCTAACTAGGAGACACCATCCTAACTATACCAAAGTGAGAATCTACGATCATAAAATCATAGATAATTAGGTTTGGAAGGGACCTCAGGAGGTCATCTAGTCCAACCTCCTGCTCAAAGCAGGACCATCCCCAGCTATATCATCCCAGCTAAGGCCTTGTCTAGCTGGGTCTTGACAACCTCCAAGGATGGTCTTCTGCTCAGCAGAAGAGAGTCTGCAAAAAAGGACCTGAGAGTTACAGTATACCATAAGCTGAATATGAGCCAACAATGTGCCCTTGTTGCAAAAAAAGGCTAATGGCATACTGGGCTGCATTAGTAGAACTGCCAGGAGATCAAAGAACGTGACTCTTCCCCCTCTACTTGGCACTGGTGAGGCTACATCTGAAGTCCTGTCTCCAGTTTTGGGCTCCCCACTACAGAAAGGATGTGCACAAATTGGAGAGAGTCCAGCAGAAGGCAATGAAAATGGTTAGGGGCCTGGGGCACATGATTTCTGAGGAGAGGCTGAGGGAACTGGGCTTATTTAGTTTGAAGAAGAGAAGACTGAGGGGGAGATTTAACAGCAGCCTTCAACTACCTGAAGGGTGGTTCCAAAGAGGATGGAGCTGGACTGTTCTCAGTGATGACAGATAACAAAACAAGGAGCAATGGTTTCAAGTTTTAGCAAGCGAAATTTAATTTAGATATTCACTAAGAGAGTAGTAAAGCACTGGAACAGGTTACCCAGAAAGGTTGTGGAATATCTATACTTGGACCCAGCTGGACCAAGCCTTAGCTGGGATGATATAATTGGGGATGGTCCTGCTTTGAGCAGGGTGTTGGACTAGATGACCTCCTGAGGTCCCTTTCAACCCAAGCTCACCAGAATCATGTCTAGGTACATGTGTCTCAGGACCATGAACGTATCTGCTGCTGGACCATGCAGATGAGGCAGACTATCAAAAAAGCCGGTTCCACACAGTGTGGTGCTCAGAAGTAGCCACTTACAAGAACAGAGTACTTCTGGCCCAAGGCTGAAAAAGAGTTGAGTACAGAAGCTGTTTCCCCATCCCTCTTTGAAACACCTATTCTGGACATATATTCTGCACCCCAGGTCTGATACAATTATGATTGAATGCTCTCACTCCCTCAGCATTTCTTCTCTAACCTAAAATGACAGAATCTTTGTGCCACAGATCTCATCATAACCACTCTTCTCAAAAGACTCCTTTACAGCATTCCTATACTGTGAACAGAGTTAAAAGTAATGGAGGCTGTATTGGTATTTTATGTAATAAGGCTTTGGAAAGTCTCCCGGTCATTTGGAAAATGGTTGAACAGAAGAGAGTATTTTCTAGACCAACTATGCATGCTGAAACTCATTAAAGAGGGCAGGTTAAGACCAAAGCCAGTGCACAGGACAAAAATACATGTCGCAAATCTTCTTAAGCAGCTCAGACTGTCCTGGTTCCTCAAGACTTTGCCAAGGTACTCTGTTTGCACTTATCACATGACTTACATCAAGTATGATATCCTAATCAAGACAGACAACAGTGTCTTCCCAAGCAAAGCCCCATCCTCAGATTGCAGAAACAGCTTAGCAGTCTTTGCAAGTCATTCCCTCTCTGAGCCTCCTTCATTTAGTAGGGGGAAGGGACAGAAAAGCATCAGGAGAAAGATACATTATTGTGCAAATACTTAAATGATTTTTGCATTCAAATTTAAATTTCTTTAGCTGCAAGACTGAAAGTAGTGTGGGGTAGGCATAAAGCAGCCATCCTGCCATTTTGTACTCCCCATTTTGCCTGAGGCAGCAGTGAGATGTTCCTCAACACAAGCTCTGGCAAGCCTTTTCAGCAGCAGCCACCTAGTGTAGCACTTCTAGAAGATAACAGTGAAGAATATTTTTCCAGATCATTTTATCAAGTTGGTTGCAATGACTAAAGTTAATCTATTGAACATTGTACTAGACCATGAACAACTCCCATCCTTCTCTAGCTGTACAAGTGAGCCAGATTCTTCCCGAGCAGAACTGCCACTTTTTTGAGAAGGACTTTCTCCAAAGTACCCAGCACACTATTCACACCATCATCATCTGTTCGCTTTTTAAGATCCTCAAACTTTCAGTCTAGGGAATGTGTAAAAGGAGGTTTGGTGCTAAAGGCTCCAACCAGTTTGGGACAAAGTAAGCAAGCTTTTAAGCAATCTGAATATGGAATTAACATGGACTGCAGAAATCTTCTTTGTCCCATGAGTCACGGTGACTCACTGGTGAAGAGCACAGGCTAAATTAAATTACCTCTAACTGGGGAAGGGGTTTTGCTCTGCACTGTTTATAATCAAGTATTTAATACTTTGTTCCTAATGCAACTTGTCCATTCTTGCCCTTGTATCTCCAGTTCACTCTTCACAATCCTTAGACATTTATCTCCATTCTCTTGCTTGCTATGGATTTTCCTCCAAGATGATTTTTCTACATTTGGATCCTCATTCCTGTTTTTTCCTGGATAGACCCTTCCGTCCTCCTACAACATGCTCAGGCAATCCACCAATTGAAGTGAACTAAATGATTTACTGCTGCTTTTCCCATCAGGCACAAGAAAAGATTCACTCAAGATGGAATGTATTCCTCAAAGCTACTAGTTAGCTAGACAGCTCCTCCCCCTCCCCCTTCACCCCCTCCCTACCTCCACCTCTACAAAGCTAGCCCTCTGCACTCTCCAAACCATCAGTGCAAGCCCAGAAACTGACAAGCACATAATCAGCAGGTCAGGAAACACAAGGGAACTTACTCCGATCCCAGCCCAAGGAAAGGACTCTTCCAAGTGCAGAAAGAAGCCTAGGGCTTCCAATGGCAGGCTCAGCTCCCTGTACGCAAATGCCAGGAACATGGGGAATAAAGAGCAGGAACTACCCTTCTGCTAAGCAATAATAAATACAATCTCACAGGGATAATGGAAACCTGGTGGGACTCCACCTATGACTGGACTACAGGTATAGATGGCTATACTTTGTACCTTGTCGGGAGGAAGAACGGGGGCATAGGTTTCTTATGTCAAGGAGTAGTACACTTCCCTACGAGTAGACATTGGCACCCAAGGAGTGCAACTCAAAACCCTCTGGGGTGAGAATTTGGGGAGAACGTGGTGAAGGGGATATAACTTTAGGAGTCTATTACAGACCTCTTAACCAGGAGGAAGAGCTTGACCACAAATTCTCCAGAAAACTAGCAGAGACTGCTTGCTCTCAGTGCATGGTCATCATGGGTGACTTCAACCACACTGACATCTCATGGGAAGAGTATTCTGCCAAATATGATCGGTCGCAAAGCTTCCTCACTTGCACTGATGAGCTCTATCTGGCTCAAGTCTACGGGCTGACAAGGGGTCAGACACTGCTGGATCTGGTCCAGGCAAAGGGGATGATCTAGTGAGTGACCTGAGGACTGAAGGGAAGCTTGGTGACAGTGATCATGAGTTGATCACTTTCCCTATCCATCACAAAGCTGGCAAGTTAGGCAGCAATGCAGAAATCCTTGACTTTAGGAAACTGACTTTCACAAGCTCAGGAAGTTGGTTGTCGAGGCCCTGAGAGATCATGATCTGACAGGGAGAGGAGTCCAAGATGAGTGGCCACTCCTTAAGGACACGATCCTAAAAGCACAAGGGAAGTCCGTTTCAGCCCATAGGAAAGGTAGAAGAAGGGCTGGGAGACTTTCTTGGCTCAATAGAGAATTCATGGACCTTCTTAATTTTAAAAGAGAAGCTTATAAGGGTTGGAAGATGGGAAATGCCTCTAAGAAAGATTATGTATTGCTGGCCTGCATCTGTAGGGAGTGAACCAGAAAAGCTAAGGCTGAAACCGAGCTCAGATTGGCCACAGGAATCAAGGACAATAAAAAGTTCTTCTTCAGATATGTGGGAAGTTAAAAGGAAAATAAGGGCAACTGTAGCAAAGTATCTTTGGTGACTGTCACTTTAAGATTTGAGAGCAAGCAGCAGGTCAGCATGCAGGTGTGGGCTAGCTTTAATCAGCATCACATGATCCCAGGAGGGCCCTGGGATTGGAGGACAGAACTGTGCAGCCTCCATTTTAACCCAGGCCCTCAGAGGTGGGGCAGCAGTTTGCTGCTAGAAGCTGAAGAGGCAATATCTGACTGAACTGCTGCTCAGAACATCTTGGAGGTAAGAACAGTACCTATGGGAATGGGTAGCCCCAGTGAGGAGACAGAGAGAAAGCAGCTCCAGGGAGGGGGTAGAGATAGTGCGGCCCCAGCGAGGGGACAGAACTATGCAAAGGCCCGCATAGAGTAAGGGCATGACAGTCGCCAGAAATGCTATGCATGAGAGGGCCCAGCTGCTGAGTTCAGCCTGGAGTATGGCATAAGGCCATGGGTCATGTACAGTAAGGTCTGTGAGAGAACAGCCTGAAGTGCTGCATACACCCTGGCTGAAGAGTGAGTATTGAAGCCGAAAGTGCCGTGTACAGTAGGACTTGAAGGGGGGCCGAAGTGCTGCATGGAGTAAGGCAGGTTGAGAGTAGTCTGGGAAGTGGACAGTATATGAGAGGCCTGGTGAGAGTGGGCGGAGTACAAGAAGTTCTGTGAGAGAGGGTGGTGTGAAAGAGGCCCAGTGGAGGCCAGAGTGCATGCATTGAATGTTAGAGGCCCTACAAAGGGCAGAATTTGGTCTGGCCTTAGGCCAGAGCTATTCATCAACTTAGGTTGTCATCTGTGAGACATGGGACACAATAAGGAAAGGTCAGAGTTGTGTGTAACATCCTTGTCACCTGGGCGAGCAATGGGCGCCTCCTACCTTAGTGACATCTCATAATGATTACCATCAAAACGTGGCAGGTGAGGAAAGCAGATGGTTAACCCAGAGACAGGTGGGTGGCCAACACTGTGATTTGGCCTTGAGATGGCTCCCTGTCACAGCAACATTGGACCCCTAATGAATCAAATGGGGCAGCTGACAAATGACACCCAGGAAAAAGCTAAATCTCCTCAATGATTACTTTGCATCAGTTTTCCACCAGCCCAAGAGGATCACCTTGCCTGACAGGACACAGAATTACCAGGGTAAGGGTGACTATATGCCTACAATTGGCAAAGACCTTGCAAGGGAACACCCTGAGAGGGTGAACACCCACAAGTCAGCAGGCCTTGACAGAATGCACCCAAGAGTGCTAAAAGAGTTGGCTGACATCATAGCATGGGCAATGGCAAGGATATCTGAGAACTGTGATGCTTGGGAGAGGTTCCTGAAGACTGAAAGAGGGCCAACATGGCGCCTATCTTCTAGAAGGGAAGGAACGAAGACCCAGGGAACTTCAGGCCAATCAATCTGACCTCAATCCCTGGAAAGATCTTGGAAAAAATTATTAAAGAATCCATCAACAACAGGCTAACAGAAGGCATCACTCTGAGAGAGCATCAACACGGCTTGGTTATGGGTAGGTCATGCCTGACCAGTTTAATTTCCTTCTATGACAGTGGAGAAGAGGCTGATGTGATTTACCTGGATTTCAAAAAAGCCTTTGACTTGGTCTCCCATGATGTCCTCATGGCAAAACTGGGGAGCTGCAGCCTCTATAACCTTACATCCAATGTCTGGGGAACTGGCTCTGTGGTCAGACCTAGAGAGTGACTGTCGATTGAACTGAGTCAACATGGCACATAGTGACCAGTGGCATCCCCCAGGGTTCAGTTCTCAGACCAGTACTCTTTAATATATTCATAAATAATCTGGATTCAGGTGTCAGAGGACTGTCTAAGTTTGCAGATGACACCAAATTATGGGGAAGCGCAGTCACTTTAGAGGATAGGGTGGGAATTCAGGCTGACCTGGAGAGGCTTGCAAGGTGGGCGGATCAAAACCTGATGACATTCAACACAGAGAAATGCAAGGTGCTGCACCACAGAAAAAAACATACCTATAGGCTGGGCAGTGCTACACTTACTAGCAACACAACCAAAAGAGACTTGGGGGTCATGACTGACCACGAGATGAATATGAGCCACCAATGCGATGCCGCAGCCAGCAAAGCAAATAAAACCCTGGCTTGCATCTACCGATGCATCTTAAGCAAGACCCAAGATGTCATCCTCCTGCTTTACTTGGCCTTGGTGAGGCCATAGCTGGAGTACTGCATCCAATTCTGTGCTTCACACTTCAAAAAGGACATGGAGAAGCTTGAGAGAGTCCAGAGGAGAGCCACACACAGGATCAGAGGTCAAGAGAGCAGGCCTTATGAGGACACGCTGAGAGGCATGGGATTCTTCAGCCTGGAGAGGCATAGGCTCAGGGGGACTTGGTGGCAGCCTATAACTACATAAGAGGTGTGCATCAGGATCTGGGAGAATGCCTGTTCACCGGGGCACCCCAAGGGAAGACAAGGTCAAACGGTCACAAACTGCTGAAGGACCATTTTACACTGGACATAAGAGAGAACTTCTTTACTGTCCAAGTTTCCAGAGTCTGGAATAGACTCCCCCCAGAAGTGGTACAAGCACCTACTCTGGGCACATTCAAGAAGCATTTGGATGATTATCTTGCTGGGGTCATCTGACCCCAGCTGACTTCCTGCCCTTTGTGCAGGGGGCTGGACCTGATGATCTCATGAGACCCCTTCCAGCCCTAATGTCTATGAAATCTATTAAACTAGTTGTCCAGGACCAGTCTTCAGTATGGAAAGCTGGCATAAAAACAAAGGGGAATATGGCAAATGCTCTGCCAAAAATAAATGAATGCAAGGAACCATGGAGAGATATCCTCTTAGAATAAGAGGACCACAGTAGAATAGCGGAATCATCCACTTATAACAGAAATGAAGAATTAGGAAAATTTAAAATCAGTGTAACACAGAGTTAAAAGTGCTTTTTAGACATAAGCAGCTAAACATAAAGCACTCATGTGGGAAATCCTTTAAACCCCTTGGGAAAGCTAAGTCCCCAAAATGTCATATCCAACTCTCATATAGTACACCTAAAGAAATAACAAAGAAAGATTTGATTCTGATCTCCTACTAGTTATATGCTGATGAAACAGCTACTGGTTTCAGTTAAATATTTCCTGACTCACACTACTAGTGTTAGTGGGGTCAAACTCATGTTTGAGGTATCCTGATTTGTAATCTGATTACATACATGTTTTTGGAGGTGTTAACTGATGTTGTAAGCAGTTCTCTAGGATTTCCATCTGAGAATTATAAAGAGCTTTCCAAATACGAAATAAGCCTTGTGAATAACCCCTGAGCTTGCTAAGTATCACTGCCCCATTTTAATGGAGGGGGAACCCAACACAATGAAGGCCAAACTTTTCAAAAGCTCCTACTGATTCTGGGAATCCGGCTTGAGAAGTCTTTGTCTTAGTTTCCATATGTCCCACATCTGCAAATGAAGTCAGTAAGGTGTTTCAGAGGGATACCCAAAGTCAGTGGTTACTTCTGAAAATGTTAGCCTAAGTGTCTTGCCCTGACCACAAAGTTAGTCAGTCAGTGGTAAAGCCAGAAAGAGAGCTCAGACAGTCTCTTACCTTATACTTCCACTTCCATCTTTGATCTGTGTTACTCTGCTAAAACCTCCTACAAAGTCGATACAAATATTTTCATAAACAGAAGTCTATCACAGTTGTTATTTTGTTTGTATTTCTTGAAAGAAAACGTGTTTAGGGTAAGTCCAAGGAAATTCTTGTCTTTGAAGAAAGTTATGAGTGGGAACATTTGTTGGGAAAAGTTTTTAAGTCCGGAAAATTCTTGAAATGGGAGATCTCCCTGTATACACTACAGCTATTTAGACAAAATGTGTTCAGGATGGTTGGTCATTATGGAGTCTTAGCTGTGCAGTCTGTTTGGCAAAGCAATTCCTGGATGCTAGGAGTAGTGAGGGGCTGTGGGAGTCAGTTTAAGAGTGGAGTTTACTGCAGAACAGAAGAAAAGGGGAAAGCAAATTCTTTGGGCGGGGTTTGGGAGGGGGACAGAGTTTCAACTTTATTTTTGTGCTTGTGTCACTTTAAGCACAGGAATGCTGGAAACAGAGGTATCTGATATCTTTGCTGGCTAATTACAGTGCAAGCTCCCGTGTCCTGACAATGCCCTTGTCCCTGACCTGGAGGGGCCTCCCTGGCTCAGGGTCAGATGTAATTTAGTTTTAGGTCAGACTTGGGATTCTCCTTCCTGACTAACTGCACTTTGTTTTCAAGAGGAAACCATTTTCCAGTAAGGAAAGGGCTGAGGCCATCAAGCTCATTTCACTGATGAGAAACAGGGTGTGCACAGCCCCAGAGGCAAAGGTCAATGTGTTCATCAATATGAAGAAGGTTCAGCTGCATCTCAGAGGGGGCATCTGTTCTGCTTTCCAAATTGCATGAGCTCAGAGTTAGGATTTTTTCCTTCCATCAGTTAAGCGTGTTTGTTACAGACATGTCTATGGAAGCCCCATTGTGCTTCTTTTTCTCATGTCTCTACACCACATTTTGACCATTTCTGTCATGCTAGTTACTGTACAGACAGATTGCAGAGGTCAGTCTCCTGCCTGGAAGAGTTTTCAATCTGGCAAATACAGGCACATGGATATTAGAAAGGGAGGGATGACCTAATGTAAAGCAAAAGACTGAGATCTATATGATATTCCCAACTCTGCCATTGATTCATTGAGTGACTTTGAGCAAGTATATCACCTTTCTGTGCATCACTTACTCCATCTGTAAAATGGGGTAATAGTTCTTTCCCACCTTGCAGGAGTTTGCACATGCTCAAAGATTTGCTCCTATGAAATTTTCTAAAAGAGGATGTAATTATTAAAGAAACAAAAGGAATAGTTGGTCAGAAATGTGACTTCCTATGAGCAGTCTGCATTCACTCATATGAAATGAAGGACTTTTTCAAATATAGTCACCTCTTTTGCCACCCTCCTCCATTTTTTTTTTTTTTTTGGTTCATGTCAACTGGCAGTGTATGGCTACAGGTAAGCTCACCTTGTCTCCTCCTACCAGGAGCCTAGGGGCTTAGGTACCTCAAAACTCTGCCAAATGAATGCTAATTGCATTCTGGTGATTTTAGAGACTGTCATTGTGATTTTAGAGATAATGTCATCACCAGTGTCACATAACATTACCTGAAGTTAGGCTGTCACTTAAAGACTTGTCCTGTATATTCAGTTGTAGTCCCTGAAAATCTTGTTTTTCTCATGTCTAAAATTCCTACTTTTCACATGCATGCAGATATATGATTGAATTTGCCTATCTCCACCATACACACACACACACACCTCAAATGTAAATGTTTTTGTATATCATATGAGACAGCAAGCTAAATTGTGCTCATTCAAATAGAGACCAGCTTGAAAGTATGGATTAAGTGCTGGAAGTATTCTGGCAGTGAAGGAGTGATCAGTATCCACTTTCCCTTTTCAAATGAATAAAACAGATGGGAACAGAACCAAATATTCTACTCGGTATCATCTCTACCAAGGAGAACAGCTTGAGCTGTATGTGGGTAACAGCTGGCCTTAGCAATGCCACGTGGGAGACCACAGTTACACATATGAATAAAGGAGTCCTCCATCCTAATACACACTCAAATAGTGATGTTTGCTAAAACACCCTTCGCTATGAGAAACTGGTTAGAAAACTGCACCCTATCGTGTCAGTCTCAGATTAGCCCTCACTTGCCTCTGTGATAACTTAAATACATTATATCTAGGAATGAGAACACCAAGTCTGAAGAATTTCCACTTAGTTCAGGATACAGAAGCCAATTTACTATTAAGCACAGGTCCTTGACAGCTCATCACCCCAATTTTGAGGTCTCAACATTGACCCCCAGTGACTAACAAGATATTTTCAAAGATTTGGTCCCAAACTTCAAGCTCTTCATGGGACTGGCCCAAGTTGTCAGAGGCTGCTCTTCTTAAACCCTGTCCCCCAACTCCTGAAAGCTACCTTCTTCAGGAACTGTGGAAGCATTGAGTGAGCATAAGATGAGATTCAGGAACATGGGAGATGGAGCTTCCTTGGCAGTTAGCCCATAGCATGGAATTCACTCCCATGAGAGAAAGGGTGAGCACGAACATTTCTGCCTTCTGAATTAAATGTAAAAGGTACATCTTCAATTGGGATTTCCCATAAGGCAAAAACTAAAATAGCCTTACTAACTGGAGATGGATGGAGAGAAAGGAAGATTTTTATTAGCTTGTAGAATTTTGTAAAGTGCTCAGATAGCATTAGCAAAGGACACACAGAGAGAGGTTTGAAGATGATAATGTTTCATCTGGATAGAGGAAAACTTGATTAAAGACTGATGAAGACACTGACTTTCTACATATAAAAGATTTGTGGTTGCAAAACTTTGCAAAGAGGTTTTAAAATCTGTGACTTCATATAAATTAATCTTATAACATTAACATACTATTTCTTAGAGCCCCTGTTTTCTTTCTACAAGGGTGGTATAAGGGAATGAGTTTTCCTTCCATTCTCTGGTAGTGTCGTTTAGATGTGGAGGAGACTAAAGTGACAGCAGTTTAAACTCCATTAAGCTTTGTCAACACTGAGACATCTTCCTTGCTTTGACTGTAGCTGTAATAACGGAGTTACTCATGTTGACAATTTTCCTTGCCTATTTCATCAGTGCGGTTTACCCAGGTTTCAAGCAGGGCCAAACTTCACCAGGGCAAAATGTGGGCTTCCCTGTCTACAGTTACTCAGATGGGTTAAGTGAGAGCTAATTCCCGAAGACTGCAAACAGACATCACCTTTGTGAAACCATAAACATTTTGATGGTGGCACAAAACCCGAGTGAACAACACCTTAGTGCTTTGTCATGCCACAAATGTCCAAATTTGTGAGTGTGATGATTCCTAGTTATAGTTTATGCTGCCTTTTTGTGTCTACCATCTGTTTGCTTATGGCAGGACAGTGTGGGCAGGAGTGCCCACGCTCTCCAGCCACCCCAGGCAGGTAGGTGTTCCTGGGGTTTCAGGGGCCTGTGCTCTGGAAATCCCTGTTCAGGGCATTCCCACAATGTGTTTATAATGCTACTGCATCTGGCTTGGGGTGCAACACCCACAGCCACTGTCCCACAGAATTGGGCCCCTGAAGCCTTGGGAATGCCAGGGGCCTGGCCATATGGGACAAAGGCCCAAGCGATGTCTGTAGACATCAATGAAGCAGATCAGCTGTGCCAGGACATATTCCAGCACCTTTCCAAACTTGATTCTGTTTATACCCTAAGACAGACAAGTCCTTTCTGTCTTTCTGAATGCAGGAGCTGAGATTGGGTCTGCTCCATGGTAATTCATATCACTAGATCTCCACCCCAGCCCAACAAAACTGTTTTTGCAGGTAGGTACTGCACTTAACATAGTCCCAAGGATTATGCACATGAGGGTGTTCTTATGTCCTCTGTTCCTCAAATCCTTGCCACAAGATCAAGTCTACAGCCTGAAAGGTGGAATGTGAAGCTCCTGGCTGGGCTACATTTGGGCAGGCAGGCTTAGTCTGGGAACTCAGTGAGGAATAAGGAAGGAGGGGATGCTGGAGTGGAAGTGATTTGAATTAGAACAAACTGACTGCTGAATAGAAGCTTTTATTCCAGCATGGAGAAGGCTTTGTTAGTCAAGCACATGTGATGCACAAAAGCCTCCACTTGAATTCATTGAGTTTTAATTGGTTCTCAGGTGGGGGAGGAGAAGGGTGTTAGGAATTAGAGATTCCTTAAAGAGACAATATCATTAAAACTTTCCCCTCACTACCACCACTTGGGAGTCTAGCCTCATTCAATTGTCTTATGTTAGGGGATCAGAAAAACAGAGAGAGGAGGGGGAATCGGTAATAGAGAAAGAAGGCAGATCAGAGAGTTAGGAGGGTGAGGGGCAGGAAAGGGATTGAATAAAAGAGAGAAGGGAGGTCACACACAGAAAGGGAGCCAGGGGAATGTGAAAGGGGTTGGGGAAAGAGAATGATGCTATTTGGGGCAGGGCTTCCTTTCCTTGCCCTGTGACTTAAGGATACCATCAGTTACATTCCTTCTTTAACTGAAGACCTTTAACACTTCCTTTACTTCGGGACCCTCTTCCTAGTTTCTTCAATGAACCTGTGCTACAAGGAGAATTAAGGAATACCACAGCAGGTGAGAGAAACTGCTGGGACAAGAGTGGAAAGGTGAAAATGCCAGAAAAGAAGACTGGAAATGAAGAAGAGAACATGGCCCAGAATTCCTGTTTGGAGCAGCCTAGTAAGAGCCAGTTTTTGTCAGGCATTGTGTGAAGTGTGACATGGGGTTTCAGGCAGATGTCAGAAGTTGCAATGTACACTGTAGATAAAAAGTTTCTGTCATCTGGGAAGGGAACTGGGAATCTGTCAGTGGAAGAAGAAAAGTTAGATCAAGTGCTGTATGGAGAGAAAGAAGGTGGGCAGGGACTAGCTGAGCTCCAAGTATAACCTTCCATGTGGAGGAACAGAATGTGGACTTGCCAGTAAAGGAGATTATTGGTGGATGTTGAATAGGCTTTTGACTGTGAATACCCATGGGGGCCTGGCTGGCCACACACCTAACAAATGCACAAGAACAGCTTTGATCCTAACATGACCATCATTTTGGAGAAAGGAATGAGGGTTATTTAAGATATTAAGTCTGGAATTTAGGGATATATGTAAATGAAAGCTATTCCTATTGCAGTTCAGCAACAAACTTACTCTATTGTGTTTCTTCTACAGAGCAACTGTCAGATAATGGCTGCTGAGCTCATATGTTTTAAGGTCAATTACTTATTCTTTGTAAAGCCAGGGAGGACACATACACAATATATTCTCCAAAATAATCATACTTACTATGACTTGGTAATAACATGAGGAAAAAAACAACCTATCTCAAAGTTTAGATTTAGCAAAATGATTAATCTGACCAAAACGTGGGCACTACACTTAATAACTACACAGAAACAAATGGAAAGTCTCTTGACTTTTGTCAAATGACATCTGGGCTGCGGGATGCTGGAAGTGAAATTTTAATTCAGCTCACTGATTGAAAGAGAATGTCACAGCTGACTCAGTTACTATAGGGCAAATAACTTAACACAAGATCTTGTGAGATGGCTGAGGAATGGAAAAATAGAAGTGCACTATTCATATATTCCAGGCCTGAAATTCTTGAATTTTCATCTAATTCAGGGGTGCTCAACCTCCAGTCCACAAGCCAAATGCAACCCATGGAGCCATGGAACCCAGTCCATGGGGCTTCCCATAGGTCAGGAAATTTGGTGAGAGGGGAGCAGTGGCAAATAATACTGCCACCCTTCCCCACTGCCAAATTCCCAAGCCCCCTGTGGCCGGACCGTAGCTGAGCCATGCCCCCTTCTCCTGTGCAGCTGGATTGGGACTGGGCCACTCCCTGACCCTCCCTCTACCCTTCCCCCTGGCCAAATCTGGCCATGCATAGCCATCCTAAGATGGAAGCAGGCCCTCTGGCCAGATCCAGCCTATGATTAGACTGAGTGCTGTCCATCTCACCCAAGCAGAAAGAAGGTTGGGCACCACTGATCTAATTCATCCACTGAAAAACTGATAGGTTTTTAAAAAAAAGTTTACCCTATGTGAGACTTAAATCCCATTATAAAAAGCTACTTATTCACCTAACAGTATGGCTATACTGCAGACTGAAGCAAAGCAGAGTTACCAGAAGTGAACTGGTTTGGATACTAAAATCAGTCCAGCTGAAGTCTCATGGAGCTGTCCCCAGAGTCCTTTTTCCTGCAGTGTGCAATGTAGATATATCCTAAGTCTCACTACCTTTTAATCTGATGCTTAGGTCCTACTAAAAGATGAACCTGTCTCTGCCAAATGAGACCATGTGTTTGCCATTGTGTACAACAGTGTCTCGTCAGTGATTACACAAATAAACATTTAGCCCCTGTACCATAGTTATAAGCTAGTATCATTCTAGGCTTGACCCCTGGCCCTCTACCAGCTGCTCTTTACTTCTGCTCAGATAGTGCATAACAGCCAGAAATCTGCCCTAACAGAGTGGCAGGGGATTCGTCTGACATGAGGGAAATCTCAGAAGTGTACAGCTGGACTAGCAAAAGTTGGATTTCTAACAGTGATGTCTTTCATGTTATTTAGTTGTTTTGTAACATTCTAGAATGGTTTATTTAAAGTTTTGCCATGTGACTCTCTGGTGGCTCATTTCAAACTATAACTGGCTTGATAGACATGGACCTTCATCAGGAACACTGCTACCTAGAAGTTTATCCAAGAAGTTCAGCCTGTCATCCACAGTTCTAATCATGGTAACTGGTTCCCCTGTGAATATCCACATTTACTTGGCAGAGAAATCAGACTGCATTTGCTATGACACATTGCATCCAAGACTAGCAGCTCCTCCATCTTTAGTGATCATCTTTCCAATAATTAATAAAGAGGTTGTAACAGAGTGTAAATAATAATTATTTCTTCTTCCTGGTTATTCTTTATATTCTGCCTAGTCTTACTGCAGAACACATCTGGTGTCTCAGACCACCTCCTCCGTTTGCTAGTACTAGTCTATTGTGTAGGCATTCCCTCATCTATCAAACATGTTCAGAGTATATTTTCTTTTTACAGTACTGCCATAGCAATCTTTATACCAACATGCTGTCTGTGAATGATTCTGCATGCTACATTTGGTAACATTCCATGGGAGGTGGACACCTGGCTGCCACTTATGCCTTGGAAAGCTTTCCCCATTTTACTTGAAACTCTTCCTGTTGTCTCACAACCTTCAGTATTGGGGGATCCTCTTACAGTTGTTCCCATAGGAAGTGCCATTTCCATAGCCTTTTGGTATGTGGGATCAGGCTGTGACAGCAGGCACTCCTGAAATGCTTTGCTATATAAAACCACAGACCTGCCCGTCATCAAGGTTGTCATTGATCACAGCATCAGTTAGTGTTCAGCAGGCCTTTTCAAGACTGTCAGAAGTAGAGAAACTGTTGCCTCCATCTTCTTGGTGTTTTACAAAGCAGGAACATTTCAGCCATCATTAGTGGCTTTGGAGCAAATTTGGGACATATCTCTGCATTTAGTTTTCTTAGTTGCAATAGAGTGCATAACAGGGTAAAAGTTGTACTTTCTATCACATTACAGAGATAATATAAACCTAGTACTTACATATGACATCTGTGGCTCCAAAACATTAGGATCATAGCATCTGATGAAGTAAGCTCAGATTCACAAAAGCTTGTTCTATATATCTCCAATATAAATAGTTCATAAGGTGCAAATCTACCCTACCTTCTCCAAAATATATAGCATATTCTGGAGCCCCACAGTTTGATCAAAATGTCCTAGATATCATATTGTATCTCCTATTCTAGTAATTAAAATGTGTAAATGAGCCAGTACCATCAGTGTTGCTCCAGCATCACTTACCCACATTCAGCGGTTCCTGTTATCTCTGCATCTGCTCATTTGCACCCAGTAAGGGTTTAACTTTTCCCTCCAGAGAACTATTCTCTTGATCCATAATACAGAAGATTTTGGGGAACAGAGTCCAACAAGTCAAACTGGTTTCACGTACCAGATCCTCCTGTTGTTCAAAGATCACCACCTCCTTGGCATTGCTTACAAACAGATGTTCACATAAGCCACCACAGACAAAATTCAGCCCTAACAATATAACACTGCTGAAGTCAGTGAATTACACCGGGGTGCCCTTGGCCAAACTGCTGGTCAGCAACAAACTCTTACTTTATATTGTCTTCTATGCCAAGACAGAGTTATGGATGTTACCACAGTTTTGAAGTTATAAGAGACAAAGCCAACTATTACATAGTATTTCTGCAGAGCCACTCAGACACCAATATAAAGTAGGCTTCAACCAACCTTTCTGGAAATAATTTTACTTCTGCTACAGTGAACAAGTCCCTGCAAGGTATTTTGGAGTGCACATTCATTGCTCATTTGATGGCTGCTGGCAAGCTGCTGTTGTAGCCAAAGGGCTTTATGTAATTTGCAGAACATTAGACAGTTTACAGCTTCCTGTGCCTTTTAATATAGAGTTGTAGCCCACAGAAACTACAGGTTCTGGCAATGATCATGCTGTCATAATCCACATGGATGCTGGGGCATTAGTCTCTGCAGGATGTGATACCAGGGAACTCTAGTTCCACTTGGCCCACAGGCCATGCGTGAGCCAGTGATGAGCTACATAGTCCTGCCTAGATGAGGACAGACTTAGCAGTACTGGAATAAGACCTTGCATCTTAAGCAGACAGAATGAGGCTAGGATGACTAATGATAGAAACCAGTGCTGCAGAGGCTTTCCAGCCCAATGCCCTCATTTATGGGTTTCTATGTGAGACAGTGATACTCTCATCTACACATCTTTTGGTATATTTCTTCCCTAAACTTGCTCTGGTTCAGGACCTAAGGGTTTGTCACTGGACTTTGCCTTGAAAGATCTATACAGATACATTTCAGTGTTGACAAACAATATCCAAGTTACTACAGAACTTCAGAGAATTGCTCTGCCATTGTACCTAGGTGCACATTATTTGTTTGAATGATGTCACTGTTCATAGTTTACCCTTTATTCTCATGTGTTTTGACAGGTAAGAAGGAAACATGCAATGTCTCTTTAAGAAGGTCACTTCCACTGTCCTATTGGTGTAATTAGCCTGCTAAAGAAAGAGTAGAGGCTGGAAATTGGATTGAATGAACCAGGCTTTAGCCCCTGGATGAAGCCGGAGCTGCAAGGATTGTTATGCTAATCACCTGAGATCAGCAATTCCAATGCCCTTCAAACTCCTAGGCAGTTACAGGCTGAGGCTACAACAACAAAGCAAAACAAAATAAAACTTTCCTACATATGTCTAGGCCCTTCCCACTTGAAGGTTTCAAACTACCTAACAAGCATTTAGCTGTAAAACATCCCTAATGTCAGGTGAGCTCTTAGCCCCATTCCACAGATACAGAAGTAGAAGCAGTAAGAAGTTACCCAAGGTCACACAGGAACAGGAAAGCTCATTCCCAGCCTCCGGCTCTAAACCCCTAGACCGCGCATTTATATAGCTCCTTTAATCCAAAGTATCAGGCAACAGTTAACAAAAGGGAAAAGAATAGCAGGAGGTTATCTAGAGCTAATGGACCCAGGATGATTTACATTAGCGGGGATCTGGCCCCATTAGATATTATGTGGTGAATCAGGAAGTATTTCTGAAAGAACTGTTTATTAGCTGCGATCTTGTTTATGACAAAGCATGTTAAATGCAATAGGTCACATTTTTCTCTGAGCAGCATGAGTTGGCATAGCCCTAGCTAACTTTAATTTACCCAGCACCGGTAACACCAGCAGTGAACAAATAGGAGTATAGGTTTCAGTACAGGCTGTACACATCTGCAGGGGACCCTGGCTGTGTACCTGGGTAGCTAGCTTGTAATAAAGCCCAAGCCATCATGTCTTCACTGCTACTGTTCCCTGAGCTGTTATCTTAAACCTAGTGGGGGATATGCTTACATGTGCTGCAATCAGCCCACCAATGGCCATAAAGGCATACCTTAAAACAACATGTCTGTGATCTCTTACCTGTTGTGGTTAGTTATCCTGGTCCTGTCACCATTTTCAGAGGCAGCCTGAGAAACTCAGGGCCAAAATCATCAGTAGCATAAGTGAATGCAGTAATAGCAGCTGACACCAGTGATGGATTTGGCCCGGGGCATACTACTTTGCTGAACTAGTACATTTATAGCACTAGTGAGAAAGGGCGGGCTCTAAAATCCTCCCACTTACAACCTCATTCTGGGAAAACCAAAGCTGGAATTTACCCTACTATTCTTCTGTCCCCACAAGCACACCAGTCTGGAAGTATGCTCCTTCCTTTCCTCTGTCCTCAGAAAACTAGGCTGAGAGTTCACCCCTCCATCCTTTACCATGCCATCCTTTTAAACCAGAGAGCCAGGCCAGAAATTCTCATCTTCTTTACTATCTCCCTCTTCTAAGGGAGAAATTGCTCTCTTTTACCCTGATTCTCCAGCTGGATCTCTGCATTAACTCTCTTGTTCTTTCACACATTTTTTCAGTGTCCCTCCACTGCCTGAAAAAGAGGGGGGTGTGGGTGGGAGGGCACTGTCTGGCCCTGTATCCAGAGCACCGGATGGCATGGTTTTGGAGAGGCCTGGCTTAGTGAAGTTATTCAAGCCAACCGCAGCCTGGCAACCAGGCAGTGACAATGGGAGTACAGGAGGCGGAATGTTTCCACATGCCTGATCAATGGGAGCGAGTGAGACAGCAAAGCAAACAGAAGCTGGGAAAGAGACACAAAGAGAAAGCAGCCTTTTCTCTGCTCAGTTCCTTTCATTTATCACAGCTCTTTGTGAAGCTGATGACAACGGAGGCCCTCAGGAGGCTAGTTTTCGGGAGTTTGATTTTTCTAATTAAATAAAATGCTGTGTCTTTTTTCTTCATTTGTCACCTTCCAACTCACCAAAAATGTAAAAGCAGCTCCATCTGTGCTCAGGCCTGGGCTCTAGGCACTGCCTCTGAGCCCCAAATGGTTCGCCCTTCCTGGAAGGCAGAAAGAAGCAGCTTTTCCCTGAGGGCAAGCACCTCCCTCCATAAACACAGCAGACACTCAACTTCCAAACTAAACATGGCAACCAAGCTCAAGAGCAGCTCCCTGCCACAACATAGCCACGATCCAGGGGCAGCTGAACAGGAATATACACTGGGCTCCAGCCCAGCTTCTTACAAGAATACAAAACCCAGAGTAAAGAGCAACTGCTTATAAAGTAGCAACAGGGGCAACTGGGAACACACTTAAACTGGAACTGGACATCCTGGACCAGAAGGTTACGGAACAATTTGTTATCTGGGAGAACTGGATGGTTTTTACTCAGGAGCATAAAGTTCCATTACTGGATCCAGACAGGGTTTCCCTGGGACCATGCTGCTGTTCATGAACAGAGGCTCCTGTGTGTGCTCCTCCTGCAGTCTGTGTAAGCTTGCTCCCATAGAGGCATGGGGAGGGGCGACCAGGGCCAGTGTAGTGGTGGGGGTAGTGACACAGGTTCTTTCTGCAAGGCTACAGCTACTGGTTTAGACTACAAAATCATAAAGAACAGGTTCCAGCAGTGCTGTGTGACCAGTGACAGGATTATTACTATGTAAGGGCTGACAGCAACAGGTTATGTGTGCAGAAGAGTTTACAAAAATATCCATCTGCACCCCTACCCCTCAAGGCAGCTGAAGGAGTGGAGGATTTTTGGTTTGGTGTTTTTGTGGAGAGGGAGGGAATAGAGGGGAAATTTTTCCTGGTGTAGACATGACCATAGAAAAGGGACCAGAAAAGGTCTATTTTCAAGTAAGTCATCTCAAAAAAAGAAAGAGCAGGCTGATTTATGCAGCACTGAACAATATGAAAACAAGTTATGGCTGCTTGTGATCAGGAAGCAGGACCCCTCGCTCTTTCCAGTTTTTGACAACATGCAGGCATCCCCCTTAGCAGCAGCTTCAACTCCAGATGGCTACTGTTGCAAAGACCCAGACTTCAGCCATCTTGACATCATGTGTCCAGGAAGAGGATTAGTAACCTCACCTGCACCCTGAATAACAGGGAATATTTAATTATAAACAGGGCAAGGTTTGGAGACTCAGTAGTCTTTAAGTTACAATTACACTCAAGACTTTGTGGCCTAAATACTGAGAAAGGAAAGATCTGGTAACAATGTGTGGTAGTATAAAAGCCCAGTGAAAGAAACTGAAACTTGATTCTAATCACTGATCTAACACTGGTTTAACAATGAGGAAGAATATTTCTGGGCATGATTTTTTTAAAATGTGTTCTTAAACTTGCCTCTAAAACTTAATTTCCACACCTAGGAAGTGACTAGACTTTCAGAAGCGCAGATTTGCTCACTGTCGTAAGCAAAAAAAGTGAACTGGGAAGGTCTATGGTTTAGATCACAGGATCTAAATTCTACTCCCAGCTCTGCCAATTAATCACTGTGGTTGCGTCTACATAAGACACTGACTGGCCAGTAGCTTGATACTACCACACAGTAGCATCGTGTGACAAAAACCATGCCAAGACACTACTGTGCAGTAGCATCACTTAAAAGGCATTAACTGGCACTACTGCACAGTAACTCCAGTTACTGCACATTTATTTAGTACTTGCTTATACAAGTACTAAATAAATGCACAGTAATCACTACGCAGTAGCCTCTTGTGTAGATGTGCCCTGTGTGACTTGAGACAAGTCTCTTAACTCCCGAGTACTTGTATTTCACAGTGTGTACAATGGGGATACTCTGAACCGCTTTGTAAATCACTTCAGGATCTTTGGATAGTTCTAATTGTTAAATTAATTGCTACGTTTGGTACTTACTTGGTATTCCCAAACCTGGTACTCCAAAGACCTCCAAGTGCTTCACCACATTAAGTGATTAAACCTCATCCCTATGTGACAGGTAGATATTATTGATGATAACTTTTACTGAACCAATTGTACAGTTAGGAGGGATACAGTCAAACTTTTGGGCATGAAGCACCTTTCCTCAGATCTCACAGGTATTGTCATCATTTTACAAAGTGAAAAATGGAAACATTCAGCAGCTCAATGACTGGGAAATTTAAATCAATGTGAGGCAGGGGGAGCGGGAAGGAGAAACCTAACTAGAAGGAGGAATGGTTTTCCTTCTAGGCAGCTGGAAGCCGGTGTTTGACCAACGATGATCTAAAAGGCTTGTGGAGATTAAAAAAAAAAAAATGATTCAGGGACTATCCCACAGCCTACTTGGAAGTTTCATTCTTAAGATAAAGTGAAGTCTGGTTTTGAGAGCTATTCAGTACCAAGATCATTGTGAGAGTCTGAGAGGCACGGTCCAAACCCAGAGTAATCACCAACCGTTTGTCCTGCAGCACAGAGTGAAGTCTAGGAGGCACCCCCATTCACAAGTCTCATTCCTTCTCTAAGATACTGACTGGTAGGGAATCTGGTAGGGACCTGGCACCCTCAAGCATCTTCACGGGGTGCTTTAGATCTGACAGCACCTTTTGTTCCAACACTTTTATTGACCCCAAGCCAGGCCAAGTTTCCCTCTAAGCTGTGAACATGCACAGCCACACACAACAAAAAATCATGCCGGACAGTAACTTTTTAATGCTGTGCACCTACCCCAACCTGGCCACAGGCTGCCAAGCCAGGTTGTAGGGCAATTGGAGCCTGGCAGCTCCTCCAGATGCATAGTCCAGGCAGCTAAGTGAGAGCATGTGGCCCAGCCCCCAATCTTTGCACAGGGCAAGGGTGGGCAGGATCTGCGCTCTGCCTGCTCCCTGCCTCCGTGCCTCGCTGCAGCCTTTGAAAGCAACACTATGTGCCTTGCTGTCTGGCCCACCCAACGGCAGAATGCACATGGCACTGCACTGCTTTCAAAGGCTGCAGCGAGGCACGGAGGCAGGGAGCAGGCAAAGCGCACGGACTGAAGCGGCATGCTCACAGACCAAAGTGGGGTGCTCATGGATCACTACTTTAGAGGGAACATTGAGCCAGGTTCCATAAATTAAAGAACTGCCCCAGCATTTCCACCACATTTTCAGACATTTGCAGGCTCAGCAGAAGCTTATTGGCATCTGCTCTCCCATCCAAGGCACAGCAGAAAATTTCTTTGGGTACCAGAATCCAGATCCAAGGCCCATGAATTTACCCTCTGGTACATGGGTAATAGGCGAGTTCTCAGAACCCAGAGTTCTACATATTGTAAACTTTATTTTTTCTGACCGGCCTATACACCAAACAGCTGAGCCCAGTCCTTTCCTTTGAGATTTCAGGTATTTCCCTCTTGGCCTGCTTCATATCCAAGAGAACCCTGTGTTGCATCTTATATGGAATTTGATTTCCATCTGCCAGACTGCCTTCTTGGATAGGGCAACCTTGGGGTCAAAAGCCAGAAAAACAGATGATGACTCGCTATCTCACCTTCATTTATAAAATGAAAAGAATACTCCCCTACTTAGCAGGGTGCTGGGAAGATGTCTACATTCAAACTTGTGAGATGCTCAGCTACTATGGCAATGAGTGCCACAGACAAGCCTCCTCCTCCTAAGCCCCCCTAGGTGGTCTTTTCTCCTCACGACTCTCAACTACTAAATATTCATTAAACAATCTCAGGAAAACATCTTGATTTCTGCATTAGAGATGATCACTGCCAGCTCAAAACATTTTTTTTCTAATGACCTTAATGTATTCATCAGACATTGACCCTATTGTGGCACCTCAATGAGGACCAGAAATTTTACCATTTGTAACCAACATTTAGTGGTAGTGATGACACCACAAGCAGTGTTTTCTGCTCCTCAAAAATACTGCTCCTTTTGCCCTGTGGGCTTGCTAATAATACAGGAAAATTTTACTTTCACTCCTAGACAAAGGGCTGCTTTTATTGGCACAAATGTAGATTTACTGATGGCAAGTATTTAACCTGCATGAAGAAAGATTTTAGAGATTTTCATGTTTATTCAGTGGAATGTAGGAACACAAAACTACAAGGGGCTTCCTGGGCCATCAAGTCCAGTCCCCCATGTTCATAGACAACCATTTACCCAAAGATTTCTGCCCACAAAAAAACACAGGGCACAAAATCAGAAACAAAGATTACAGCATACCATAATGAATACATCCTCAAACAAAAACTGCTTTTTATGTTGTTGTTTTTTATGTAAAAACATGCTGCTGGAAATAAGACCTCTTCAGCCTTGTTTGAGGAAAGTATATTTGCCTCATAGGAACAATCTGGGAGTGCTGGTGGGTACTTCTCAAAATATCAGATGAAGCTTTATGTGACTAACCAATCCTCATGACATTTGTAAAAAAATGTTATATCCATACCCTGCTGAGGCCTTAGTGATGGATGTATCTAGGGTGTATGGGGAGTATATCTGGACAAGATGATACCCCTCAACAACAGGCACCTTCAAGAGATAGGGCTACATAGAACAGCAGTCAGTCTGTGAGGTGTGCCAAGTCTTGCTCCTGCCCGTTCAAGGGAGACCGTTCTAAATGTGAAAAGACAACACCAAGGCAGAAACCGCCAAAGGAGACTGTGGTTTAGCTTCCCTTTGCCAAGAGGTGCAGCTTCCTGAGGAACATTACATTTACAATCTCTTCACACCTGCAGTGGCACATTGTTCAAACAAAGACAAGGATGTGCCGAAAATCTGAGCGAGGAAAACAGCACTCACTCAACACAAGTGTCAGAAAAGCGTCTCCAGATCAATTCTTCACAGATGGGGAGCTCTGCAAATACCCACTAAGGACCTGATCCGGCAGGCCTCTTATGAGAAGTCTCATTAATTTCCATGGAGTTACTGTGAATTTACATGTGTAAGAGGAGATGGTGCTCTCACAGCTGGGGTAGTTTGTTTTGTGCCAGTGAAGGGTAAATTTCCAGTTTTCTGACTATATTTATCCACAAAGTTTGACAGAGAACACAGAAGCACCTTAAAAACATTCCAAGCTCCCCGAATCCCCATATGCCATGGTGACTTACCAGCCAGAGATTTATGAAGGCAACAAAAACCAGACATAAATTCAGCCATACTGAAACTACTGGGGGGGAAGGATTACCAGTAATGCTACATACATAAAAGGATTTAAATGACTTTTGCCAGGTATATACTGTCTGCTTCCACCTGGGGTAGAGCTAGGAACCTCCTTCTGCTTGCCTGGCATTTAACCCTCTCCCTCTACCAGTTAAAATAGCATCTGTCCAGGAACCCTGATGTTTCAGTTCCTGTAGTAGCATACTTCACTGTCAGGCAACAGTTGCTACTTCTAAGCACCGCTCTTTGAGCTGCTTCCTATTCACTCTCCCCATCTCCCCTAAACCCTACTGTTCAAGATGTCAGAACCACAGGGGTTAAAATGCACTGAGTACCTAGCATTTTTGCTGCAGGAGCAGATACAGAACTAGAAAAAGCAACAAAAAAGGTATATTGTTTCAGTTGCATTACTGCATTCTGCTTTTAATAAAGTAGAAATTTAATTTGATAAATGACCAAATCAGCTTACATAGATATTTCAAATGGAGAGATTTGACTTTAGAACAATTATTGAGGAGTTCTCTTCAGTTTCCCATGTATTCAATACTGATCTGCAGGTGTCCTCAAAGAGAACTTGAAGCAAAGTGTGTCCTACTTCGGCATGATTTTGATTACTGCAAGACAAAGCAACTCTTTTGAAATTAGCCATGTACCTAGTGTTTTCCTTCTGTCCTTGTACCAGCAGAGGATTACTATCCTCAGAAGTAGTAAAACTGTGTATCTTCCTAGGTTCCCAATGCTGTTTGAGGAAGACCCTTCAATGTCTCCTAGAACCCACCTCCACATATAATTTTCACAAGGACAGCAGAGTCTATATTCAATTACTAATCTGACTGCTACCCTCACCTTCACCCACCCCAAAGCCCTCTCACCCACTTGAAACCAGCAGTCATCCTAACACATAGCCTTTGTTACGGCAGTCTACATTAGGGGAAAATAATGCTTTAAAAAGGTCTTAACCTCAGAGTCAGAAGATGGGAATGACATTCCAAAACTGTGGGAAAAAAAACATGTTATAACTGTTGGCATAGCAACCAGGATTGGGACAATAAGTAGTGTTTTTATGATTTCTCTTACTACCAGTAATGCCACAGCCCACATGAAAATGGATGTTATCACCTGCAGAGTGGCTGACAAGTCTTAAATGAAATAAAAACCAAGAGAGAATCCATTCCAGGAGCTTCTAAATTAACTCCAACAGGGGGCCATGAAGGCGGAAGGAAAAGGAGATCCCCTTTAGGCACATGACCTACAAGATTTTGTGAGCACACCTGAGTTTGGCCAGGCCTCAGTTACAGTTGTTACAATATATGCACCATGTTCTTGGTTAACCGTTTCTTGAGCACAAAGGTAGTATGTGCATTTTGTCAGGCTCAATAAATAAACTGCGCTACAATTTGGCTGTAAAATTGCCTTGAGGTACATAGCCCACCATAGCATCAATTCCCAATAAAACTGTGCAAATAGATGCACATTTCCTTGGTTATAGTGCCTTCATTATCCAGAACTAATCTATGGCCTCAAAGAAAAGAGTACAGCACAGTCATGACTCTGTGTCCTTGATCACTTAGTGCGCTTTCCAGAGACTGTCCATCATGTTCATAAAATCTCTGTATCTCCTGCTCTCAATCCTGTTCTACATACGCAATTCAAGACCAGCATCAATGTACAGTTGTCAGTAACCTCCTGTGCACTGCCAAGCTTTATGACCTGGCTCAGCAATCCTTTATAACAACAACAACTATGAAACTGAGCCACCACCAAAATGGTTAGGTATTGAATGTTGCAGGTGGCAGGTTTTTAGATGGTGAATGTAACACGCTTCTCCAAGTTGCACTGAGTTCATATTGGTGTTCTCCTGCTACAGCTCTGGGAAAAAATTCTGTAAAGATCTCTTTGAAAGAAGCCTTTATCTTCTTGAAATCTGCTGCCACTCCTGGTCTTCCCAGTTCTCCATTACGGCCTTGTCCCACCATAGCCCTTTGCCTAAGCCCAGCAGCAGCACTCTACTAAACAAAACTGCCCAAGACAAATGCTTGGCAGAAGAAATTGCTCAGTTCCATCCACCTGTTTCTCCTCCACTAGCTGTATGTACTAACACCAACAGTTTTATGAAAACACAAAGCCCAAATATCTATCTGCATGACTCCAAATGTATGGGGATCATTCTGTTCATATTGCTGACTGTCACAGTCGTGCCGCTCAGTAGTGTCTTCAGGGGTTCCCCTGACAGCAGTTTGAAAAAGACATTAGCAAAATTAATTCATGTCAAGGGAGGAGCCGTGGGAGTTTATCAGTCTGACCCCACGTCTTTTTCCTGTACAGAATTCCTCTAGTTTCCAGCAGGCATCCCACAGTCCACCAACAAGAAATCGACTGCAGAACTGAATGACAGAACACTCTACCATGGAATATCTGCCCACAATTTGAAGTGGGTAATCTGAACAAGTGCAGAGCTGTACAGACAAAGTGATTTATAGGAAAACTACCTTAAAACAGCATAGCACAGCAGTAACAATGCACTTCAACTCAAGGCAGTTAAATCACTGTACTTAGAACAAACTATCTGATGTAAAATCTCCATGTAGACCTTTGTTATTTCCTTAACAGGACAAGTCAGATGACTATTTGTGGCTTCCAGTGGTAAGGTCACAGGAAAGGCTGTTTCCCCTTGTAACAAGGGGCCTTCTCTGGGGCCGATTTACCTTTGGCCCACCCACCTGCTCTGGGCCAACCGCCCACCTTCTCGCTCGCCACACCTTGATGTTAATTAATTCATTAATGATCTTAATAAGCAGAAGGCTGCCCATTTCTTGTCCCAATGCCAGGGGGTGCTATCTGCGGCTCTGTACCTCCCCTACACCACAGCCCATGCCCCGCAGATGGCATCCTCTGTTGTCAACATCACTGACCCCTACTATTCAAATCCTACTGTTTGAACCCCACCTGGATCCCTCCCCTCAGGCAGCCTACTCCACCTTCATTCTAGGCTGCACAGCTCCCTGAGCTGCCCCCCCCCGGGACCTTTGGCTACACTGGCCCTGGCCTCACCTCCAGACCAGCCAGAACCCCAGGCCCTCAGCTCTGGGCATCCCTTGCGGTGGGCCCCTGGCCCTTCGACCCTTCTGGTCCTGGCCCCAGCACTGACTAGTTGGCGGATTTCAAGACAGCTTTCTGACTCTATGTCCCTACTGTCTCACTGGGGTCCACCTCCTGGACCCTACAGTGGGGTAACCCACCCAGTTGTGGAAGCTGGGGTTAAGGCATCCCGACCTGCCTTTCACCAGGGTGGTAACTGGTTAGGCTGGTGGTTAGACATCAGGAGGCACTATTTTACAGTCAGGGCGGCTAGGGCCTGGAACCAACTTCCAAGGGATGTGGTGCAGGCTCCTACCCTGGGGGTGTTTAAGAGGAGGTTAGATGAACAC
>NW_017728921.1:18698704-18731142 GCF_001723895.1 Crocodylus porosus | reverse complement strand
TTTGACCCCAGTACTCTTTCCTGCCATGGCAGGGGGTCGGACTAGATAATCTGTTCAGGTCCCTTCCGACCCTAGAAACTATGAAACTATGAAGTGTTGTGGCATATACACTGACAAACTGTCGGTAAGTTGGAGGCAGAGAGTCATGAGGCATTTATTAATGCCAATAGGGAATTCAAGCCCACAGTCTGGTTCTTAATGGTGAAACCAATGTCATGTATTCACTTGTTGTTTCCAGGTTTCCCTTTCCAGGAAAACATATAGCAACCCCCCTCCTCCCTCAGATGGCCTTCATCTACACATCTGGTCTTGCTGAAAGGAGCAATATTGATGTTGTATTGTGAGATTACTCAGGTGACAATAGCTGTTTGTTCTACATTCAGGCTGTCTGGTAGGGTTTGTACATTCAAGGATGTAAAGGACATTTTTGTGTTTTGACTGCAATTTGAGTGATCCCCCTGGAAGAAGTTATCCAGTCAGGTAAGATAAGGTGGGACATCCTATGTTTGGGGCACCTTTTCTAGCCCCCTCCTCATGCAGGTTGAGCAGAGGGGATCCTCAAAAGGACTGCTCAGTCGTGGTTGCAGCTACTGAATCACTCTCCTGTCCCATTCCAAGGGTGAAGCAACCAACATGCAACCACTGCCTGTGTGTGGATCTGTGACTAGGGACTCCTGGCAATCACTTTGTCTGTCCCTATCACCACTTGTCCATCACTGCAGGACTTTGTACAAGTTATGGGTATTGGTGGTTGGATCCAGTGGGAGAAGGCTGGATGTGACTTGTTTTAGCAGACAGATGAAGAAAGCATACTTGTTAACAACTGTGAAGGCAAATAAAGGCTGCAGTGGAAGAGTAACCCCAATCATCTTGGATCTCCCTGTCACTGGACATAGGTTTCTCCTCCATCAAGATCCATGTGATTGCCAATATGCAATGACATATGGAAGCTATGGGATCATTCACAAGTCAAGACAAAATCTGCCAAGAATGGGGCTTTTTTGTTTGTTCTAGAGTGGGAGAAGTGGCATTGAATTATATATTTTGGGTTAAAAAGGAGGCATATTCTAAACAGCAATATCAGTTATAGGCTTTTAGTTAAGGCACTCTGTACCATAGGCCTAGACAAATGACATGTTAACACCAGCATAATTTATATTAGCTTTGTACAGGGGTGCTCAACCCCCAGCCCACAGACCAAATTCACACCCTAGTTCTGCATCATCCCCACAAGTATGTGGAGGGCCCTGCAAGCTAAATCAGGCATAAAGGGCAATGTGATGTCTAATCCCCACATGCAGGGCTAAACAAAGGTGGTGCTGTGCCCTGGTCTAAACATGTGGAGTCAGATGGAGGTGGCATGGGACCTTGAGGCACCAATCCTGGTGTGTGGGGCTGGATGGAGGCAGCACAGGGCCCTGAGACTGCAATCTTGGAGTGCAGGGCCAAGCAGAAGGATCACAGGGCCCCAATCCCAGTGCATGGGGCCAGCCATGGGCAATATGGGGGCCAGATGCAAGGGGACAGTGCTGGGACCAATCCCAGTGTGTGGGGTCCAACATGGGCCACAGACTGGCCCCATGCTATTTATCTGACCTGTGGGGCCAAAATGTTGAGTGCCACTGGTTTTGTATGTTCAGGTAAGTTATAACACATTCCAGTACAGAGATGACCAGCATGGCTGCCACAGTAGGGATTAATATAGAGTTTTACCACTAGGTCAGGGGTTTTCAAACTTTTTTGGTTGATGTCCCCCCGGCGGCTGGCCCAAAAGCAGGGAGTCCCTCAGCTGGTCCACAAGTGGCCGGGGGGGGGAGTGTACCTCTGGTTGACAACCCCTTCACTAAGTGATGGGGAGCATGCAAAAACCTGTTTACATCAAGATACCAGCTAATTCTGGGATAACTATGAACACACACCACTTATACAAGTTAACTTACACTAGATTCTAGTAAACCAACCGTACCTTCTCCATTTGGGAACTTGGGTAAGGCCAGACAGACCAAGTGAAATGTTTGTACACCAGCATAAGGAGTCTGGGCAATAAAACAGAGGAACCAGAATCCTTGATTTGCACCATAAAGCCAGACATTAGGGGATAAAAGAAACATGGGGGAATGATAATCATGATTGGAACACAAGTACTGAAGTGTATAAACTGTTTAGAAAAGACAGAAATATAGGTAAAAGTGGTGGGGTAGCACTGTGTATCAATGGTGTGGTAGAATGTTAATAAAATAATAATAATATATGTGATGGCAAAATCAAATAAAATGTGATGGCACAGACAAAATAGCATCTGAAGAGATAATCTCACTATGAAGAGACAAGTAAAAGTGTTGCATAAAGGCTGCATTGGAGGTTTGTTACAGAACCGCAAACTCATTCTTGGACTAGACAGAGACCTCTATGAGATCATGGGGGAATGCAGTAACAGTGGAAACAGTGTAACTAAGGGAAACTTTAACTTTCCTGAGAGGGCTGGGCAACAAATGCTGCTAGCAACTGTAGGGCATGGATACTCTTGGACATGATAGACAATAGATTTCTCTTCTTGAATGGATACTGAACCAACAAGAGGCAGTGCTCTTAATAGATCTCGTTGTAGTAAGCAGTGAGGATCTTATAGAGACACTGATTGTGGACAATCATCTGGGATAAAGTGACCACGAGCTGAATTATTTCAGTCTAACTCACAGGCCAGAAAAAATACGTTTACAGGTAGGGCTTTAGACTTAGGAAGAGTGAAGTGTGAAAAACTAAGGAAATAAGTCAGGGAGGATAACTGGATTCAGAAGCTCAAAGATTCAAAAGCATAATGTCATAGAATTAAGCACAAATACTGTCTGGTGCTTGCATCAGAAACAAAAGGAAACAGAGATAAGGAAGGACTACAGAACCAGGTGGATGAACAAGAACCTTATGCAGGATATTAAAAGATAGTTAGAGAATCTACAAAGAATGGGAAAAAAGGGATTGATCCATAAGGAAAGATGTTTTTCAGCGGTCAGAAAGCAAAGAATTTCAATTACTGTGTCCAAAGGCTTAGCTGAGCTGGATCTTTCCAGGAAAGTTAAAACAGAGAGCAAAAAAGTTCATCCATCATACAAACAAAGAGAAATAGGAGGCAAAATTTAGAGCCACTACATACTGCAATACAGATTAAGGGCAATCTAGGTATGACCCAAGCACTGAATGAATACTTTGTCTCTATCTTCAATAAAGATGAAGAATTAAATCATTACAATGGTATAGTACCACATGGGAATGAGTAGCATGGATTGTCAATGAATCTGCAAATTTAGAGATACTGTAATACCCAAGAGTGGAGAATAGCAAATGTTGTGCTCATATTAGAAGAGGCCAGCAGGTACTGAAGGGAGAGGGATCCCTCACCTTTCATCCTGATAGCTTAGTGGTTATGAGACTTGCCCAGGACGCTGAAGACACAGGTTCTAAGCAACCCCCTCAACCCAGAGGGGTTTGAAACTGCATCTCCTGCTTCCCAGTAGCTTTCTAGCCACTAGACCATGAAACAGTATTTGCCTTAGCTGCTCTCCTATAAACCTATCAAGTGCCTGGTTGGCAGGTCTTGCTTGTATTCAGGATCTAACCAATTATTAGAGAAACTCGTGTCCCAGGAATCTGCTGGCCTGGCCCAAATTCTACCCTGCAGAAGATGCATAAGTAGCTGAAGTCACATTTGTTTTCCCTTCTACTGCATGTCCTGAGAAGTGAAGCGTAGAAATTAGTCCATAGACATTCTCTCTCAAATTCTGACCCGATTCCCCTCTGAAGCAATACGAGTATTCTGTTTGATCTCCTTTTAAGCTCGGTTTTCCAATGGAGCACCAAAACGTATGAAAAATACATTTTTTAAACCACAACTGAGAAAAGAATGCAAAAGAGAATCGTATGTGAAAGTTGTAAAACACCTCTTTGATTATCTTGTCCATGCCCTAACCCAGGAAAACAAAAACTAACATTCAGTGCTATCACAGCACTCACAGCCTTGTATAAGTGATATTCATAAGAAAAGAACAGATGTGACAAACACTGTTCCAGGTCTTTCAGCAAACTGTAGCCAAAGCAGAATAGTATAAACAGGTTGAGCTAGGATGGCAAGGAAAGTCATCACTGGGATCCATCTATTAGAGAATTATTCTTACCATCAATTCAGCAATTTATGGGTGAGCTAGTCCATAGGTGACACTGCCTTGATTACACTGAGCTATAATGAGACTGAATGGAGGGATGCATCCAGCCAAGTATGCAAACTAGCCTTCTCGGCCTAGAATAAAAGCTTCCTAACCAATAATTTCATGCTTTTATCTATCAGATCATTAATACAGATACCAAACAATGCCAGCTCAACGTGGTGTCAAAGGCTCTGACAACCTCTAATTGATAATAAATAATTCAAATTCTACCCCAATCCAAAACTGTTGGATCTTGGGACAAGATCCAAATAAATGATTAAAAAGAACTTTGTATGTAATTATATCTAACACAATTGCGGATATTGCAGAGATGAAATTTACAGCAACTGAGCAGCACTACAAAATTTCAATGTAACAATGACACTGGCAAATCTTTATGCTTACTAGAAAATGAAATGTTCTTTACTGAAGCGATGGCATAGACTCAGTTTTTATCTGACAGTTATATTCCAGCATCTCACCCAAGCCAATCTTGCTTCCCACAGAGATGCATTCTTCCTGTGAAGCACCCTAGAGAATTTGGGCACACATTTAATGAGTATAGCACCACTATTAACAGAGATTTTTAGCATACTGTACAGACATAACTTGATCTTTCTTCCTGTATGGTTGATCCCCCACATGACAAATAACAAAAGTTTCTTCTTAAGAAATTAATATCCACAGTTCCAGGAGTCACACTAAGACAACACATTTCCTACAAGGAAAATTACTATTAGCACAACCCCAAATCAAGGATACAGCATCCCAGAGACACGGTGTGGATTCCTAATAAGCAAAATCACATCCTACAGACAGAAGGAAATCGACAACCACATTAGCTATGGCACACAGCAAGGATGGAAAATAGCTGGGTTCTATTCCCTGGTCTAGTCACTTTGATCTGACCTTGGATAAAACATTTATCTGTACCTTGATTTTTCCCATCTGTAAAATGGAGATGATGATACTTTGAGATCTAGGGGTAAAAACTGCTATATATATACATTTTTGTGTGCTAACAGTCTAGGTAAATTTAATGAAAAGGTGGCAAGGCTTTAGATCTCTAAGTTATTTAAGCCAAGTTGATTTCAAAACAGTGAAGAGACATATGGTACAATTGCCCTCGAAGATTTCCGCTCGGACTTTTTGCTGTCCTGACCAGTTCAGTTCCCATTCCTGATTCCTTCTGGCAAAATAACCGGTGACACGACTGGAAGCTACAGATTCATGTGGAGACCAGAATACTAAACTCAATATACCGTGAATATGTGCAAATAGAATTGCACTCTGGACCTGGGTTTAACTGTCAGCTGGGTCTTCTAAGATCAGATCTTAAACTTTTGCAAGTCAGTTGACTAGTAACATATTTGCAGACAAAAAGAAACAGCTTCCCATCACTATCCAATGCCCAACACAGATAGCATGCACATCAGGAACCCTGATCCGTAACTATGTAACTTTAGAGCTGTTCAAGACAGCTGTTGTAGTAAAGCAAAGAGATCACCAGTAATATACACAGGATCTTGAGAACTACTGAAATTCTAACCAGAGACATTTGCCTCCAAATGAAAAAAAAAGAAAACCTCTTCACAAATCCTTTAATTTGGTAGCTGCCCTGATCAGAAGAGCTGGATATGTTTCTGCAAGGCAAGCGTTTTTAAAAAACTCTAACAGGGAGGTGGACTGATTATTCTAGACTTTACTTCACCTTTTCACTGTGATCTAATTACCACCATGCAACCTGTGCCACATTTGTCCTAAATGCAGGGCTCTAGCCAGCTTCCTTTTTGACCAGAGCTAAAGCCATTGCCATATTCCAAATAATAGGCATATTATGTGTCTCCATGTTAGTATTCAGGATGCAAAGAGAGACATTTAGATAAATACCGTATTTTATCATATACAACATCCCTCAGAATATAATATGCACTTTGTTTTTGAAAGGCAGAAATAATTTTTCAAAAGATCTTTCCTTATAGAAAATAATTGAATGGCAGCAGCTAGGGAACAGAGCCTGCTCATTGCTATACTCCCTGTGAATCTTGTGCAGATTTTACTGTGAAGTTACACATTACTCTCAGACCATACTAAGGGCACTAAAAACATGAGCATCTATATATTAAAGCTCATTAACTCATGTTAAGTGCTCTCTGAGCATTTCAAAGTTGAGACACTTCAGGAGGGTTAACTTGGATCGTAATATCTAGCTCATGTTTGCACAACTTCAGTGTGCTTCACAAAAATAAAACAAACAATTTGCAGTCCTCCAGCATCCCTGGATGCACTGCTCTCAGCCCCACCCTCACATAGAGACAGAGCCCAGGCATCCCAGCTCCTAGCCACACTCCTGCTTGTTAGCCCCCTAGTGGCAAGTTAAAGCGGTGCAGGCAAGAAATGGTATTAGTCCTTAACACCTGACTGTTCACAGCATGTTCTAACTTTAACACTGCTTAACATTCCACAGATTTAGTAAGATCTAAGTATAATGTGTAACTTCACCCATAGTACTTTCACTTTTGCCTGTAACCAACATAAACTGTTCTTACCATGCTTCTAACATTTAACACACACTGAAGTTTCTGGCAGCTGGGCTTTGGAGAAAAAGTGTGCGGGGTAATTAGAACATTCATTTACCTTAAAAGGAGCTAGGGCATTTGTTCAGCAAAGCACTTAAGCACAAGAATAACTTCAAGTATATGAACTAGTCCTGTTGAAGTTAATGGTTCTAAAAGGCTCATTGGGACCAACATGTGTTTAATCCCCTTGATCAAATGAACTCTACATTTGTAAGGTATATTTAATCTGCCTGGTCTTAAGAAGAAACTTCCTGTCAGGGCAAGCTACCCAAAGAACTGGCCAATAAAGGATTTCTTACACTCCTCTCTAAGCATCTAGTATTATCAGAATCAAAATGTTCTACTACATAAAACAATGTTCTGATCTAGTATGACCACTCCTGTACTATCATTGTAATTTATCTGTTGCTATGAATGAGCAAAGTTTGCCAGCTAAGATGAAGAAAGATGTGTGGCATCTAGTTTCAATTACACAATAAATCTTATAAAAATAATATTAAAATATAACATTTAAAACTACTGGGACTTCTCTTCTAAGGCACAAGAATATACATTGTAAATAAATTACATTTTAGAGATCAATGAAGGCAGCTAATTACATTTACTCTGACAGAAGCATCAAACATTTAGCAAATATGAGGGTACTTTGCACATCTACTGGACTACCTATCAAAGATCTCAAAGCCCTTGAAAGTATTAGGTAAACTTCATGACTTTCTTGAAAGATAAGTACTACCACTTCCCTTTACATATCTGGAAATCCAAATATGAAGAAATTAAGTCACATTAGAAGTGGAAGGGCTGGATTAACAGCCAGGCTAGTGTTTCAGCCACAATTCAACTTTCCTACCACAAGCTCAGAATCATATTTGTTCACAAAATAACTTTACAGGGACCTTTAATACCTTGTGACAGTCAGGCTATAAGTCAAACCTGAGTTATCATAAATCTATAGGAAATGACCTTTCCAATGACTTTGGACACAAACTTCAGCTGCTAAAAGTCCAGGGGGATTTTGTATCAGATCATTCAGAATCTCCAGGCGATCTGATTCTGCTTTAACCAGCAAAAGTTGCTGGCTGTATTATCAGGACAGATATTGTAACTCACAGCACTCTGATCTAATAAACCAGAGCTAAGGAGCCATGCTGCTGGGAGTACAATGGGGTATCATATGGGAAACCAAATTCACACCCTGAGCACAGTTTCCATGGCCCTAGGAGGGCAGAGGCTTGGAGTGCTGTAAAGCTGTATGCTCAGCTTCTAGAAGGAAACTACCACACATCATTCCTTAGTAACAGTTTCCAGTGGGCATCGGAAGTTGCACTTGAAGGCCTAAATCAAGCCTCCTGTATCGGAGAGATGTTCACCACTGTATAGGGAGGAAGTGGAAAGGGGTGAAAAAGAGAAGTGAGAAAGGCTACCTCATGGCTCTGAAAAAGACTGGAAGTGACTTTGCATGGAAAAAAAGTATCAAGAAATACAGAAAAGTTGATTATAAAATACAATGACACCACTTAGAATGGTATATCATGGGCTTTCCTTTGTTTCTAGAAACAGCACTACTTGTGTATAGGTGGCTCAGTTCCCTAACAATAGTTATCCTGGCTTGTAGAAAGTCAGAAATGGAATGTCAGTAGTCCACTCATACTCAAGAGTAACGGTAGATTATCCTGGTCTTGCTGAATAGAGTCACAGGGTGAGTTCTGATGAGGTGAACTCAACTTAATACAGGCTTGAACTAATTTATAGGCGTTTGCCTTGAAATATGACCATCCCACCTCATCTCCAGTAATCTTTTCTCTAATAAGCCTCCTCCCCTCCATTAAATCCTTCCACTTTGACAGAATCCTCTTTGGGCAGAAAACTGCTTACCCACTGAACAGCAACAATTTCCCCTAAATTGCTCTACTTTGATATTTACATCAATAATGTGCAAAGTGGTTATCTACTATACAACATATTAATCAACTCTCAGACAACAACAACACTACAAACAATTCTTGGCAACTTTGCTGCTGTTACTTTTCTACAGACTCCAAGTCCCTTGGATGGTCACAGTAACATCAATCATGAACAGAACTCAGATCCTTCTTATCTAAAGATCCTTTTTATCTAAAGAAAAAGGAAAACCTCTGTAAGCAATATAAGGCCTACAATGCTTAACTAAGATGTTCTGATTGCCCCTGATAGAAGGAAGTGACACGTATACAACAGCCAGGTAATTATAATACTTTGCACTTGCATGAGATTATTTGCTACCAGTACTGCTCCAACTTTGTGACAGGCACTTTACAGACACTTATAAAAACAAGGTTCCTAGCCTGCACAATCTATCTATAGATAGATATACATATACATAATCTATCTATATATATTCTACGATATATATATAGAGAGAGAGATGTATATATATCTATATAGATATATATCTATCTCTATAGATAGATATATCTATTCTATGACATATATCATAGAAATTACAGAAGTGGGTCAGCCTTATTTTTAATAACATGTACCACAGACTGGAGTACACTTGCCAGTCCTTTTGCTTCCATTAGATCCAGTAGAAAGAGTAACTGACAAATACATTGCTTGCAGCAGGTCTCAGCTTCTAGGATCTCACTCAAGGCCCTGGATTTCATAGCTCGGTCAGTTGGTCATGTGGGTCTGGAACACAAATTTCTTGTCCAAAGAAGATCCAGGAGGCTCCTTGAAAGTTTTTGAAAATGTCATTCCTTCTCTCCCAAGCATCAAAAGATAAAGCTACTCTTATGCCAGCTTGCACCAATTAGAACAGGAAATTTGGACAAAGAAATCTGCAAGGTACAATAGGAATATCCAAAAGAACTGAGAACAGGAATCTCTGTGTTGGTGGAAATTAACAGCCCTGGAGCTCAGGACATTTCAGGAAAGCTCCTGTCCAAAAGTCACTAGCTATTGCCAATGCTGCAGACCCAACACCCCCTGCAAGGACAGACATAACTCTAGTGCTGATGGATTCCACTCACTGCAGTATGGAGGACCACAGGACTCTTCAGATGCTGTAGCCTCAGATTATACCTCTGGCTGTCATATTCTTAGCCTTAAAAAAATTCTTATGGATATACCAAGTTGTTGCAGACTGTGTACTGTGGACCTGTGACTCTCTCCTACCACACTCCACTGTAGCAAGCTGCATATTTATCTGTCAACAGTCTTATTTTTCCAGTGGCTGTTTCTGTCTTTTCCTGAAGCATTCTGCTTCTCTTGTCCACCTTCTTTTGTTATGCCTACCTTTCTGAGCCCCCTGTTCCTCTAGCTCCTGCTCTTTTCATTCAGTCCCAGTATTGCAGTTGCTTGTTTAGTTACTCAAAATTCTCAGTAATTTAGGTCAAAAGCCTGGTGAATCTAATGCGGTTTGTTTCACATGGAAAAAGAGTGAAACTGAAAACCACCTCATTCTTCTCAACTGAAATGCTGCATCCTATTAATTCAGGTGTATAAATAACACTCTCTACTGCAGCATCAAGGGCTCTGGTGTGTGATTAAACCTGCCTTCCTGACCTGTAATTAGAAACTTTACCCCTGAAAGGCAGTTTGCACAGAGAAAATGAGAAAGAGAGAGAGGGAATCGGCTCTCAGACCCAACAATTTTGTTCTTAATAAATTATTCAGAGTTTTTGAAAGTTGAGCTGGATTTCCATCTGCTACCATTAAACACCAAAAGGGAAGACGAATTCAAACATCCCACTACAAAGCACAACTAAACACAACCCACAGCTTGGGAGACAATTCAGAGTTTCACTCTGCCTCTGCCTGTCCCTATACAGTTGCCACATCTGCACACATACATGTCTGGCAGGTCCTGAAGTGATGTAGAGTTCTGAATCAGTTCTGCAGTTCTGAATCAGCCTGTACCAGTTTCCATAAGATGAGATGACACATATTTGGGCTGTAACATCAGAAGAAAAACTCAAGGCTTCACATTTGATGTTCAGTTAATATTAACAGAGGCAGACCTTGGATCCTTAGAATATTCACGGACATCACAGTCTAAAGTAATGCTATAAAGTCCAGGTTGAATCAACCCATGTAAGTAATAACAATAACCTTTTCCAGAGATGCAGTATTTCAAGAAGAATTAATTTTTAGGATATTGTGACCCAGATGGAAATGAGGCTATACAGAATATAAAAGATGAATGACTATTTACAGTTCATGTAATCCTAACTGTTCTGGTTATGGTGAATCTATCATTAAGGGGAGCAGTTTACAACCTTGTTAGCACCCCTCAGAAAATGCCAGCTCTGACTCTTCACTCTTTTTTTGACTATGGAAAATAACATGGCAATTCTGCTGAAAAAAAACTCAGACAGACCAAAACAGGGCAGAATGTATTTAACACTGTGAATTCCTATTTGAAATCTCTGGGCATTTCCCAATGAGTGCACATGTGCAGGGCAAGCATTTCCCATGGAACAAACAGCAGTGGCACATATTTGTGCCACTACTACTTGCCCTGGGGCATCCCCCTGCATGCATACTCTGGCACATCACAAATTGACTGGGGTGGGATATGGGAGGCTGGCCCCACCAACCTTATCTGGGACCCTGGGGGCCTCCTGGAGCAGCAGTGGTGCCAAGCCAGCTGCTCGGAGCCTGCTCAGGAGCCAGGGTGTGGCTCTGGCCAGCCAGGCTCTGTTTCTGGCAGTGCATTCTGCTGCCATTTTTTTTTAAGCAGCAGTTTATTAGCTTTTTATGGTGGTGGTTTTTTTGACACCGGGATTTTTCAGTGTCAAAAAACCCTGCCACACTCAAAATTAGCAGCAAGGTGAATGGGTGCACATGCATCATGTGCAGTTTGCAGCTCCTCAAACAGCTTTGAGGCACCACAGACCGCACGTACACACTCGTCTAGATGCACCCTCTGGGTTTATTTGTGAATCTTGTTTGAGCACCTAACAGTTCTCACAGTGTGTAGCATCCTTGTAGTGGTATCTGAACTGAAGGGCCACAGAGGGGTGGGGCCTGGGTGGCGCACTCTTAACAGGTGATTTGCCCCCTTAGCTCTATATCTGGCCTGTCACAACTTTCTGCTATTGAAAAGGATATCATGAGGTTGTACCTCACTGTAGTGGGGTACGTTGAGATGGGCACATGTCTCAGCTTCTCAGAGTCTGTGGAGCTCCGCCTTCCCTACACCCCACCCCTACTCAGGTGTTCCTGTGATGGTATTGGGATAGGCGCCTAGTTCTTCATGTGATGGGAGAAAAGTCCAACATAAGAAGGAAAACAAAGTGGTCTGGGACCAATGTAAATTGGCTGAGAAGTACCTAGCATCCAGTGTCTGCAGGGTGGTCAGAATCGTGCTGTGGGAGCCAGTGCTGAGCTGGTCTCTGATGAGATGTCTTGAGCTCTGGTGGAGGGAAGCAGTGTGGACCTGTGCCTATACCAGTGCCTTTCCCTCCCTAGGGCCAGAACTGCCCTATAAGGGAAGTTCCAGGTTGACCTGAACCAACTCGGACCCCTGCAGGCCCCCATGTGCCCTGTGACTGCTGCCAGGTACTGAGAGTCCCTGTGGGACTCATCATCACCTGCAGCTGCAGACTCCAGGCTCTAGGCAGTGCTGGACATGCTGGCCCTTGCTTTTGTCCCTGACCAGACTCCAGGACCAGGTGGAGCCTTGATTCTAGCTCTCAGCCTTGCCCAGAGGGCGAGCCTGTGAGGAGTGCATCACCCACCACTTGCCTGCCCTGCCCAGGGGGTAAGCATGTGCGTGGTGTGCTGTCTGCCCACAGGCCCTCCACCCAACGTTGAGATAGCTCCCAATCCAGCAGACTGTGGGCCACCCCAGAGGTCATGGGCTTGGTAAGTGTGGGGCTGTTTTGGATCCCTGCTACATTCCTGTGGCACCCCTGAAAGGCTCTTAAGGTCCCTAGGGTGCTACAGCACCCTGGTTGAGAATCACTGACTTAAGACATACTAAATACAGTTGTAAGAAGAGCTACAACTATAAGCCAAAACTTAACATTAAGCAAGGTATTAACCAAAATGGTATAAAGCAGTGGTTTGCAATCTTTTTTGTACCAGGACCCCTTGTAAACACCGATGGCCAGTCTCAATCCAGTGCCCTTCACTCCTGACCTGCTGCTCCTCAACTCCAGGCCCCAGCCCCACAGTGTGTGGGGCAGGGGCTGGGTGTGTGGGACAAGGGAAATGGGAGGTGGGATATGGGGAGCCCCAGACAGCCCTTTGCAGGCTGGCACTCTGACAGCCTGGAAGGGAAAAGCCATAGTTTCTCACATTTTTCTCTTTTAAAGGAGAATCCATTATTAAAGTTTGCTGATCCATTTTTAAAGTTTGTTCCTGACCCTTTCATATATTCTAGTGACCCACTTTTAGGTCACAACCCATAGATTGAGAACCACTGGTATAAAAGATATAATTCATGCAAATTAAGTGTCCTTCACTCCCTGTCTTCCTCCAGTTCACTGATACATGGTAACACAGGTACTTCCTTTAAGAGCTTCTGAAGTTAGGACTATCTAAGTGTCACAGGATCATGTAGGTGTCCTGTGTCTAGAAAAGGGTTAAGGACAGCTGCCAATCACCAGGGCAGCTCAGCTGCCGGTTGCTGGGGCAACCGTGGTGGTCATGTGGCCAGAAGGGGGCAGGGCCGGGCCTTTATAAGCACCCCAGGCTGGAGCCTAGCTGGCAGTTCCCTTCTGGCAGCTGTAGGAGCAGGATCTCTGCAGGGGAGTCCAGCCGAGGTGAGCAGATTGATAGAATAAGCAGCTGCACCACGGCGCGGGTGGAGAGAACCCTGACTAGGAGGCTTTACTGGAAAGCCAGGTGGGACCTGGACCTTATGTTATAGCCAGAAGGCTTATTGTTGGGTTGCAGCCGGTTGGCTTATAGTTCTGTTTAGTTATTGTTAAACTGGAGGACTGGATGAGGCTGTAGGGGTGTGAGGAGGCCTCACGGGAACTCCCCAGTTGCTTGGGGGTTCTCGGTGCCCTGTGTGGGCAAACAAGTAGTGCCAGGGACAGCACGGTTGTATGGCGCCGGGTGGTGCAGTGTCGGTGATTGCGGAAAGACCGACAAAAGCAGAGAGAAGCCGCAGGAGCGAGCGGATACTCGAGAGGAGCCCTGGGGTGGGGGCACATTTAGGGTAGCAACCCCAGGAGAGGCATGGATTATTGACAGGGACCCCAAGAGGGGTGCGGCCTAGAAGGCGTTCCGGAGGGTTTCCACTGTAACAGGAACCCTGAGGAACCAAAGGGGCCAGGTAAGGCTTCGTCCACCTGAGCCTTGCTGGACACATATTATTGACAGGAACCCAGAAGGGCTAGAAAGGCCAGGTAAGGCTCAGGTCGCCTGAACCTAATTGGATGCTTATTATTAACAAGAACCCAGGGGGGGTCAGGAAAGGCTTAGGCTGCCTATCCCAGTGGGCAAAAGCACCACCAGTAAGCCCAATAGGGCTAATGAGTAGAGGGGCGCCGGTTGCGAGACAAGCCCAGGGGGGCCAGGTAGGGCACAGAAGGTTAAGGACTGGATAACGTCCAGGAAGATCTGCGAGGCTTGGGGCGTGCTAAAAGGGAGGTAGGAGGCATGAATAGCCTTTAAGGCTGGGGTGTATCGAGTCACCCCATACGGAACAGGGGATAGTTCAGCAAATACCGTGGATTAGGAGATAAAAGGCAGCCTCCCTAATTGAACCATATAACAGCAAAGACATGGCGGGCGAGGATAGAGGGTGCTGGATTGCCTAATTGACACGGTAGGGGGCGCTAGTGAGATCACGGCCACTCCTGCGCCACACTCGTGACACTTAGAAACAAACAGCAGAAGCAACAACCTCAAAGCAGGTGGTCCCTGTCTTGGTTTTAGTGCCCTTAGTTCTTAGGGACTGATTTTGAGATGCGTTCCTTCTTTAGTTACACCTATACAAAATCATTGACTTCAGCAGGAATGAGAGAGGGCATTATATTGGCTCCCAATATCTTCAAAGCTCAGGTTTATGGGTCTTCTTCACATCTCATGGTGACTTAGGGTCTGATTGATCTTATGTACGATGATCTAATTTCTAGGATCTTCAAAACAGGTGGCACTATGATTTCTAAAGTTACTCCTTTCACACTGAAGCTTTATGAATTTAAGTCTATGCAGCCTATAGCAGAGGGTCTCTAAGGCTAAGTATAGACATTCAAAGGTGCTAGGGGGAAGTTAAATAGGTTCAAAGTGGCTGCCCAATATTAGGTAAGTCAGGGTGGGGCTAGCAGGGAGTTGAGAGTCGACTAGGCTGGAGGGGCTCAGGGGTCTGCCAGGGAATGGGAGGGCAGGCGTGACTTCCAAGTGCAGGGTGGAGGAGAAGCAAGCATGACCTGTGGGTGAGGTAGGGAGAACAGGCATAACCCATGAGGAGTATGGGGGACAAGTGTGACTGTAGCAGGGCACTAAGGTGCCTGCTACTTGAAGAGCAGGAATGGCCACCAGGTGCCAGTTGCCAGGGCAACCAGGAGGAGCTAGGGGCCCACACCTGTTGAGTCAGCTGACCGGAAGGGCAGGGCTGACTCCTATAAAACACAGGCTGGAGGCCAAGAGAGGGGTTCTCAGCTGGCAGCCGAGGAGAAGGAGGGCTGCCTGACTAAGCAAAGGGGAAAGGCCTGAACGCGAGCAGTCCGTTATGCTAGTGAAGGATGGAGCACCTGCGGACGGTGACTCAAAGGAGGTTAGCTGAGCGGTTTAGCTTTGTGTTATAGCCCAGGGGCTTGTGTTATTGTTTTATTGCTGTTGTAAGATTGGAGGACCAGGTGAGGCTACAAGGGGATGGAGGAGGCCTCATAGGAGAGTGGGTGCCCCAGCCCCTAGAGTGTGGGCAGTGTGAGAAGCCCCGAGAGAGAGGGGGCAGCGTGAGAAACCATCCAATAAGACTGAAGAATGTCCGGTACATCTGCGAGGCTTGGGGCATGGTACAGGGGGGGTTGGAGCCACGCATAGCCCATAAGGCTGGGGTGCACCTGAGCCCCATTCCTGAAGATGGACTGGTATGGCACAGGAGAACCGTAGCCAAGGAAACTAAAGGTAGCCTCCCTATTTTACACATAAGGCCAAAGACGTGGTGGGTGAGATTGCAAGGTGCAGACAGGCAGCTTGGCTAGAGAGGGTAACAAAGGAGGAGCACAGCGACCCTGAGGTTCCCGTCCTGTCACAGTGACTGATGGGTGGAGTGCAGAGGCAGGCATGACTCACAAGGGGTTGGTGGGGCAGGCGCAACCCACAGGCTTTGCTGGAATCTGGGAGTGTCTGGCAGAGTCCATGAGGAAGACTGGGAGCAGGGGACTACTTTTAGCCCCTGACCCCTCCCAACCACCCCTGAGAATCTACACCCCTATCCATCCCACCCCTTCCCACACTGGGAATTACTTGTTTGGCTCCGGCAGGGGCAAATACTGATAAAAGAGGCTGCACCCAGAGCGGCTTGTGGGATAGGCATTGAGAAAGCTAGCTGGGCTGGAGGGATAAAAAATAGTGCAGTGCCAGGGAGGACATGGGGAGGTGAAAAGGGCAGCCCCAGAGCTGGGCCACTGGATGGGTTTTCCATCCACCGGTTCCATGCACTGGTCTGACCCAAATTGAATGAGTCTGATAGTACATAGATCCAAATTTATCTTAAATCGGGTTCTGCAATTTTTAGACTGGTTTGCGTGCAGTGGCAATACATGGGGGATGCATGGGGGGCTACATATGTACCCCCTGACCAGCCGTGCTCCCTGCTTAGGCAATGGGCGGGGGGGCCAGGTGGAAGCACTGGCTGGGTGAGTGAGAGTGCCAGATGTAGCGCCACAGCCACTTCCAGGAGTGCTGCGGCCACTTCCAGCAGCAGCGTGGCTGCTTCCTGGTCAGTGAGTTTTGCTGAGAGGGACACCCCCACTCCCAACCCTACCCCTACCCCCACCCCGGGTCAGTGACTGATCGCTGGGGAGGCATGTGCCCCCGCAACTAACGTCACACCAGTCGCCCATGTTTATGTGTATGGAACTTCTGTACAGTTACAGGTTTAAACTGACTGCTGGTCACAGAGACTGGGTCTGTAAGTATAAGGTCAGCACCAGGACAAGCTAAATTTAAATTGAGCAGCCATTTTGAACCTGAATTAACCTCTCAAATGTCTGTGCTTAGCTCAGGGGAGTAACCCAATAGTTAAGGCTCCTCATTTCTGCGGCTTGTGTCTTGCCAGCCCTTTATATCCATAGATAAGTAGTGTAAAGTAGGTGTGAAACTACCAAAACAGAATTCTTCCCTCATCTTTGTGGAAGGGTTTGACCCCACTCCACATTAGGTGAATAAGTGCACAAGGCATGAAGTAGTGAAGAACAATCTCCTCAGTTCCAAGAACTTATGAAAGATTTCAGAGCAAAAAAGTGTCCCTAAACTCTTTTTTAACAAGCCAGCTTTTCTTGAAACAATCTTTTGTATTTGTATGTGGTAAAGTCCAAGTTTTTCAGACAGCTGCCAGAACATAAATCTGAGCTAAACTACCCTGGATTAGATAGTGTTGCAGAAAGAGTTTATCACAACACTGTAAAAAAGTTTTATAAACTTCTTTAAGAAACAGTGTCTGAATTTTTTTTTAAGTCAGGAGTAATATACTATTGCAGGGGTAGGCAACGTTTTCGGTCGAAGTGCAGAAAAAAACCCCACAATGTCTATCTTGTAAGGTGCAGGAGTGCCAGCATGCCAGAAAAACAAAACCAGAGAGGGAGGTACATGGTAGGACGCACTGCATATTAATACAGTTAATAATTATAAATGTTGCATTTTGTACAGTAAATACCAGGTTTTCTAAAAATTCTAAACTGGTGACAATAAATAAAACTTCATATACTACATTTGTTCTCGTGTATTCTTTTTTGTTAAGCATGTTGTGATGAGAGGAAAAAAAAGAGAAAAAGGAGAAAAAAGAAGAAAAAGAGAGAGATAAAAGAGAGAGGGGGAAGAGAAAGAAAAAAGAGACAGAGAAAAGAAAATACAAAGAAAAAGGAAACAAAGAAGAGGGGAGAGAGAAAAAAGAAGAGAGAAAAAGAAGAGAGAGAAGAGAAAAAAGAGGAGAAAGAGAAAAAGATAAATGGAAAGCAAAAAGAAAAAGAGAAGAAAAGAAAAAACAAAAAGAGAATAAGAGGAGCAAGACAAAGAAAGAGAAAAAACAGAAGAGAGGAAAAAAGGAAAAAAAGAGAGAGAGGATGTGCCCCTTGCACCATCAGTTGCGGCTCGGGCCCGCTAGTCCAGGGCAGCGGCTGGCAGAGGGAGGCAGCAACACCCCAGAAGCAGGCACCAGGGCTGGGGTGCTCAGGCCACCCCAGCAGTCCCAGAGTGAGAGAAACCTGGGCCCAGGGCTGGGAGTAGGGTTGCTAAACCTCCCAGATTGGCGGGGAGTCTAGCAGAATCGGCATCAATTTCCCATTGACTATTGAAAGCAGTCTGGGAGACTGATATTGTGAATGGGCTGAACAGTACAAATAACGACTAGAGGTGCACTGATACATCAGTCCAGTCCCATATTGGCTCTACACCAATATAAGGAAAATGAACAGTATTGGCAATCGGCTTTTTTTGGCTGATGTGGCTGAAAATGTTGCTGATAAATGCCCCATACATGTGTGCGGCTGCAGCGCAGCAGGCAGGTGTACAGGAGTGCAGTTTGGCAGTGTGGAGAGCAGCCAGTCCCAGCCGGTAAGTCTGTTATGTGGGAGGGCGCAGATTGAGGCCCCAGCGGTGAGGGATGGGGATGGGGATGGGGATGGGGCTGTGACAGGCACTGCACACCTGGAGCGAGGCACGGGATAGAGCTGTGGGAATGGGGTGGTGGCTCCTGCTGTTGCATGCACTCTGGGAGGGCACAGGGGTGCCCCCAGGTCTGCGCACAGGGTGAGGGTGGGCTGCTGCTGCAGGCTGGGGTCGGAGGCAGCACTGGGCTCTTTCCGGCTGGGGGGCTGGGCCAGGGCTGCACTCGGGGTGGGCAGTGGAGGCACTGGGAGAGGAGCTATGGCAAATGTTGGGGTGGATGCAGCCCCTCTTGTAGCCCACCTCCCAGTGCTGCTACTGCTCACCCTGAGCACAACCTGACCCAGCCCCACACTGGGAAGAGCTTGGCACAGCACCGGCCCCAGCTCACAGCGGCAGCCTACCCACGCCCCACATGCAGATCTGGGGCATGTGTGCCCCATGCCCCCCAGGGGTGCGCATAGAGGCAGTAGCTACCCCCCCCACACCTCCCAGATGAGCCACTCATGGCTGCACCCTGTACCCCACCCCACCCCAGCTGGGCAGCACCTGCCCCTGTCTCTGGCCCAGCCCTACTCCCAAAGGGGCTAGCCAGTCTGGCTTGCCCACAGCACCAGGTGGGACAGGGCATCCATCTCCCCAAGCCCTGGGCATACCCACCTGCTGGGAGCCTCCAGCACAGTGGCCCTGCACAGTGCCTGCCTGGGTCCTAGCCCAGCCCACCCACACCTCCCCGCCAGGGGCTAGGCCAGACTGGAGGGTGCAGCCCAGGGATAGGGGGTGGGGTCAGCAGAATGCAGACACTGTCCCCACCTGTATTCTCCTGACTCTGCGCCTGGTGCTTGCCATGGCACTGGGACCTGTGGCTACTCTGAAGAGCCCAGAACAGCCACTTCAATTTTTGAAAAATGCCAGGGAAATTGTCTCCACGTACCAATAACTGGCACGCGTGCCAGGGGTTGCCTATCCCTGTGCTATTGCTTTGTGGGCCAGGGCGACCTGACAGCCACCAAAACAGAAGATGGGGGACGAGGGACATCTGCCATCACCATGAACAACACGTGCCCCCAGCAGCTACAGTGATCCCTCATGGTCAAGGATGATCACTTGTACAGGTCAGGTAAACTCCTGTAAATGAGTCTGTTGATAACTAAGAAGACCAATCCTAGAACCACAAACTCTCTGGCAAAACACCACAGGTGGTGGTTAAAGGGAGGGTCAGACCACAGATTTCTCAGTCATGTTTCCTTTCCCTACGTTTCTGTTGTTTTCCTGCTTCCAGGGTGAGACAGTTTTCCTCAGAGTTAGATGTACCTTCCCTCACAACATGTCACCATGTAGCCCTGTCCTAGGCTAGTTTTTCCCAATTCTAGTGTCAATGCAACACTTCTTAAAGTTCACCTCGAGGGTGTCCTTGAAGCATTTTCTCTGGTCCCTGCCTGTCCTTTGTCTTTGGCTGAGTTGGGAGATGTTTTGGAGACTACATCAGGCATTCACACAGTGCCCTGTCCACAGCAGCTGATGTTGAATAATCAGTGTTTCCATACTGGTGGTGTATTGTTATGTGGGAAGGTGTTAATGGGTGCCATCAACAAGTTGTTTGATCTACAGACAACTGCAGAGGTGCCTGAATTTGCAGCTGTGCTAAAGAGATGGCAGATGCTCCATGTGTTCTTTCCCCTTTTTAGTTTTCTGATCCTGCATATCTGATTTGGTGATCCCTTCCCAAATCAAGAGGGTTCTGGTCACTGAACTGAAACATTTTCTTCAGTTTTAGAGTTGATCTCGTATAGCATTCAGAAGCCATCCTGTTACAGACAGATAGACATCATGTTGAATGCAAGCCCTCACATCAGCCAGGCACATTGGAAAAATTACAGTTTAGCTTTGTAACATTAAGCCTGAACTGGAAGAATGAGAACATGCTCAGGTAGTGTGAAATTATTCATTCAAATGCCAGGTGAACACCAGAACCTACTCTTGATGAAATCCCTTTAGACCTACAAACTTTGCTGCTCAAAGGGAACATTTTCATGCTGGGGGCTGTGACTTTTTTTATTTAGCTCCACCTTCAGTTGAAAATGTAGGACTTCTCTGAAAAGGGAGACTTAAAAATGGCATGGTTTGGTTTTGTGTTTATTGTCCTTCAGTGACTCTAGATTTTTTAGGTAAAAATGTTTTTTTTTCCTAATCTGCAGCCTATAAACTCCCCCTGGGATCTGATAAACAAATTGGGTGGGGCTTGTGCATTACCTGAAGTAACATTGTTTCTGCAAGCCACCTGCACAGGTGTAACTGAACAGAATCTGGTTCTGCACTAGAAGCCAAAACCTAGCTTGCTCAGCCATAGCTATGCTGTGTTAACAGGAATAACACATAGCGAACCACATATATTGTTGTTAAGTTCATCAGATTTGACTCAGAATTCACATATGGAATTGCACTATTACAGTGGTGCTCAACCTCTGGCCCATGGGCTAAATCTGGCCCATGGAGCCATGTCATCTGGCCTGAAGGCTTCCCCATATGTCTGCAAGTTTGGCCGTGGGGAAGTGGTGGCAATTAACACTTTCACTACTCCCCTGCCACCAAATTTCCAAGGCTGACAGACAGATAACATGGCCTCACGTGCCAGAACAGTACACTCAAGATTGGGCCAGTGGGGCCAACTTAGTGTGCCTGATCCAGGGCTGGGGCCTAATTTCAGCACATGCAGGGCCAGGGACAAGTATAGATTCTACTGCACATAGAGGTGAGGCCCAGTTTCAGTACATGCAGGTCCAGGGTCCAATCTGGCCCACAAGGCTGGGGCTGTGTGCTGGATTGCACATGCACACTGAGATTGTGTTAGAACAGGTTCATGGCCCAATTCAGTGCACTGGATCTAGCTCATGGGCTCACCCTGCAGCACCCATTTAGCCTACAGCCCAGAAAGGTTGGGCACTATAGGAGATGGCACAATGAAAAAAATCTCTTTGTGCCAGTTTTCTCTTAATTTTCTCTGTAACATTTCAGCAGTGAGGTACACTGGCCAAGATAGAGCACAATGCAAAGGGTTGATAACATACACACTAACATACTCTTACATATGGCAGCACTGGGGACATCCATTAATCATGCAACTCTGGCTTCATCCTACCTCTCTTGCTTTGAGACATGCGGAGTAGTCCAAGCCACTATTTTCTATACAAGGGAGAAAACATCTTTGGGTTACAAAACTCAGGTAGTAGGTCAGAACCAACCAAGAAAAAAGGAACTTTGTACAGTCAACAGGGGTAAAAGTAACCCTTTGAGAAAGGGCAAGTGAAGGTGAATATTTTAGTGAGTTACAACAGGAAAAATCAGAGGGAGACAGAAGAGAAAGGAAATGGCCTGGGGCGGGTAATCCAAGAGATGCTCCCAGTTGGATTGACACAGATACGCCTTTTAGGACTTGTCTACACTATCGAACTGCTAGTAAGCTTATCCCAAACAGAAACTGAGGAGAACAAGGAAACTGCTCTGGTTTTACATTTTATTTTTCTTAGTTTTTCATGTTAGAAATATAAACATGATGGAAGCACACACAGTAACAGTACATTGTGTCTTTCACCCTAAGGTCCCAATACATGCCACTAATAAGCAACCTAAGGAAAAGAGAATTTCAGAGAGGGTAATTTTCAAAAGTGACCAAGAATGGGCTTGGGGACACAAGTTTAACTGATATCCTGTACCATTCTAGGAACTTGAGAGATTTTCAGAGGAATGAGAGACAGGTAGATCCACTGAAAAACAAAAGCTTAGACTTGGAAGTCAGTAGGAGTTGGGGGCCTAACTGCTTTTTCTCTCTTCCAAAATCTTCCCTAAAGTAACTTTGGGTCTGAACATATGAACAGTTTTCTGTGGGTTAAAAGGGATCAGCACGTTATCACACATCAGGAACCCTGGTCACTACTTTTACCTCATGTAAGTGCAAGCTGAACTGTTTTAGCTTAGTCCTCAGTTAAAGGGGGGAACTTACTGCAGTTTATCTTCCACTTATCACAGAGTTAGGAGCATTCCTGGGGCAGTGGCTGCAGAGCTACTGATGTGTCATGAAGTCCCATCAGTTTTTATCCCATGGTAAACTGTTCATATATCCATACTAAGAACAAAGCCATCATACTACAGTGTAAATACTGTGGAAAGCAACACAAAAAAACAAGAAAATTACCAAGTCTCTGAGCTGCAAAACAAGGGATGAAGGAAACAGAAACACTTCCAGTCCCAAGGTTTCAGCTACCTCAGGAAGGAAAATGCAGAAGTACATGTGGTTATTGAAGATGTGGAGACTTCTAGTGAAGAAAAGGATATCAGCAGTGTGACTTAGCAAAGCCAAGGACTCTCAATGCACGTGCACTGCAGAATGTGGCTCCCAAGCATCTAGCAGCAGTATCTGTAACTGTGACGTTGCAAATTGGTGAGACACTTAAAAGATCCAAAGCAAAGTTTTTCAGATCATCTTATATGCACAAATACACACGCTTGTTCACAATAACAGTGCTTTCCCCAGTAAAAGATCCTTTTAACCAAAGACTGCGTGTAACACAATGCTTTGCAGAAAGTTTTAACCTGTTCCCTGCCTGAAATCCATACACCACATTCCATATTTCCACCTAATACTAATTATATACTAGAGATCAGCAGCTAATTCTTTACAATAAAAAACTATTACAAACTCCAAAGTACTTTTAGCCCATTGACCTCCATGCACTGGTGGTTTGCCAGCTTTGTTTATGTCTCAGTTAAATCTTAATGCCAGGCAGGCAGGCAGACTTGCATGCACAAGAGGCAGGCTTGCTCCTCAAACTCATAATAACTCAGCAAGCTTCTGCAATTCCCAGAGACTGCACTCCTGTCAAATTACTGCCTGGATTCATGCCCTCACTGCTAACCCCATCCTTAACTTAACAGGGCACTGCCCCCAGGTCTTCAGAAAGATCCAGCCATCAGTTTTTTTCTGTTGAGCTCCTGTTACATAAAGTGAGGAAAATAAGCCTGGTGTTTCTAGGAAACAAAGAACAGACTCAAGCCCCTGAAGAAGTCCTGTGATTATATGTCTTCTTTCTGCAGTGTAATGATGGTGGCTCTGCTCTGTGTCATGCAGTTAAAGTATCTTGTAACAGATTCAGAAGGGTGGACAGCCCTCTTGAGGTATTTCAAAGAAAATGGAGACATAAGCCATTAAAAACAAGGTGTCACCCTTGGAAAAGACTAAAAAATTAAACCTAAAATTGATCCCAATTTCTTTTAAACTTATTTTCTAATTTCCTTCCTTAAATTGCCATGGGGTTATTCTGTGTGTGTGTGTCCTTTCCTCTCTCTCTCTCTCAGTCAGCTGCAGAGTTGCAAAGTGAATATAAAATACTTCCATTATGATTGTATGCCCCTTTGCCCAAATATAAATGATGTACAGTGTAATGTTGCAGAGCTCTGTGTCACTTTCTTACTCCAAATGTGAGCTGAACTCACCAAAGCTTAGGAAGGTATGGTTAAAATGGCTTTATGCCACCTTTTCACATGCTGGATTATGGAGTTAGCCAGAGACTTTTCAAGTTGTATAACGTAGAATAATTTTGGGACTACTCCATCTTTTGGCTTTCTGCCATGCCTATAGTACAGTTCACTCTCATGTTGGCCCTTCCTCCTTTCACCACACTTCGATATATGTCTCTATGCTAGAGGCTGTGAGCATCAAGTAGCAGTGTAGAGTTGTTTCCACAGCTTTACACCACAAAGAGAAATGTTGTTATACCAAGGATTTCCTTGGGAGCTGTTTCTACCCTTCCCTCCCCTTTTCGGTGCCTGCAGGTAAATGGTAAATCATACAAAACTAGGTCCTGGGCCTCTTTTAACTTGTTTTTCTTAGTGTTTGAAATCCCTGTTGATTCCCTCAAGCTTTTTTGTGATATCCCAACCTTCCTCAGGGATATCACAAACCAAAACCAGTTCCATTACTATTGCTAAAGAAGTAGAAGGAGCATATGCTGGTGAAGGTGCTCATACAGGATAACATTGTTTCAAACCAGCAACTCCTGGAGGAGTCTAGGAAAAAAAAACACTTGGACACAGTCTGCCTTAAATAGCTGTCTAACAGTCATACTCTGCACAGAAAGTGTCACCTAAAATTCTCAAAATGCTTTAGAAAAGAGAATGGAGTACTATTATTTCCATTGTATTTTTATAGGGATATTAGGACAAAGTGCTTATATGACTTGTGCAAGGTCACATGCGATTTATCAACAAAGTCAAGAACAGAATCAAGCATGTTGATCCCTATTCCCCTTATTATGTATGGTATTTTCAGTTAAGTCCTCCAATTTATGCACCCTTGAATGCAGGGCAGGTGAAAGGCAATATAAAACAGTGTCAGAAATTAGTTAATTCTACAACATAATGACAAGATACTCCATGTAGAACTGCACTGAAGGACACCACAAAGCCAGATGTTTTCTGTGTGGTTTTAAACCCTTCTTTCCCTTGACTCTGCTTGGCTAGCCAGCCAGGAGAACTCCCATTCCATATTACATCCTCAGTGACAGCTGTGGCTGGTAGGATAACAAAGGCAGTGACATAACTCCATGAGGAAAGTCCTTTCAGCTCTCATTTCCATCAGCTCATAAAAGGAACTTCCAGTGCCCACATGCTGGGCTCTGCTAAGGCTGCTCCAGCCTGCAGCTCTTCATTTGCAAGAGAAATGACCCATTCATTTCTCTCTGACCTCTTCAGACACTTCAGATTGTTGACCTCATCTGCTGATGGCTCCCACCACTACTGCTGGCTAGGACTGCTTCCTCAAACAGGTGCTCTGAGGCAAAACAACAGCCCAGCTCTTCCAGTCAGCCTTTGCTAATCCAATTTCAGCTCTACTCTACAAGGGCTTTGCTATATGAATATTCTGGGAGGGGTTAATTTTCAGCCCTCAAAATGTTAATTTTTCATCCAGAAAGGCAGAGGAAAAAGTGGCTATACTGAGAAGGAACCATCAGGTGGCAGAAGTCAAAATATGTTTGGGATTTTTTGAGCTGCACAACAGTGTGAATGTCTCTCTTGCAACTGCTGATAACTGTTCTGTAGCTGCACCCCAATCAATAAGCAGCTGAGAAAGTGTGCCAGGTGGCTGAGGCACAGGACTAGGGGGCAGGAGAGCTATTCTATTCCAGGGCTCTATTTCTGGCTCCATGTGGGTTTTCTGCCTCAGCCCCTTGCCTGTGAAATGAAGATGAGCATGGTATGTAGAGGGGAGTGATGAGACTTACTTCATTAGTGCTTCTAACAAGCTTTAAGACTCTCCAAGGAAAAGTGATGCAGAAAGGTAATATTTTACTACTGAGTGGCTTCATTTTTAGAGATACCAGCAAAGGGATTTACAAGGTGCAAAGAGAGCCTACTGACTTTATAGGGAATTGTGCAAGTACAACTGCTGAGATGATCTAGCCTCTGGATTTCCTTACAAGAAAGCTGACCTCCAGGATTCATTACAGTTACTGACCCAGTGGTGACATAATAAATCTGTTTTCTGGGGGGGGGGGGAATAGCTGATTTTAACAACTTTTCAAAGTGAAGGGCACCTCTGTCCTACTCTTACAAACAGACCTTTTGAAGTCAATAGGATAATCATATTAAAAAAGTTTGAGGCCCAAACCCCCCAAATCTGGTAAAACCTTTTATCATTTGTTCCAATAATATCAAATTTCTGGTCCAATAAAAGTTTTTGCTTTAATACATATTACTTCTTTCTTATCCCTGAACTATCACAAGTAAAACAGTGACACTCTGCCAACATGGAAGACATCAAAATTAACTGTTTTAAATGGAAAGTTCAAACCAAGAAAACCAAAAACCAAACTAATCATGACATCTACTTCCTAATCTTATGCAGAAAACAACATCATCCTAAGAAGGCTTTCCATCTTCAGCCCTTTAACCACACGGGCAACTCTAAACCCCCTATACAACTCTGGGGGGATACTTCAGAATCCAACTATGTAAGCTGGTCCAATAAGAGAGAGTATTTCACCTCACTAACGTGGCTTCTTTCAGTAATGGTAAAGTCAGTTCTGTCTAGTGAGTAGGGTGAGGAACTAGATATCAGAACTAAGGCTCCATTCTGTGGTCTGACTTGTTCTGTTATATTGAAATTGTTATGTAGCCTCTCTGTGCCTCCATTCTCCTTCTGCAAAACAGACAGGATAAATTGAGCACATCCAATGCATTCTGATAATTACACTTTAACATTTGCAAAGTGCTTTGAATCTTCTGGTGAAAGGACAGAGATATGTACAGTGAATCCAGCAAGTATATGGGACCCAAGTTCACGTGATTTTTAAAGCCAGTATAAAAATCAGTAAATCAGACTATCTCAGCTGACCTCTCCTGCGGTCCCCAAAAGAGCACATGCTCTTCTTGGGAGAATGAGCGTGTCCTGGGAGGAACCCAGTCCAGCAGTTTATTGCTTGTTCAACTCTACTTGGTTTGCCATACATTCAACACCTTTCCAGGAAGAGGAAGAGGTAGTCTCTGCAGAAACACCCTCCAGAGGTTCTGATACAAGACAGACTTGGGTGTCTCAAGCTGCTTTCTCTAGTAGAGAACAACCCTATTAGTTTGAGAAAGCCTCCTGCCTGCTTTCTCTCAGAGTAATTAAGAGTGAAATCCTCCTCTCAGTGACCCCAGTGCTCCCAGCCCAAGCTGATTTACACATGAAAGGAACCCTATGAGGGGTTTTCTCCCTTTCACATTCACAAGAGGCAGAACCTATAAATAAAACCTTTCTGAAAACAAGAGCTTTTAAAAAAGTCTGTGTATGTGTGTAAATGCCTGTGTGAGAAAGGGGGTGACTGCATGTGTGCATGAGAATGTGTGTGTTTGTGTATGTAAAGAGCCAGCGCCCATGCAGGCAAAGCATGTATTCATGTGTTAGTGTCTGGCCCAGTGTGTGTGGCAAATAGAGGACATGGATATGAGTGTGAACATATGAAAGAGTTGGGACTGGGAGAATAAGTGAGAGAGCACAAATGGGTTACATTCTGGTCCCTGCATACATCCGTAGAAGTGCAGAAAAAATTATCTAAAATCAACGGAGTTCATACTGGTATAAACCTAAACCAGAATCTAGGCCCAAATATATATGCATGGGAGAAAATATATGGGCAACATACTCATTTATACTTACACAGAGTAGTGGTAAACATCAGCAGAACAAAATGGTAAAGTTTTGCAGTGGAAGTGGAGAATGAGGCTTGATGATGCATCCACCTATGAGAGTGAGTAAACCTGTGCACCTAGGTCATTTCTAAGAAGCAAAGGCTCCTCCTGAGGTCCAGGAGAGAGAATAAGGCTGATTTTTTACAGAGCTGGTCTTGCTTGAAAGCAATATTTGCAGTTTGTTGTTTTAAAAAAGTGCAGAAAATACATGATAAGGCTGTTGCCAATTTGGGAAGGGAAAAAGAGGGGCAGAAAACAAGACAGAAAAGAGTGTCTGTGGCTGCCTGCACTGAATCTCATTCGTGAAAATGCCTAGATTTGAACTGGCAGTCTCCCTCCCCCAACCCCCTTTCTGTCTGTGCAATGAAGATATTTCCCTTTATGTGAGGCCTAAGAAGGACCCAACACAGTTTCCAGGAAACTGGCAACTAGTGTGACCTGGTCTTAATACAAAACAGGTGACACAGACTCTGAGCCAAGGCAGGGCAGACTGTAGGGTTTCATAAAGCAGGTACTCAGTTGTACCTCTTCACCCCTGATAAGAGGGCTTTTTAACACTTGGCCACAATGTGATAATTTGAGAACTAGGAATTGTTTTCCTTTATTACTCCTGAACAGCTGAATCATTAGCTTCCTGAGGCTATGTCTAGGAAGTTGGATATGAATGCTGGCAAGCAGTGTATGCCAGCACTTCCACTATTACTAGCACCAGTTGAATTGCACTAGTGCATGGTAGGAAATTGTCAGGTGCAGCCCAGTCTATACAAGGTGCAAGAGGACTGGAGAGTGAGCAGGGGCAGTGAGGAGTGCTGATTTAATAATCTGATATATCACTTGGATGCTCTAACCCTGCAGATTCTCATGTAACAATTTACAAAAACACAGGCTGATTACATGTGGGGATGAATACAAACCCGCCCATCTGTGCAAAAAGCACAAACTGTTTCTTTTGCCAGTTCAAAAATCCCCTCCTAGCTACTTGCGCTGGACAGGAGTGTGTGACCAGGGACACAGAGTTCCCCTCCTCCTGAGCTTGCAGCTAAACCCCTCCCCCAGTTCCCAGGGTCTTCAAATGAAGATTTGCATAGTACTTCTAGATCATTCCTGAGAGAAGGGACAATGGCTTTCTGCACGCCCCCTTTTTCCCTTCCTCCTTAACATCCAAAGCAGACAATGCCCTGGTGAAAAGGGGCACAAAGGATTTGGAGATGGTATTGATTTCTGAACAGTCTGCTTTCCAGGCTTCAGGGAGAAGATGAAGAATCCCTCAAACTCTGTGAAGTGAGGCACAGGCATAATCACTGTCTCTGCACTTGTAAGGGAAAACAGCTCCCATATATGACACTGGAAATGCTGCTGCTTAGAGGTCTGGTCAGGCCCTCCCAGACTTGAAATGCACAAAGCTGAGACTGCACTTTGAAAATCCCACAGTAGGGTTTATAAATGTGCTTAGAGTTTCCAAACCCCCTGTAAATGGAGAGCTTTACTTCCCACTGAATGTCCAGTTTGCCATCCTGTGGAACACTGAAGTATTGCACTATGATACACTGGACTTGTACAGTGTTTGTTTGAAGATTATAAATGTTTCTTATTTTGAGCTTTAATATATTCTCGCATCACAACAGGTAAGCATTACGTAAAGTGGATATTATTCCCACTTTAACGAAAGGAAAAATAAGCCATTGAAAGGTCAAAGCCCACATTTTCAAAAGTGCCCTTTGATTCTGAATTACTCAAGCTTTGAATAGCTACACTGAGACACTGAAGGCCAGATTATCAAGAGCTCAAGGCCAGTTTCAAGTTTTTAATAACCACAACCGGAGCCAGATTTTCAAAGTACTTGGCAACCAGCACCTCCCATTGCCATGCACACAGCCAGAATTTCAAACTTTGGAATTCATCATGCCCTTTCAAAAACGGACCTAATCTATTAGTATTGAGACCTTTCAAAACATGGGCCTTAGTAGATTTCCCAAGGTGATACATTTATATGAGATCTCTTGTCATCTTATACTCTGCCCTGTATCTTTGTCAGAAAGTTAAGCTCTCTTGCTGAGTTGTCAAGTAGTCACAATGTTGATAATATTTGTAAATCCCTGCACAGTTACAGTGCCTTTTATCCAAATGCATCTTCAAAATTCTATTCAAAAGCTAGGACGAGTCCAGATCCTTTTGTCCCTTACAAGAGGTTTCACAGTGATTGGTCTCCAGAGTGGAGGATGTGCTCCTGAGTTACAAGTGGAGGAGGTGCTTCCAAGTTACAGAAGTATAGGAAAGCAAACCAGATTCTTAGATTCATAGTCTCCCAGCATCCCTAACAAATGTGGGTAACTGTTATCATCTCAGTTGTACCAAGGGAAGTCCCAGTTAACCTCTGCATTACTCCAGTTTTAAAACTGTAATTCAGTGTCAGTGGAATCAGATTCAAGAAAACTAAACCATAGATGACCAAAATCTCAGTTGTCCTACAGCACTTTTGCACCAGTGAAGATCATCCAGGCAATATCTCCTAACATTAAGGTGTGTATCCATGCCAGGCAAAGAGCTGTCTGCGCTGCAAAAGGACCCTCCATATGAGGGGCAATCTGATACTGGTCAGAAAAGGATGGTGTCTTAGTACTGTACAGACAGCAGTAGGTGTATTTGTAATATTCTGACACACTTTACCCTTACAAAAGTCCACAGAGGCCATTATGATATACAGTGTTGCCTAGCATCAAGGCCACAAATATGACTTAGCTTCAAAGCTGAGCCAAGCTCCAACAGTGGACAGAGATGCCAACAATCTTGATCAGAGGTTACACGGTAAGTGGCAGGGCCAGGAACGGAGGCCAAGCACCTGAGGCTGTCTATTAGGCTAAAACAACTTCCACCCCTCCACTTTAAGACTGATCCGCCAAGCACCTTCTCCAGGTCTCCCCTTGAAACTGCCCCACTACACCTTGCATTTAACATTTACTGGATAAAATGGAGGCACAACTGAGAGAGCTCCTGCCCCAACAGGAGGAAATATCTAGACTAGAACTCAGGGCCCTCTCTCTTTCAGGGATACATCCAAATCAGTAAGTCCAAACCCTCTGGTTCACACTGTTCCTTTTGGCCTCATATAGCTGCTTCTCTAGGCTTTCCATCAGGCCAGCTTCAAGAGCATGGCTGGAATTAGGCCTGGACAATTCCTAAACTACCCCATGGCAAACTGATTAGGCTACCTTACTAAAAAGCAAGTATATGTTAAATTCAATCCTCACTGGGTGAGGGCAGGCAAAAAACATGCATTATTTTTGCTCCTTGGGCAAGTGTATTAATTACTATATTAAGACAACTGGGCTAAAAGGTGGGAGGGTCCTCCTCCTCCTCTGGCTTCTGATACCTGCTAATCATGGTTCTTCTGTGACTAAAACTGTGGGATTTACCTGGCCTTATATGCAGTTAACAAGTTTATCCAGGCAAAGGTAAATTGCCAACTGTAAGTGCCAACAATACCTGTATATATGCCACTTAGGTGTGTAAAGAGAAACAGAATGTTGCCCTTAGTTTGTTAAGATTACTAATGATGCCAGGCATTAACAGGTCAAAGAACAGTGTAATTTTAGTGATATGGGCACCTGTCCCATAAACTGCAAATTGAAACCTGACCAACATTTCACATAGGCCACCCTACAGGTATCAAATAATCATTGGTAGTTATATGTGAACTGTTACAGTCTATTAACGAAGTGCCAACCTCCTTTGTTGCCAAAGGCTTCTGTGCATCAACAAAAGCATTAGAATTTTTTTTACCACATTAAAAAAAAAATCTCAACTAATAAACTAAAAAGAAACATAGTGGGTGCATCTACACAAGATGCTAGAAGCACAGTAGAATTAGTCTACTGCGCATTAGCATCACCTAAAAATGTGTGCCAGTGCCACGAACAATGCATGCTCCTGGAGGCTGGGGCGGCGGCAGTAGGGGTGTCGAGCAGGGAGCTCCTGCAGGTGGCGACAGGGGTGGGACAAGCAGCAACCACCCAAAGGCGCTGCGGGCAGTGCTTCTTTCAGGGGGTGCACCGCCAATCTGGGGGGATGCACATGCACCCACATGCACTCCCTACATGTCGCCAATGGCCGGTGCTACTGCACAATAGTGCTGATTACAGTGCACTAAGTTAGTACCTGTTGTTACAGGCACTAAACTTAAAGCGCAATAATTACAGCGCATTACTGAATGTGTTGATGTGCCCAGTGTGTTGCAAGAGGGACATGGAAAAGCAGTATCTGCCTCTTAGGCCTAGTTTTTGTGATATATCACCTAAGAAACAGAAAAGCGTCTGTTTCTTTTTAAATGTTTAATGATTTCTTTGCCTCCGTCTTCCTAAGTAGGGACCAGAACAGCCACCTTCCTGCTGGGCCCCCCTCGGGCCCCGAGGGAGGCACACCTGGGCCACGGGTTAGCGAGGATTTAGTTAGGAAGCTTCTGGAGGGGTTGGACATATTAAAGTCAGCCGGTCCGGATGACCTCCACCCTAGAGTTCTAAAGGAACTGGCCGAGGTCATTGCCCACACTGTTCAACATCTTCATCAGTGATTTGGACGAGGGGTAAAAAGCACCCTGTTCAAATTTGCTGATGACACTAAGATGTGGGGGGACGTGGGCACACTGGAAGGATGCAACAGGCTACAATCA
>NW_017728921.1:18691845-18698572 GCF_001723895.1 Crocodylus porosus | reverse complement strand
CACTTCAAGAGGGATGTCGACAGCATGGAGAGGGTCGAGAGGAGGGCCACTCGTATGATCAGGGGACAACAGGGCAGGCCTTATGAGGAGAGGCTACGGGACCTGAACCTGTTCAGCCTCCAAAAGAGAAGAGAGTGGCCTGTTATAAACTAGTTGGGGGGGTCAGCAGGCATTGGGGGAGTCGCTGTTCCCCTGAGCACCGCCAGGAGTGACCAGGAATAACGGTCACAAGCTGGCAAAGGGTAGGTTTAGGTTAGATATCAGGAGGTGCTACTTCATGGTCAGGGCGGCTAGGGTCTGGAACCAATGTCCAAGAGAAGTGGTGCTAGCTCCTACCCTGGGGGTTTTTAAGAGGAGGTTGGATGAACATCTTGCTGGGGTCATTTGACCCCAGTATTATTTCCTGCCTGGCAGGGGGTCGGACTAGATGATCTGCTCAGGTCCCTTCTGATCCTAGAAACTATGAAACTATAAAAGAGGAGGCATGACCTTGATCTTAGATGTCACTCTAATCAGTATCAAAACACACTCCTGAAATATAAGCACATTTATATATGACTGTATTTGTGATGAAAATTATTCAGGATTCTACCAAGAACGTAAAGGTACTCCAACTTTGGCTTGTATAGGAAGTGACGTACTGCAGGTCTCTGGCACCCGGGGGCCAATGCTTGCATTTGTGCTCCCCCCCTCTCCATTTTTCTTGTATCAATACTTAAAGTCATATTGCATGATAAGAACTCTGAAGAGCCCAGGCGGCATCCCTCCACCCCCCCCCATCAGCCTGCCACTGTGTATAGATAGGTACTGTAAATATTCCCACCTTCTGCTTCTTTTGTGGTCCTGATGGAACAGCTTGTTAGAGATGCTAAGCCTTCTTTTCTGTTTACTCTGCTCATAAATTTGCTCTTGACTGGTTGTGTTTGGAATGAGGGCATGGTTGAAAATGGCTGATGTCTGTTACTTCCTAATTTTTTTCTTCTCTGTGCTGTTTATCTATATGAAACCTGTTATGCAAGTGGCACTGTATTTTGTTTTACAGTACAGGACCTAATTTTGCTTTTCTCATGTAAATAACACCACAGAGTAAGTCATTTCTATTTATAGGGAAAACTCTACCTTAAATTCTCTTCCTAGGATCTGATTCTGCAAGTCTATCAAATGCTGAACTCCAAATAGCATACACAGAGAACCTGAAAACTCCACCCCAATTCATCCAAAAACTTAAGTACGTAGTACCCTCATCCCCACTTGGCAAAACATTTATGCATATGTTCAAGTGCTTTGCTGAATAGTGGTGAAAGAACACCATCCACCTTTGTTCCACAGACACCTCCAACTTTTGTCTCACATCTAAAAAGTAGGCACCTGGCCCTAGAAAGGTGATTCAGAGCAGCAGGGTTAAGTTGCTTAGGGAATCACCAGGAAGTTAGGCACTTCCAAAGGGCAACACAAAGGACACACATGTTAAGATTAAAGAGAATATAAGTCAATGATTCTCAGCCATTATAGACTCCAGGCACCCCCCAGAGAATGCCCACTCTTAGCTTTCACTCACTTTTCGACTACAGAAAAAGAATAGAGCAATTCCACTGTCTCACTATTAGGACACAGAGGCAGTGGAACAAACTGCCTAGGGAAGTTGTGGACTCTCCATCACTGCAGGTGTTCAAAAAGAGGTTGGCCAGCCACTAGTTAGGGATGATTTGGGCGTAGCTGTGCCTATGTTCTACTATGGGTATTTCTCATGCTTCTGGGCTTTACTGGTTGCCCCAGCCCCCTTTTCTGCTATGTATGTCAGGGTGTTTTTAAGCCAAGGACTTTGGGGTGTGCTAATATATCTCCTGGGACCAAAGCTGGAGGTTCCTGGCTAGAGGGCCTTGCTTCTCCACATAGAGTCAAGACTAATCAACATATTTGGGGTCAAGAAGGAATTTTACCCCATGGTCAGGTTGGTATGGACTATAGGGTTTTTTGCCTTTCTCTGTAGTAAGGGGCGTGGCCCTCTACCTGGGATCTCTTGAGCATATATTGACAAGGTTTCACAGAAGCAGAACACTGCCAGCTGTGGTTGTCCTGCTTTATCTGTGGCAGGGTGGAGTGTTAGGTCTGTGTCTCACAGTAGTCTTACGTAGAGTTTAGATTGTGGATTGTATAGGATAGCTTGGATAGGGATGATCCTACCTCAGGCAGGAAACTGGATTAGAACAGTGTTTCTCAATTCACGGGTCGTGACCCAGAAGTGGGTCACAAAAATATATGAAAGGGTTGCAAACAAACTTAAAAAATGGATCAATAAACTTTAAACTGGATTCTCCTTCAAAGGAGAAAAATGTGGGAAACTGTTGGTTTTCCTTTGCAGTCTGTCAGAGTTCCAGCCTGCCAAGGGGCTGCTTGGGTTCCCCACATATCCTCAACACACTCAACCCATCTGCCCCACACACTGGGGGTCTGGGGCGTGGGGGCAGGAGTGAATGGGACTGGTAGGGGTTGTTTTCTACTTAAATTATTTACTGGGTTGGAGACTGGCTATTGATGTTTACAAATGGGTCCTGGTACAAAAAAGGTTGAGAACCACTGGACTAGATGATGTCTGGAGGTTCCTTCCAGCCCTACTTCTCTGTGATTCTATGATTCATATTTTCTGTTGCAAAGAACTCAGGAAGACCACAATGGTTTTGATACTCTGGATTCCTATTTGAAATCTTTGGTTTCAACTTGTGGATCATGTGTATGTGTTTGTACACCCAGTAGTGCTAGTATCACACAGCACCCTTCAGGAAGGATCACATGGCACCCAAGGTGCTAAAGCAACTTGACTGATAATTAAACACTGATTGCAAGCCTGTTTCTGAACTCCCATCCTTCTCTGGAGCTTAGGCATCTCAATCTGCCTGGGATCTAGAGGAAACTACTCCCTTCCAAGGCTAGACACCTAACTGACAAGGTTACACTTTTATGGGGAGGTGGCTACATTGGTGCCAACCACCATTTGTAGTACCATTTTATAGCCTAGTGTTTAGAGCACTCAACCATGAAATGAGAAACTTGATTTAAATTCTCTCCATCTGAAGGGATTCAGTTCTACACACACCATTTTCCAGTGTCCTAAATCCTGAGGTATCAAGTAGTCTAGTGTGGACACCCTTAACCCCTCTTGTTGAAGCTGGGTCACCATGCAGTCAACACTGTACATGTCATAAGCAAGAAGCAAGAAGCAAAGCACAGCAAGCAACAGACAACCTGACTCTGCAGCATATGAATTAGGGCACTCAGTAGGGAGAGGGAGGATCTGGGTTCCAGTCCCTGCTTTCAGGATTAATTCTGCTTCATATACAATGACTTTATAATGTCAAATGTAGGATCAGCCCTGTAATAAGAGGGCATGCAATGTATTGTTAAGTATACTCTCACTCCTACATTTCTTCGTTTAGGTTACAGACACACAACAGACGGGCAAATGACCAAAGAAAGAATAATCATGCTGTGAGAACCAACAGGGTCTAGCAAATAAACTAAAGTGTTTATTAACATTGCACATGCCAAAGAGAACACAGTTCGGAGTTCTGGAAAACTGCAGTGTTTTGGGAAGGATCTGAGTGACACAGCCTGGACAACATTCCAGTTTTCTCATCAACTGTTACATCCAAATGTAGGAATCCTTGCAGAAATGGACAAACTCCTGGTAACAGGGGACCCAAACCCTGTTACTCAGACACAAGGGAGGGGTAGGAAGTTCCCAACAGCACATCCAGGGCATACGCCAAAGGAGTTCACATGAAGACAGGAGACCAGACAAACAGCATCCAAAAGAGGAAGAATGTGACAGACAGTTGGGATGGGATGAGGAATTGAAGCAGCTGGTCTCGGCAGAGGGAATGCACACCAGGGAGCACAGAGCAACTGGAACACAGGCTGATCCTTAACAAAAAGCAAAAAACCCAACCTTTGTTCTGGTTGTGGGGGGAGGGAGGTGGGGGGCTTCCTAGTTACATAAGCCCAGTTCCTGGAGCCAGATGGGGCAGTCAGGCCCTGTGGGCTGCAGGGAGAGGAGCTTACTCTGGGAAGCAGTGCCCAAGGGAACAGAGGCTACCCATAAGGGTGAGAACAGGTCTAGCCCTGGGAGTTATAGCTTATGGGAGGTGAACTTAGTGAAGGCAGTATGTGCATGTTTTAGTTGTGTTAATATATGTCTGTTTGCTGTACCACTGGTGGACTGGGGGTGGCTGTAAGAGGTGAAGAGGAAGCCATAGGGCTGTTGCAGGGGCACCTAACTAATCACCCTGGGGCCAGCATGCCAGGGGACCCTGAACAGAGAGCAGCCTTGCCCTGGTCAGGGACCCCAGCGGGGGCTGAGACTAAGTGTTAAGACAGGGGCAAGGGGTCTGGAGACTAGATACCCAGCAAGGGCTGAGGCTGAGAAAGCTGGGCCCAAAGCAGTGGGTCAAGGTTGGATGCCTGCAGCCAGAGAAAATAGGGACTAAAGCTAAGAGGTCTGTGACCTCTTCACAAGGAACACACTGTGGACAAAGTAACATCTGCAAGGCATGGTGGTGGCTACAGGGGTGGAAGGAGACTATAAATTTGGCCCTTATGCAAGCAAGGTGAGTACAGAAAGAGCAAGAGTGCACACTGTGCCCACCAGACTCCAAGGGCAGCCTCCCTTCATTACTTTTTAATACCAAGGTGAAGCAGGTAATGAAGCAAGATGAGAACCTGGCAGGCTGGAATTGGAACTGGGCAGGATCAGGGCAGCCACTAGGGAGCATCAAGGTGGCTTTCAGGCACCATCCTGTCACAATCCCTTTACTTCCACTGGATCAAGGGGAGGCACCTATTATTTCAGGTGATTTACGCTACAACATAACAGGGACTGAATCACATTACAACATGCTTGGTCTTGCCTATGTAGAAAGGATCAAACCATGGTATATGAAATGTAAATGAAGTTTAGGTCTTATAACACAACTAGAGCACAAGAGTGTAATAATGTAATCCCAGTTTAGGAACTTTCACTATACAGATGAGGTGTACCTTTTACAGCTCCTTGCACAGACACTTTCTTCAGTGGACAGCAGCACTTCTTTGTTCTCTCTTTGGAACTGAGCATCTTGCCAGGAAACTCTGGCTCCTTCTCCACAATGCACAGTTCAGATCTTCCAGCTGTCCTTAGCTTGCGCTCCCCAGTCTCTCTATTCTCTCTCTCCTTGGCACAGCAGCCTCTTGGTGTACTGAAGAAGCAATGAGTCTAAAGATGTACACTCTCTTTTTACATGCCTTCTTGTAAAGATCACATGAGCAATAGTCAGATTCCAATAAAAAGTTGGTAAAAAAGAGAACCCAACACCTGTGCTCGCAAAGCACATTACACTTTTTAGGGGGCAAGTTCACTGAAGATGAATTCACTTAAATGAAGACTGACTTAGTCCAAAACGCGGAGAAGAAAGACTTTTTTTTGCTAAATTTAATTCTAAATACCAGCCAGCAAGATAAAAAGCTATACAGCATCAAAATCTCCCTATAGTAATTTGGTCTCTTGTCATTTCTCTATTCCAGGATCATTTGCACTTTTAGTCAAACAACTCCACAATGCTGTGCTATATCCTTTTTAAAAAATGGCCCGAGGGGGCTTAAGTAGACATTTGCACCCTATTGTTCAGATTCTGCTCTTATTCACAGTAGTGTAACCTGAACTGATTCTGCTGACTTCAGTGATACTTAGGATCTGCTCTTCCATAGCCCCCAAAAAATCATGATTTAGTCCTGCATCTATATACATAACATGTTCAAGTCACAAAACAGATATCAGACCACGCAACTTGTGCATTCTACATGAAAAAACCATGGAGTCTCCAGTCACCTACGTGATACATTTCTGACTGAAATGCTGCAGGTACAGGCACTTGACATGTCTCAATTGCCATGAGCTAAATATTTAAAAATATAGTCAGTACAAAATGTTACAAAAGCCACCACATGGCTCCAAGTCCCATGGCTCTGGAAGGACAAGTGTCTCTCTACCTCTTCACGGTAGGAACAGCAGAAGATGGATTTTCAAGACCTTTTCCCCACTTTGTATTATCAGAAACATCTCGTCACGCAGAAGCACATCCCTAGGGACAGTGGGCTTGTTTCAGGCACAGGAGCCTGCTGCTCTGACCGTCACAGCCAGAGAGAGAATCCTCCGCAGGTCAGGGCAGCCCTGAAGGCAAATCCCAGTGCAGGTCCGGACTGAGCAGTGACTCGCACTGCAAAAGCATCATGATCTACATTGCCACAAAGAAAGGCAGTCAAGGCCATGAGGGCTGGGCCCAGCTCTCCCCGAGGCCAGAGCCCCACCGAGCAGGTCAGGGTTTAACAACTCCACCTTGCCCTCCCCGACTGCACATCCACAGCGTGTGGAAAACCCGCGGGGTGGAGGTAACTCCCCCGGGGGGAGAGACCGGGGCCCGGACAAGTGGCGGGAGCCGCTCAACGTTAAAAATGGCGGCAGATTCACCATCAAAGGAGCCACGTGACTAATAAACGTCAGTGCATTGGCGCCTGTGCAGTAAAGCGAGCGCAGCCCGCCGCGGCCTGACGGTTCAAGGTCAATCACAGGGCGGAACCTGTTCGGCTGAAGGCGCATGCGCGCTGAGGCGGGTGCGCATGCGCATTCCGTGTCCTCTGCAGGCCGGCACCCCGGTTACTTCCGGTTCCGGTGCGGCTGCTCTCGGTTCGCTGCGGC
>NW_017728921.1:18647595-18691745 GCF_001723895.1 Crocodylus porosus | reverse complement strand
GGGCCGGGCCGGGCGCCGGTGACCTTGCGCGGGCCGGGCGGGCAGTGGTTCTTGCCAGAGGCTGTTCCTCTTCCCGCGGCGCGGCTGCGCGGGCTCTGGCGCCAGCGGAGGTGCGGGCCCCGCCCTTGGGCCCTCGGGCACGACGCGCGGCCCTGAGGCGACCGGGGCCCTGCGGTGCGGCCGGGCTGGCGCTGTCCTACAGCGGGAGCCAGGGCGCTCCGCCAGGCCGCTCGGGATGGGGCCGCGGTCCCCGGGGGTGCCTGCGTCGTGCGCTCAGGTGTGCCACCCAGAGGCGCTTGGGGCCTCCAGTGCTGCTGCATCCTGAGGGCAACTCAAGTTAGGGGGTGCCCGAACCTTTAGCATAAAAGCTTCCTAGATGCCTGCTGGGCTTGTGGGTCAGCCTGGAAACAGCCTGTCAACAGGCTGGTCCGGCTCTGCCCCCAGCCAGATTCTCCCCTTAAGTATTCCTCCTCTGCTATAATTGCAGACTGGATCAACCAGGCCCTCTCCTGGTGGACTTAATGACTAAGACATGCTGCCCCCTCATCTGATATGTGTGTGGTTAAAGTTCTTGTTCAGTCTTTTGGAGACTTGGGCTCAAGTCATCTTCCTCAATCCATTCTTACTGATTCCTAGGTGAATGCTTTGTCCATTGGGGGCCAGCACGTGGCTTGTTTACAACGACCCCCCCCCCCAGGCATATGGGTTAAATGTCCTGCCTCTCTGTGTCTGTCCACCTTACTGGCCATGGCCAGTGATTTCAGCTTAGCTCTTCCTCCTTCCAGCTGAGGGCTTTTCCAATGGAAGTGTTGGATAAAGGAGAGTGTCACCATCTACTCCCTTGGAAGTACAGAGGTGCTTACTGGAAGACAGTGCAGGGCAAATCCCTAATAGGGGAGGTGTGTTGCCTAAGCCCAGAGCTGACTCGGCTAGGTTGTAGGGCCCCACCCCTGCTGCCATCTGGGCTTGGACCCAGAGAAACCCTTGTGGGGGTGGGGTAGTGAGTGGCTGGATGTGGAGCTGCTGCTCTGTGCTGCTGCTGCCTTGTCCCCCACCCAGCTCCACAGGGCCTCCCAAAGCATGGGGCCTGGGGCAGTTGCCCTGATTTGGCACTCTCTCCTCCTGCCTCCAGGACAGCCCTGCTTAACCCCTGAAGAGTCAGGGCTTGAGACTTTTCCCTGTCTTTGGTATCTTTAACTGTCACTGTCAGAAGATCCCTGTTTAAAGCATGTTGGCTTTTGTGGATGCTGTTATTGAGTTTTTAATTCTCTGTGCCTCATATGTGTAGCCAAGGTGGGAACTCCACTCGGTGGCTAAGCTCTGAAGTTGAGCACCGAGCAGTACAATGATTAAGCTTGCTTTGTGTGCTTAGCCCCATATAACCAAATCTTTTGACCAAAAAAAAAAAGGAAAAGAAAAGAAGGAAACGTTAAGCAGGCTGTGGGTAATGAATCACTTTGCCAATCATAATATTGTTCGGTTTGAAATCCACTGTTAAAAGTCTGTCAGAACTTACCACTTAAAATAAATCTAATTCTTGAGCATAGATAAGCAAAGCTTTGCAGAAGTTGCTTTTGAAACAACAGGTTTTTTTGGCGTGTGTGAACCGTGAAACTTCATTTTGAGACGGCTTCCAAAGTTTTTAACAATGACAAGTTGTTATGCAGAACTTCCCATTCTGTAACAAGAATAATATAGAGTGAGGCTCCATCTCATTTTACTAACACTTCCTGAAACATTGTTCTAGCAAGTGTGATTTTGACACTCTCTAATGTTGCCCATCCTCAGTATCCTGTTTCTCTCCTTGTTAGCTCGAATGTGGAAGATCCTGACCTTTACTGTTGCTTTACCTGGTGTTGCAGTCTGCATGTTCAACTGCTACTTAAAGGCGCAGCACAAGCATGAGAGACCAGAGTTCATTCCTTATCCTCATCTCCGTATCAGGACCAAGGTATGTGCGGCAGTATGGCCCAGACAATTACTTCCTCAAATCACTTAGTATGGTTCTATTGTGAGCTACCCCGCCTTTTGTCTGCTGAAAGACAAGGAACCATCTTTGCATTTGTAAGGTTTCAAGTGTTCACTTCCTGTGACGAGGGTTGTGAGTTTTTTGATCTCATCCAAGACATTTTTGTAAATGGATGCATCTTATTTTCATTTTCTTGGGAGTGGATTTGATGCATCATCAAAACAATTTTTCTCTTAATAGCACATCTCTCTGATCTTAAGCTAGAATTAAATTAATGAATAAGGAAAAAGACTGGACCAGAGTTATCAATGTGGGGGTTATGCAGGCATAGGAGTTGCAACTATGTTGAAGTAAGAGGGATGCCTTGTAAACGAGAGAATCCCTTGAATAGTGGTTAGCATCTGTCATCCATAGGAAATTTGTTGAAAGAAAGGGTAAAATATTAGGAGGTTCTAATTTGTCATTCTAGTGTTACATTTCTATGCAGAATGGATTCATACTAAGCTGCCTCTAATCCATAGTTGTCTTTGATATACTGTGACTCAAACTCATTCTTACAAATACATGCTTGTGACTGCTCTTTGCACATCTCTGCATTACAAGTTTTTGTCTTTTTTACCTTTTAGATGGTAACTTATCCAAGCACCCCAGACTTAAACTGAAGCTCCATTTTGTGCTTTTATCATTTATGTTCTAGCATAAATGACAGATGTGAGGTCTGCATCAGTTGGCTCATTCACTAGCCTTTCAGTTGCATAATGTTCTTGAGCCTGGCCTTACTGCCTTTTACAGGTGTTATTTTCTTGTGCCTTAGCATTTCTGTCAAGCGATTACCAAGCAATTTTTAATACATTTCTTCTTTTTAACAGCCCTTCCCCTGGGGAGATGGGAACAAAAGTTTATTCCACAACCCCCATGTCAATCCTCTCCCAACTGGCTATGAAGATGATCACTAAAGATGTGGACCACAGCAACAACTTGAAGTACTGATATATTCTGACCAGAACATTTGTATGGGACCTTTCATCTAAACAATTATTCTGCATTCCTGTACTGTAAGGTTATGACATTCTGACCTCTTGTACTGTACCTGTAGAAGAGGTTACCTTAAATAAATAACTCCACTTGGATTTCTGTGTGAATGTTGTGAAAAGTCTTGCTCTAGTCTCTACCCATCTAGATAGTCTTATTGTTAATTCCTCTTTCAGGTAAAAGGTTTTCACTTTTAAGCAAGACCATAATGGACTTAAATGCTGCTGCTTTGTTTTTTAAGCAAACCCTTACTTATTGCAGGCTTCTGCTTTATCATTATTGCCTCTAACAGATGAGTGGAGGATGCATGCAGGCATCAAGATCTTTAGCATGTGTCAGGTTCAGATTAAATGAATTAAATTTGAGGTCTAACTGACCTTGTTCCCAAAGCCATAACTTATGCTTTACTGATTGGTCTCAAATCTTTCCATATCAACCAAAGGGCAGGAATATTACAAAAATAAAAACATATATCTATTCCAGCAAAGAAGCTTGCACTGATCCATCTATTCCAGTGTTCCTGATATTCCAAACTGTACACCAGACATGTAGGGAATAACAGATCCATCAACAAGACTTAGTCCCATTAATCAATGGTGTTTACTTTAGAAAGCCTGTGCAGCATCTCTGATGGCCTGAGATGTTAGGGGGGTGGGGGTGAGCTGAATGGGAAATAAGACCTGCAGTTAGTAGAAGGGAGAGAAATTGTTGAGAAGGGAGCATGTGGAATATAGCTGTCCAGTCAGAGCCTAAGATGCAAAATCAGATACTGTAGGGCTCCATATGGCAGCATTCTTCTATAGAAGTGAAGCAAAGATGTTTATTTGTTTCTTCCTTTAGATTTCCAGTAGCCCAGTCTCTGCAGAAACTTGATGGACTGGAGGCTTTGTATGAACTTACTACCATGTTTGCCCAGATCCAAGATGACCTGCTCTCCTTCCTCTCCCCACCCCGCAATTAATTATATACATAAAAAATTGTAAATCTATTAGTATTTTTCCATGTACAAAACTTAATTAGTGGAAGATTATCCTAAAATTCATCCTCTACACTGCTGTGGTAGTGGGGTGAGGGGCCAGATGCCTACCCCCTTCCCTACCTTCTGCTACTGTTCTGATCCTTCAGGGAAGCTGGCAACAGTGAGCCTAGTCAGGAAACTGGCAGTTCAAGGCAGCTAGGGTGGGGAGCTGGAGCAAAAGGTAGAGGGGTGGGGGGCTGGTAAAGGTGGGGAGGTAAAGAACTTGTCCCCTGTACTCACACTACTAAATGAACCATTCAAATCTGGGGCAGGCTGAGCCATCATCTGCCCTGGGCGCTCTTCCCCTCCCATGTATGAAAAGTATGTTTTGTTATAAGGAAAACACTTTTATGTTCATGTACCAATGCTTATTTCTTCTCCAACTACCCTCTTGCATTTTTCCTTCATGCTGTTGCTAGAATCAGAAGAAATGGAGAATTCCAAAAAGCCCATGTAAGAAGATGCAGTTTTCCCTAACCCAACTTTACAGGATTTAATTCATACCCTTTATTACAGCTCAACAAAGCAATTTTGGCCAAATACATGAGGTAGCTTAAACAAACTATCCCCTGCATTAAAGCACATCTAAGGTGCTGTCTGGTGGAGCTGGTTTTCAGGTACTACAATTCCTTGTTTTCCTCCTACACAAGCTTCAGTAAAATGGAGTGAAGTTGCAAGCACAAGTGACTCTGAATTAAGGAATGTTAGTTGCATATCTCAAACAACCTTAATTCTGTTCCTGCAACAATGTCAGCTTTCATCCTTCCCTTTCTCTGCCGGAAGAATCAAAGTACTGTATGGAAAAACCTGTAATGGTTAGCTTTACCTTAACACAGCATTCTGGTTTTCTTCTGAGAATCATTCATCTAGTCTGTGTGCTTAACAAGGGTGCAGTTGCACCCTGGGGTACCACAAGATCATTCTAAGGGTGCTGCACAATATTAGCACTGTTAGATATGCAAACACCTACATGTTATTAACCAGATAAAGCCAGAAATTTGAAACCAGAATCTAGAGTAAAAAATGCTCTTTTATGGTCTTCCTGCGGTCAAAAGCTGTTGTTATTTTCTTGAGTTCCTTGCCCAGAAAGTATTGCCGTTATTTTTCTTTATCAAAAAATGAGTGAAATCTAAAAGCTGCCATTTTCCAAGGGCTGCCTTAAGACTAAATTTAAAGATTTAGATAAGAAAATAAGCCAGCTCTGCTTCTAACAACACTCTGGGTGGGACTCAATTATTAGACAGCATTTTACAGGGTCAGGTTCCCAAAGATTAAATGCTTGGTGAATATTCTAGGAATGATTAGCCATGCTATGCCATGTGTGGTGTTGGCAGTTCAGTGTTTTGGATACTCTGTGCAGTTGTTTTAATGTTTCAGGCCAATCTCATTTCTAAAGGTCATGGCTGGCTACATACACTCTTAAAGAGTTCAACAGTTGCAGAGCACTGCTATTCAGCAGAGGAAAAATCAAGACAAGAGCAAAAGCAACCTTAACTTCTTCTTTCTGGAAGATGTGTTGTTTGTTCTAAGTACTTTTAATGGCACTGAGTACTCATTCCCCATGTTGCAGATATATTACTATGACTTACTGACCTTTTTAAAGCTATTAAAAAGACTGGGAGTGGAGAGGACTTTTATTCCTGTGACCCTAGAACAGTTTACAGCTACAGATGTATTAACAAACCCTAAGAACCCCAGTCTCCTGTAAAGCACCATTGTCTGGAGATACTGTGCTTACAGCCTTCTATGGCATGTCATAACATGTCATAGCTCCACTCCTGCAAGTCTCATTAATTGAGTAGGGCACTCCTACTCTTGAACCTAGGAAGGCACAATGGAGTACAGCTGGTCCCTTGCTAACTGTATTCCCAAACAACCAACACTGTTTTGAGCTCTGAAAGAACAGAAGAGGATTTATCAGGTTGGACTTTGCCCTTTACCCTTTGACTCCATATTCCCCTCGCAATCCAGCAGCCCCTTGTCTTCACCATAGTGGTCTTGGGGGTGAAAGACTCAGCTCTTTTATTGAACTGGCTGGGAATTTTCTCTTTTGCAAACTTCAATGTCCACATGAAGGGAAAGAATGAGCCCTGATTTGGGTCCCTCAAACCCCCAAATCCCTTGCCTTTTCCGTTCCTCCAACTGAACAAAAGCAAGAAAAAGCCATTTTCTTAAGGGATCTTGTAGGATATTCAGTGAATTGAAAAAGGTGGAACGTATTCCTAACAGACCTCCTCATGTCTGCATAAGGAAATAGCTATTAGAAACCTGACAGGGAAAAATTATTTCCTTATGAGCGGTCTCTAGCCACTTACAATTCACAGGATAGTTCTAAAGACTAGTGTTTGTACTTACAGAAAAAGAGATATTAAGCTTATACCGCTAGCAATACTATACCCAAAGTATTTCAAAATCTAAGTGAAGTAACTCTTAAAAAAAAAAAAAGACTAAACTACTAAATGTGGGTGCTGGACACGCCTTAGGTAGTCCTATCTTGATGTGCTTTTTCTTCTTCTTCCTTCAGATTTTTATTCTGACTCCAGAGTAGCAAGAAGTCTCTACTGAAAGAAAAGCAATACAGATACCCTTATCCAATTCAAAGTCTGCCTAAAGCCAAATCAAGTAACTAGGGCCAATCTGGCATTTTTATTGTGTGAAGGATACTGACTAAGCATGCACTACAACTTTACTCTTGAAGCTTGCTAGTAGACAGTGGTAACATATTATCAGTGCTTTAAGTGAGGCTACTAAGGATAACTCCTGAAGTCGGTGCATCTCCCCTGTGGCAGGTTGCCTTCTGCCTTTCTTGAAGGCCAAAAGCGGGTTTAACTACACTGCTGCATCCTTTAGTTAAGTATAACTTGACCAGACCAAGCTACATTCTTCATTACATATGTTCAAACACTGCAGACCCAATGGTGGTAGCATTTAAAACACTGCTATAATTCAATGGATGAGAGGCAAGGCTGTAGCCCATAATATCTAGTAAAACCAGGATCAGCCAAGATGTAGCCCACTAAAATTTGGCAGCATGCACCTTTTCACGTTCATCTTAACATTCAAAATCATCTAATATTTAAATAAGAAATAGAAACCAATCTTAACAAGCATTCCTCAGTTCAGAGTACATTTGTTTAGGAAGTTAAAGGGTTTTTCACACTGCAGAATGCAAACCACCACCAACGCTCATTACAAATGAAACAGTAATTGCCACACAGCTCAGCGTAAAAAAACTGCACAGACGACTCCTTGCTTTAAAAAAAATACAGACAGAAGCAGCAGCCAATTTAAAGCCACCTTCCCATCAGCTGTCCTCTAGTCTTTTGTAAGATGATTTTTTTTTGAGCCCAAAGATCAAGCTAATGGTTCTGTGTGGTCCAACTGAAGTCATGAGGAGTTTTCAGCTTTTCCTTTGCTGGGGCCCATGAATTCCAGCCCTTCAATAGGGATGTCCTTCTCCTTAATAGCTTTCTAGGAGAAAAAAAAGCAAGTATTTTATACATCTTTTGCTGTGAAGACTTTCTTGGTGCCTGATGTGATTTAAGACCACTCTGCTCTAGCTCAAATTGGTATTAAGGCTTCCATCCAAGATGGACCAAAGGAAACTCAGAGAGCTCCTGCTAATTCAGTACTGAACTGCAGCCTAGACCCTCACTCATCTCACATGCACACTCCCTCCCACCACCCCCTCAGTAAAAGGACAAATTCTACTTGGTAAGGGAAAGAAAGCAAACTGAGGGACTCTCTGAAGAAGCCACAGTGCTGGAAGCAGAAAAAACAAAAACAGAAGTGGATGAAGGATTTGTGGACTAGATTTTAGATTTACAGCACCATTGGAGGAATAGAACTCCTTTGCTGAAGGAAAGAAATTAATGAAGTGGTTCTTAACCAAAAGGGAAAGGAGAATGCACATTATGAATAATGAAATGTAAGGAAACAGTAAAGAAGGCATGAGTGGAAATGATAAGTTTTGTAAAATTAAATGGCTAAAAATCCCAAAGGGACACTCAAAAGATTCTCAGTGAACAGGCTAAGGTACCATCAATTCCATTCGTTGATGATTTGAAACACAGATGGGAGACCTACCATCTAGAACAGACAGACTTCATTCTAGTTCTGAACAAAGGAGACCCCAGAAAATATCTAATTAGACTTCAGCTCCCAGGATGCAGAACATCTCAGGGAAGTTCAGTTTGGGCTGAACTTGTAAACTGAACTGTGTGGTCAACCCCTTCTACCTGTGTTGGAAATCATTAAGGAATGATGGCTCAGGTGTTTGGCTCCTTGCAGGGTGTGGATCCTGCTGACCTCATACTGCAAAATGAGCAAATGTAACCTCATGTATATTGAGTAGTTTCTGTAAGAAGACGTGGTAATGCTTCTTTAGACTGGCCTGGAAAGGCTGCTTCTTTGTGAAGTTTTAGCCTGTCAAAAAACTGATATGACTCTAGATATTTCTAGCAATCCAAAGCAGCTGACTATGGGCATTATACAATACAGCCCTACAGGTCATTGTAGCCTCTCAGTGAGGTAGGGTTGCAAATAAAAACATCCCACTGAAGTCTGTGCCACGCGGGGCAGCTCCTCATCCCATGTTTTGGCTCAAGGAAATAAAACACTTGAGTTTGTAAAGAAGAAGCGAAGCTGGCCTATGGCCAGGTGAGAAATAGATGCAAGGGATGTGTTTGAAAAAGAAACATTTGAGAAAAGAGGAGCCCGTGCTACCACTGCAGACGTCACCACGGTGTCGACGAACGACCCGACAGCTCTCGCACGGCATTTCTTCTCCCGGCGGCGCCCGGGCCCCGGGGTCTGCCTCCCCGCCAGGACGCCGAGAGCAGAAGCAGCAGCGGGTGCGGGCTAAGAGGGTTTAGCATCTCCCCGGCTCGCGACTGCCAGCAACAGGCCCGCGGCCCCTTCCTCTACACCGGCCTCACGCAGCACGACGGGCCGGACCTTCCCTACAGGGGAAGACCAGGAGGCGGGTCCCTCACGCGGGCGCGGCGCCCACCTGCACGCAGAGCTGGTAGCGCTTGAAGAGCTGCATGCAGGGGTCCCCCGCGCTCTCGCCCTTGAGGAACTTCTCAGCGAACCAGCGGTTGAAGCACTGGTCGTACTCGCGCTTCAGCTCTGTACAGGCCTCGCCCACGCTGTTCATGGCGGAACTGCCACCGCCCAAGGGGCGGGTCTTGCCGTGACGTATTTCCCGCCTGGCGCAGCTGGATCGCGCATTTCCGCCGCGCGGCTCCTCCACTGGGCCTAGATGTGGGCGCTGCGGAACAGCGGCTGCCTTTGCGCCGCCTGGTCTTGGGGCAGGAGCCGCCTGGCGCGGGGGACGGCCGGCGGTCGGCAGGTGGCTGCCAGCGCTGGGGCCGGTCACGCTTTGTCGCGCCCCATGGGCTGGGGGCGGGAGGCTCCGCCTGGGGGGCGCCTCCTTGGAAGCGAGAGCCCGGCAGCCGCACCGCTGAGGGCGGGGGCTGGGACCGGGCCCGTTGCTTTCTCGGGCTCCAGTTGCACCGAGCATCCCGGGTCCGGGTGCGAGAGCGCGAAGGCTGGAGGGGGACGCGGTCTCTGCTTCATTTCTTGGTCTGATTCGGTGCCTTCCGCCTCCTCTCGGGAATTTCCCCCTCAATGTGGAGTCAGTTAAACATACTGTAAAAATCCCCAGCGGACGGAGCCTTGTCCCTCCCGGGGCCTCCAAGCAGTGTAGAGCTATCAGGCAGGAGGCAGCAGTGATTTGCACCTTGTAGATCAGAGCTTGGCAACGTTTTTGGGCAGAGTGCCCAAACACCCATAACCTTGACCTGACAGATATTGGCATGCTGGGGCAGATAGCAGGGTCCGCAAGGGAGTACAGCCCTAGTCCCTTCCCTGCCATCCACCCTAAGGCACGTGTGCCAAGAGAATGCTTTTGATTGCTGCACTGTGGCACCAGTGCTGGTTGGGAGTGCCTACCCCTGTTGTAGACTAACAAGTGTGTGTGCGCACATAATATGCTATCTATATGGTTAGTCTGTTTTCACCTACCATGCCTTATATTTATCATGGCCCATCTCTTCCACTTTAGACTGATCAGAATCCAGAATGGCAACTGGAGGAACAGAAACTGCTTCCTCAGGTATAATGAATCCATCAACGTGTGTACATTTAGTCCAGGCCAGTCTGCTTCTGCTAAATGATCACTGCGAATCTGAGACTGAATAATAGAGGAATTCCCAATATTCTCTGGTGAAGACTCAGGATAGTTTATCTAGCTTTATGTTTATTCTGCCTATCCTAACTCGTCCCCATATGGTAGTCTTCTTCCAGGACCTAAATATGTGACTTCTTTTTTCCCCCACCTTTCTCAAAGAAAAAAGTAACCATGGAGTTGCTTGATCATCTGGAACGACTGGCACTAGTTGATTTTCGCAATTGGGAGGGTGTAGAGCGGCTGGAGAAAGCAATTCAATTTGCTGATCAACTTCATGAGGTTAACACAGAAGGGATAGAGCCAATGGATTCGGTACTTGAGGACAGGTAAAAAATTATGGTTAGTGACCTGCTTTAACTACTAGTTTTCCAAAGAAAAGCTGCAGTAAAGTTTGATGATTTTTTTCCACTAATCATGCCAACTATGCAGTTGGCTGGTCTTCCACAAAATCCTTTATTCTAGGTCACGTGTTTTTTTTTCTTTTGAGAGGGGTAGAGGAGTGTCCACAGTGTCCCTCAACTTGGAATATAAACACGACAAAGCTGTACACAAATTTCTTAATGTTCTTATGTAGACCATTCATGTTACAGGATATTTTCTATTACAAATGCAAAATCATTGTAAATCACTCCAGAATGTTCTTGCACTTGGTGTTCTGCACACTGAACAGCTTCAGGGACAGTTTATAAACGCAATACTTTCTTTGTATTAGTTTCTTTAGCAGCTTCAGTTCATAAAGAAACCAGCTTTTCTGCATGCTTATATGAGAAATTTGTTTCACTCAGCTCTATACAGAGTAGGGCTGATAATCTTAAGCACTAGGCCAACTGCTGTATTTGTTTCTTCAGAGAACTCATGACATGGTATTGCTCATTTCAGGAAAGCTCAGTAAGTGGCAACAACACATGTGCCTGGTCAAATGTAAAGCTTGACCTGAACCATGGAACTGGCAGAAGTGAGTTACCCAGCTGCCAGGGGTCTCTGAGCAAGACCTAAATTCAAGATGCAACTACCATATTTTAGTATGACAAGTTTTTAAGGCACTTCCTTCTGATTCTAGAGCATGACTTTGCATCCTGTATCAGACTCTCCAAAGCATAGTTGGAAAAGCAGGTCATTTGGAAAAAGAACATTAAGTTTCCTGTGTTCCCCAGGTGTCTGTATCTCAGAGAAGATAACATCACAGAAGGCAACTGCACCAAGGAGCTGCTACAAAATGCCAGCCAGACAGCAGACGAATATTTTGAATCTCCACCAGGTAGAGTTCTGTTACAGATGATGCCAAATGGGACTTGATACCTGCCCTGGTTTTAAGAAGTATTAACCTGTCAATTAATTCGCTTCTGTATATACTAAATGGTGGTAAGCATGTACTGAACTAGGGTGATAACCACAGTCACTTGTTAAGATAAAGGGATAGGACCCTAGCTCATTATTACTTAATAGCACTGCAGAAGTTATGGCTTTATATTTACACCTAATGTTGCTTATACAGACTCTTTACAAAAGGCAGCTTTCTGTAAACTCAGGTGCAGCTTTTTTGCAGGGGAAAACCTAGTCACTGGTAAGTGTTTAAGCCACAAGGACAAGCATGTGAGTTGCAGCAATATCATTCAGGAAACTAGCAGGCTGTCTCATACTCTCATTATCTGTTTCCTATTAGGTAACATCCCTCTACCAAAGTTGGAAGAGCATGAGAGCTTCCTGCAGGACTCCAACTGAAAAGCTTGGGCCAGAATGCCACACTGGTTCTTTCAGCAGTATGCTGTTGGGGACAATTAATCTTATGTAGCTACAACTGATGTTACATTATCCCAGGAACAACACCCACACACAAGTACTGATTCTTTCTGCTCCTCCTCTTTACAATATTTTATTTCTATCAAAGGATTTGTTTGGATTATTTTAAAATATACATGAAGGTGGAAGGTGTTAGCCACTTTCAAAATAGAAATATGGCCTCAATATTGTTTGCTTAGTCTGCATTTGGTAGGGCTGAAGTGTCAACCTGGACAGCATCAAACAAGTTCAGTACTCTAGATACATCTGTGTATCACAGCCTTGATGACAAAGGAAACTAGGACTATCCAACTTTTCTGTCAAGTTATGAGAGGGGCTGGAGAAGAAATTAGATACTGCAGTTTTGTAAGAACTTAATTCACTTAAACTATTTTTCACTTCCTGGCTTAGATGTGATAAGAGGTCAAATCAGGAAAAGAAACCCTCAAAGTTCAGTACAGTAGAACAGGAACTGCTGAGGGAACTTCTGCTAGATTAAAAAAAGCACTTTGAGAAAGTGTAGTTTTTACCACATGCCTCCATCTCTCTCAGCTCTGACTAGTCTTACATTTGTATATATATTGCTTTCCAAGTATAGCCTTGTGGAATGCTGTGCTAATATGCCAAATTCCTACATTTACACTTAAGTAAGGCGTATAGAGTTTGTTTATACATACAAGTGATTTTTTCTTAATGTAAACTTGAATGCCCTGCCTAGAAAGGTCAGTGGAAAGTATTTATTGTGAGAGGCCATTTGACCATCCATATACATTGATTAAACTGAAGTTCTGGCTGCTTTCTGGTCATCGTAACCAGGGATCCTGGTTTTCTCCGATTAAAAACCAAAAACACAGAACAACCCAATTTTCAGGTTAAAAAAGTAACCCAAAATCCACATTTTATAGTAATATATATCTATGTATTACTGGTGTTTCATTTTGATCACAGAAAAATGTGGATTTTGGGTTACTTTTTTAACCTGAAAATTGGGTTTTGTTTGTGTTTTGTTTATTGGGTTTTTTTTAAATCAGCGAGAACCTGATCATAACACTGTGATGTCCTGGTGTATAATAAAACAGTAGCGAACTTTGTTCCAAGCACATGCAGTTGTAGTAGTGCTAGTAGTTTGTTTTCAATGGTAAAAATCACTTATAAGGGGAATGAAAGGTGCTATAAGCAGTGCATTTATTTGTCCTGCTGAAACTTTTTAGTGCGACAGAGCCTCCCTTAAATAAATGTGCTACACTTAGACATGCACAATAGCCTTTGTGATGTCAGAACACATTTTAGGAATTGAAACAGTTTAGCAAGCTTAAAGGGTGCAAGTAGATGCCATTAGCAGAAAGCTAACAGATGCCTTTGCCATTCTCAGCAATGTGCCTAGTAGAAACTGGACTGGAACCTGACCAGTGTTCTATCCTCAGCAATTAGGGCAAATCACTTTCTCCATCTTGGAAGTGATGGTGATGCTGTCTTGTTTATAAATTGCTTTGAGATGCAAGGAAAGCAGCAGTTGTAGGCCTGCACCGAGTAGTGTGACAGTTAGACACAATTCTTTGTTCTACCATTTATCTGAAACTGTGAAGCCGGTAGCTTTTTTCTGTACTGTAGTTGAGTTATTTATAAGCCAAACTAGACTATTACAAGCATAGAGAATGCTTGGTTTATGTGTTTAAAAAAAACAACAACAACAAAACCCCCCCCCCCCCCCCCCCCCCAAAAAAAAAACAACCCCAAACCAACCAACCAAGGAAACTGCAACCAACAAGCTACTTAGCAGCATTCTAATTGCTATCTTCTTTTTCTCTTAATGCAGTAAGCTTTCCCTCTTTTGAAATAGGATTAGTTTCTCTGTAAATAAAATGTCTTCAGGCACTGTTTTTCCCTCTGCTACCCTAGACTGCATAATTTTGCTACTGAAAACTGTTCTCCCTTCTTAAGCAGATGGTCAACCAGTGGGCATGGGACAGAATTGCTTGCATCTACTCCCACCTCTTTTTAATACAATCCTCACATAAAAGACAACCACCACTGGTGAGTTACTAAAACATTTAAATATATTTCTACATAACAGGCTGAGCTGTACAGTCACTCCATTACTGTTTAGCACCATCCTGCAGGCCAGGAGATAACTGCACAGATTTTTGAGTTTACTTTTCCTCAGCTAGGAGGAAAAAAAATAAACCCTTGACATGTTTTCAAACAAAACACCAAAATGAAACTGCAACTTTTCAAAGTGTTGCCAACATTGCCCTAGTAAGAACTGTAAATCATAAAAAAAAAAAAGATTTTTATTGAATAAAAAAAACGAGTTCCTACGAAAAACTATCCATCAGTTTTGGAATGTAAATTCCGAGCAGAAAGCAGCTCAGTTCACATTTTAAGAAGTCCCTGTTGTTGGATGCAATCAGTATGGCCTGAAGGGGGAGGAGTACCGTGGTGATCCCCTGCTTTGGTATGGAGAATCACGACCCCTTGACCCAGAACGGGACCGTGAGTAGCCATAGCTGGAAATTCTTTCAGGACAGACTCTGATATAGGAAGTTTCACCCTGAAATTTAAACAAAAAAGAAAACCCAATTTTTTTAATACTGCATCCTGATTAATAGTTCTTCACTAGTATGAACAACACCAAATGGAGCCTAGAACCAATACATAAATAACCAAAGATACTACTAAGTTCAACTGCTGCTGCTCAGGAAAGACCGCTCTGATACTTGATGCTTATGGAGTAAAGCATACTTTATAAAATATTCCTTGCTAGTACATGTGCAGTATCTTGTTAGCTATCATCCTCATCTCTAAAGGGCAGAGACTCAACAGCTGGAACAGGAAACCTGAACAAATTCCTCCTAGTTCAATCAAATGGAAGAGGCTGTTGGAAGCTGGTCTGACTGAAGGTGAAGGAATGGGCAAACTCCATCCTTAAATGCTGGAGGATAGTAGCTATACAGGCCAATACGATCCTGTAGCACAGTACGGAGAGGCCAAGCTCTGGTAACAATCACGTACCAGTAGAGGAATCTCCACAGCAAATACTCAACCTTCAACTGCCAGAGATGGTTGCAGCAGAACAACTTAGCCACTGGAAAAGGTGGATACACTGACGTAGTACAGCTTTAAGAACCAGACAGCTGTGACTTACTAGTTTAGACATCAGAACCTTACATAGATTGCCACAAAATGATGCTCCGTGCTGGGGAGGAAAAAAGACGGCTATAGCAACCTGTACAGATGCTTACCAGCTCATCCTTTGGGAGAATGAGGAAGTTTGCTCCAGCTGCGAGTGGTGAGCTGAGCTCACTTACTTGAAAGAAGGCTTTGAGCTACTAAGCCCTTCAGAAGTACACAAAAGCAAGCTGGCAGCAAGCAGTCCAAACCCTTTGTTTCCACACAAAGGATGTACCAAACTGAACAACTCATGTTTTTCACAAACAGGCTCATGTGTACCTTGTCCTTCCGGTTATGTATTTAAAAATATCCAAAATTAGATTTCCTCCGTGTGCTGTCAGAGCATAATATAGTGAGCCACTGTGAGGTATGTTTCACAAATGCTAAACCTCTCAAAATTATTGAAGTGTGTTACAATTAATCACCAGCTCCAAGGTTCTGCTGTTACGTCTCTTGAGAGCAGCATGGCACGGAAAGAAATGTATGCTTCTCCATGACTGCATACACATATGCTCTTCCCCTGAAGGCACGAACCCACCTCATGAGATCGGAATTTGGTGTCATCCAGTTTACGCAGTGCGTACTCCATATCTTCCTTACGGAGAAATTCAACTATACCCATTCCATCTTTCTGTACATCTGCATAACAAACATCACCAGCTTCACGCATGTGATCCTTCAGGTCCTGCCAACTGCCTGATGGAGGAAGCCCTGAGCATGGAGAACACAAAACATAAGAGACCACGTAAACTAAAAAGCCATCTACTCTGGTTGAGCCAGATATGTTGACCCTGCCGTGCCAAGGGCTCCATCACTTCCGTATGCTTTCTCACTCTTCTTGACGTTGAACACTGCAACGAGAACACAGGAATCCAAGAAAGCTAAGTTCCATTCCAAAAACAAGTAGCTGAGTCCTCCAAACTGATGATCAGTCTCTCTGGAATTCAAAGTGCTGAAAGTTCAGAGGTATCCATTCTTTTTGCTGCCGCAAAGTAACTTAAATCTACCCCTCAACCCAGTACATTTGAAATGAAGATTCTGTTCAAAAGTAGATTATTACTTTTTAAAAGAGTTACTCAGCCTCCATTTCCCATCCAAGACAGGCCGGTCCCCTTCATATCAGAAATTAATTTTCATCCTGAGATTCCAGCAGCTCATTCTCCAGTCATGAGTAAAACTTTCTGGAGAAGCTTATAACCAGCAGCAAGTTTCCCATGTGAAGATGAAGGACAAGGTTTCCCAAGTATGCACTGGAAAATCCAGTGTGCTAAGGGGCCTGGTATTTTTAATGAATGCTTTATAGTGCCTTTTAGCACAGAAGATTTCCACAATGGTCATAGTAACAGTTATTCTCCTCTACCCTCACTCCTGAAGAGGAGGTGTACTCTCTGTTTCAATGACTAGGGTACCAATCCTTCTAGGGTGCCAAAGGTATTTTATTGGAGTAGTTTCCACACAGGGAATTTTTATAGCTAGAAAGTTACAGGGGCAAGCAGAGAAATGAGAATTTAGCAACTTATACTTTAACATGATGCATGGGTATAAGCACTGGCAGCGGGAGGGCTTGTTTGTTTCTTTTTTTAGTTAAGGGACTGATTCCTTTTAAAAATTCAGTAAGTGCTGAATTACACTTTGCATTTTTGATCTGGACTGCAGACCTTTCTTTCTCTCCTGCAAAAAGCCCTCTCCACCCATATGTCCTATGACAATTTACTACTTGGATGGCCTTTCCAAGTTGTTTAAAATAGATCCCACTGGTTGTTGATTGAGGAGGGCTCTCATCCTAGGTCCCTTAGTCATTCTCTCCAATGAGTAGATTGTGTGGAGCTGCTGAGACGTAGATCAGTTTAATACATATTTTTTTAAACAAAATGTCAGAGTCTATCTGAGCATCATTTGCTCTAACAAATCCTTTTTGTTTAATGATGGGATTTGTTGGAAACTGTTCCACCTAGCTGCGAAACTTTTTCTTCATAGAAAAATGGTGCCCAAGTTCTTCTCCCTCCCTTCGCCTACCTGCCCACTCACAAGATGCTGGCTCTCTTCAGAATCCAAGCCTGAGGTCACATCTGGATCTGTGAAGACATTTCTGCTCACCATTCACTTAATATGAGCTCCAAAAGATATGACTCTTTCATGAATCAAACCAGACAGGATTTTCTGTCCTCTACAGCAGTGGGACACTCCTTTATAGGAAGACGTTCATGTTATAAGAAAAACTTTAAATCAGCAGAGCAGTATGAGAACTTCCTTCTCCCCAGGACAGGGATACAAAGCAAAATAGTTTCACGCGTGGGATACAACTTACCTGAAACAAGAACTCGAAATTCAGAACGTCGTGATGGAGGGCCATTCCTCCCCCGGGGTCCTCCACCAAAATCTCCACCCCGTCCTCTGTATGATCTAGGGAACTCAACACGCAATCGGCACTCTCCATAATCATACCCATTTCTCCCATAAACTGCATCTTCTGCATCTCTGCAAAGAACAAATGAATTGACTGTTAGTAATGGTCCATCTATGATGATTCCTTCTATCCCAGCAGGTTATGAGGTGTGTTTGGAAATAACTGAAAGACAATTTTAGATTTTGGATTGTATTTGTACCAGATTCCTCAGCCACCAATGGTTTGCTCAAGGGTTCTGACTAAGAACAGTGAGCTTTTTTTCAAATACTTTCAAACCTAGGTTCACAAGTAAAAGACCACATGGGAAAGTTACATGTTACATTGTCCTGTGTTCCTCAGTGGGCTGAACCTGTCCCATACAGCAGAAAATGTTTCTGTTGCTCCACAAAAACCATTTTCACTCTCCCAAAAAGTAGCTTTTAGTTGAACTCTGGACAATCTGGAACAAAGTTTTTTCCTAACCTGTCTCAGACCTGCTAGTAGAGAGAGGACACATTTCCTCCACTAATATCCCACTTACTAACAATTGTGTCAGTCTGTTCTAGCTTTCAAAATTACCCTGGGAGGTACTGTTTTCAGTCAGAGTTCTGATGTTGCATCAAAGCCTATTCTCAAAACTATTTTCCATTTCAGCAAGCCAGGGCTGACCTATGGAAAAGGACATGAACTCCAATTTAAGCCTTAAAATTTATAGCAAATCTGTATGCCACCACAGTAGTAAGCATTCATTCAAACACAATTTTTTTCAAAACGTAGGCCCTTCAAATCCACAGGCAAAGACTCTTGAGTATGCAAACCCCTTCTAAAATTAACTACAAAACACTTGCATAAAACACAAGATGACCACAGGCCAGAAAGTGATGATGCTTTCTGAGAACCCTTGCAGCTACCCTCCCCAATATGTGACTTCTCTCATTTAACAGTTACAAAGAATGAAAAATAGTGTTTTTTCAAAATTTAAATAACAAGAGAAACTGGAGATTTGTTGAGTCAACCAATTGATATTAAAAATTACACATCAAGCCAATAGCTTGGTTGAAATAAATTTGGTCCTTGATTGCATGGGTTTGCTTTAAAACAGTAGATCCCATGCTGTAGCCAAGTCCCTGGTGGCCCGTGCAGGGCTGGCCACACAGTGCTGGCTTGACATTCTCTCTCACCACAGATGGTGTCACATGAAAAACCTAAAGAAACATGTGGCTCTTCCTTACTAAAATGTTATGTTTTCTGTGAAAAGTATTGCTATAGCTGACAAAAGTATATCACTTCCCTTGTCGCTGGTGATCAGAGATCTGTGAAGGTCTCTAAGATAAAAATGTAGCAGCTCTTAATTTAGTGGGGAGAACTGCCATATTAATTAAACGTCTAAAAATTCCGATTTTGAAAGTCCTGAATGCAGCCACTGGTTGTTCACAGTCCGTAGATGTCCGACACCCGCCATCAGGGAATGAGGGGGCCGGCGTAGGCACATCATGTGTGCACCAGCATGGGAAACAGCCACAGGCCGGGAAGGGGAAGGGGGGTGCAGGTGCGTAGCTCCGGTGGCGAGGAAGCCGTTATATTTCCACAGCCGTGTTGAAACCTCCTCGGCTGGGACGGCGAGGCAAGCTTTGAACAGGGCACGGGGAAGTGCGCGGGCCGGGCAAGGCGCCCCGCACCTGCCCCGGCTGCCAGTCCCGGGCAGGTTCCCTCCCCCTGCTGCTTCCCAGGGAGTCCGAGCGGCCTCAGCGGGGCCGGTGACAGGAGCCCGGCTCCGCGCCGGAGCGGGGGGGGGGCGCCGGTCTCCCGCCTCCCGCGGCCCCAGGGCAGCGGTGTCAGAGGTGACCCCAGCCCGGCCCGGCCGCGCTCACCGCGGGTCCTCGAAGCGCACGAAGGCGAAGGGCACGAGGCCGCGGCGGCTCTTGAGCTCGATGTCGCGGATGCGGCCGAACTTGTAGAAGAGCTCGGCCAGATCCCGCTCACGCACGTCGGCCGGCAGGTTCCCCACGTAGATACGCCCGTCGCTGGCGCCGCCGCGACCCGAGGCGCCGGGCCCGGTCCCGAAATCCACATCCCGGTCCCGGCCCCAGCCCGCCATGCTGCTCGCGCGGGAGACTGCAGCGCCGAGCCAGCCCAACCCGCCAGGCCCCGCCACCACCTGACGGAGGACACTAAACAGCCCGCTTAAAGGGGAAGAGGCGCAGGCCACCCCGCCAGCTTCACTGCGCCTGCGTCTCCGCGCATGCGCACACGTCTGTTATGGCGCTTCGGCCTACGCGCACCCTAATGCGCTTGCGCGTGCTGCCAGACTCGACGGCTAGAGCTGCTCCCGCTCGGCCGGGGGTGCGCGCGTCCTGCTCTGGTGGGTACGACGCGCTTCACCTGCAGCGCAGCCCGCTGCGCCCTGGCTCCTGTATCGCAGCTGTAGGGTTGAGGCGAGCGAGAGCACATTTCATCTTTCCTGGGGCTTAAAGCTGCAGCAGCAAACCGCTGAGCCAGCGGAGCGCCCGGGGACCCCGCAAGAGCTTGTGAAGGGGGCCACGAGGAGCTAAGCAGATAAACGCAGGATCAGGTTTGTCCCTGTCTGGACAATCCTCCATCCTCACTGCCGGGACGGAAGCACCGACATCTAGAAATTAGTGTTTTTTAATTGGCTGCCACTCCATTCACAGAAGTTATGGAAGGGACCTCAAGTCCCGTAAGCTCAAGAACTGCTCACTGCTCCAAGCGTTGGTGCTTTCAGTCACGGTAATGTCTGTGATTCTAGGTGAGAGCAACACAGAAAAAGAACAGAATGGAGCAAAACCACTCAAAATACTGACAACTGCCCCCAAAGTGAACAAAACCCACGAGGGGGCCTCTCCCATAACAAGTCAGTCTGCGACCCTGAGACAGCCCTGTTGCCCTTGCAATGCACTGCTGAAGGCGTAATAACTGTAAACTGAGCTGGCACAAAAATCAGCATTTAGTAAACCTGTGGCTAACCTGTTTTGTAGATCTAAAATGTGGACACTGCTGAAAAATGACTCGCTGCTGAAAAATGACTCACGCTTGAAAAATTGCATGAATTACTGTTGTTTGTTGGGTACAAATTGGTATGACTGTATGTAATGGAGCTATGTGGCACACTGCAAGGCTTGAGGATTTGTGGTGTTGATCAAATAATGGCAGGCATGCTTCAGATACATGGTTCACAGGGATGGATCTTTTTCTGCTGTGCAAAGCTCACCATTAATACCAGATCAGGCAGATTTTGTTTTGCTGACTTGGTTGAGACCTGATGGTTGCATTGCCTGTCTCAGATGCATCATATTGTCAGAAGCTCACTGCTATTGTCAGTTCAATATGGGATGAAGCTGTAGCCCACTGCATATCAGCAAAAGGCACCTAGCTGTTCAAGCAAAGAAAATAAACTTACCTAGTAAAATACTATTCAACATAAGGGTAGCAAAATCAGGTCTTTTAGTTCTGTTATCTCAGAATGTCTGTCTGCATAGGTCAGCAGGTTAATAGATTTTCTGTTAAAGGTTATGTATTTCTATGAAGTGCAAGGCAGGCTAGGGTGGCACATCACTGCCCTCTGATGGATAGAACCTGCTGGGTTACAAAGTCCCAAAAGACTTGTTGATGGGGAGCATAATGACAAGAGAAGCTCCGAGTGGCTATGGATTTTGTTTTGTTATTAGTAAACTTCAGTTTTACTATCTGTGACTTCAGGAAACTTCTTAATGTGAAAGGTGTTTATATGACTACTCCAATAAAGACATATTTGCCTTTCCCCAACTTACAAAACTTTGCAAACATTTTTTGTAGGCCTCCTAAGATCAGTGGTATAAATAGTGTTTCCTTGAACTTGCCTACATCTTATTTATGTTGCATAATTTAGTTTGGTCATTTTTATTAGGGACCCATCCTGCTAATGGGGTCTGTTTATGTAACAAATCACTTTTTGTAAACCCCTCAATCATAAATGAGAAATATCTTTCCTCTTAAGCCAATATATATGTATTGAAGAAACAAGGTCCAATCCTATTTAGAAGTCATAACATAAATGCAAAAAGAACCCAGCAGGCCTGCCTTTCTAGTTATAACTACTGTTATACTCCACTATTATCAATCCACATTAATACTCAGTTCCTACTAATGTTTTCCCTCATGTCTTTGCTGTATGCTTCTTTCACACAGACTACCCATGGGGACTTGATGGCTCAGAAAACTGTTAAAAATAGGGTATAGAGTCTCCATGTTTTGTTTCCTAATTTCAGTCCAGCTTTGGTTAATACTAAAATTTATATTCCTGTGACAGCTTGTCAGTGACCTTATGTTAGATATTGATTATGTCTAGTATATACCTTAGAAGTGGCTATAGCACAAAAACAGTCAGAGTTGGCTTCTTTCCCTGGTCACAGTATTTTTTTTAAAGCTATATATAGTATCAGCTGAGAATGGACAGGGAAGCTGAATTACATAAGTGAGGCTGTAGGTTAGGGTAATAAAAGGTTTTCATTATAAGGCTCTGCATTTGCCATTGCTTCTTCCTCTGGAGTCCTTGGATTTTCTCCCTTGGCTCCGTCGCCAGGGATGAAAGCATCCGCCGCCTCACCGCTGGCGTCTTCCTTCTGACTGTTTAGGGTGCAGCCTCTGGTCTCGTGGAGGGTCGTCTGGATTCTCTTCGCCCCTCATCAGGGCTCCAGGGGCACCTCCTCTCTGGCTCTCCACCCTTCTCCTTCACCCGAGCTGTCTTTTATTTTCCCATGCTGGCTGTGCTTGTTACTCCATGCAGCTGGCTGCAGTTTCAAAAAGACGCGGCTAATCAGCCGTGCGGGTCCTGCCGCTTCTTCCGGTCTTGCCACGTTGTCAGCTGCAGGTAAGGGAATCTCCGTTGCTCTTTTCCTTCCCTCACCTTCCTTGTTGTGTTTAGGGTCCTGAGGTTCCCCCTTGGCCTCTCAGGGTCTTTTCTCAGCAGTTCCCCTGTGACATCTTGCTAAAATCAAGTTATATCAAATATTGGTCTCCCCACATCCACAGAGTCAGTCACCTCGTCATAGAAGGCAATCAGGTTGGTCAGGCATGACTTGCCCTTGATGAATCCATGCTGACTGTTCCTAATCAGTAATCACTTTCTTCTCCTTCAAGTGCTTAAAGATGGATTCTTTGAGGATCTGCTGCATGATTTTTCCAGGGACTGAGGTGAGGCTGACTGGTCTGTAGTTCCTGGATCCGACTGTTTCCCTTGCTTAAATATGAGCACTAAGTTTGCCTTTCTCCAATCATCCGGGACTTCTGTCCTGATAGCTATGAGTTTTCAAAGATGATGGCCAATGGCTCTGCAATCTCATCAGCCAGCTCCCTCAGTACCCTCTGGTGCATTCCCATCTGGCCCCATGGACTTATATATGTCCAGCTTTTCTAAATAGTTCCATAGTTCTAAATAGATACATAAATACAGTTGAGAATTGGAGCTTTATTGCTTATATAAAACTTTCATCCACGAATCTCAAAACACTTAATAAAAAAAAGGTAAAATTATCGACTATTTACAGATAAAGAAATGGATGAAGTGGGAGACCGTAGAATAAAAGCTGTATTTCCTTTACTTCCCATCTGGTGCTGTAACTGCAGACTATGCTGTCTCTTTAAATATAAGATATTTTCCCTGATCTACATATGATATCTTCCCATTCAACATATCCTTTACCCAGCTTCATGTTGCATGATATTTTCTTAGTCTTAGAAACAGAATTGCAAAAGGGCTTAGAAGATACAGCTGGGACAGATCTTGATAAATCTCAGCTCCCAGGTAGGTGGGTATCTACATGAAGGGGTTACATCTTCAAATAGGCTCAGCACACAGCAACTCCCGTGAAAATCTGGACACTTTAACAAGATGAACTTCAGCAACAACCTAAATAGGAACTGACAGATGCTAGTACGGGGTGGGCAAAATGGCAGATCTGGCTGGTGGCCGAACTCCTTTTCCAGCCACCCCTGCCCACGTTGCTGTAGCTGGTTTCCATGGAGACCACAGCAGTGGCGTTGCTGCCATGACATGCAGGCCGTGGACTGCAGCTCTGCCCTGGCTCTGGACCACACTATCAGCACCCCAAGATCTCAGCCCCAGAGCAGCGCTCCATCCAGCCACATATTCTGCTAGTGCTGGTGAGGCTGGTCTCCTTAGAATCCCTGGACTCCGCCACAGGCCAGACTTTGCCCACCTCTGTGCCAGTACCTTGACCTTCAAAATATTATGATACTACTTGTATAAAAAACGAGAACTTGAACAAGTGTAATTTTACTTTGTAAAAAGGGCAAGGTTTTAGGGAACAGATTCAAACCTGTGTATATTCAGAATCATATCTGCTATTGTAATAATAGAGTTTCTATTACTTGTTTGCACTTCTCAGGCCAGCAGAGTACATAGAATACATGCTATTGGAATAACTCCACAGGAGAAAAAAAATGGTTGCAGTCAACAAGAATTTTGCCCCCCAAAAATGGCGTTTACAACAATGTAATCAAATTTGGTTTGTTAAAATTATGGGATAGTTTCAGCTGATATAAACTGAAATAGTTCCGCTGAGGTCAATGGCGTTATATTAATTTATATCAGATGAAAATTTCTTCCTATAAGACAGAATTTTACTGGATGTTCTGAAGTGCGTGCCCTCATGCATATCTCAAAGAGGAAGCTTTTTTCAATTCTATGTAAAAAAAATATTCTTATTATAAATTAAAATTATTATTCTACTGATATTATTACCTTTTATGGTAGTGCCTAACAATCTCACCAGTAATCACGCATCCATTAGGCTAAATGTACACACACCTGTTGCAAAAGAAGGACTCTGCCCCAAAGCATTTGCTTGTCAAACAAGTACTATCTGTGATTTTAATCTGATGACATTTTTTATTCACGACTCATTTTCTTTTAATGAGCCCTTCCCTATGCTATTATCTTCACCTTTTATGGTATTCTATGTTTTGTTTTCAAGTTCTGCTTTCTTCTGCAGCTGTGCTCAGAGAAAGGAGCTGAACATGCAAACCTTTGATTTAAAAAAATATTATTTAAAATGCTTGCATCTCATACACTGGTGTTTCTGCAATCATCTATTTTTCTTCAGTGAGCCATTTTACGGCATTCTCAGAAATCTGTTTGTAACCAGCAAGCCTAATCATCTCTGCCTGTCACTTCTTACATTCACTTCTTATCTATGGATATTTTCAAATATTGTTGTAATAAGTGCTGAAGGGACTGCAGGCTGCTGAATGGTTCATTTTTGTAAGTTGAGTACTGTTGAAATTCAATTAACCATGTCAGTGATTCAACTAAAATTCCTTTACTAAATCCAAAAGCCAATAGCAGTTATACCAAGAGTGGGCAAAATATGGCCCATGGGCCAAGTCTGGCCTGCCAAGGAATTCTGTCTGCCTGAGGTGGGCAACCCAAGCCATGGCTCATTATAGCCAGTCCCATCATCCCCAGGCACACAGCAGGGCTGGGGCAGCATGGTGGCTTGATTCAACTTCTCAGCAGCTCCAGAGGCAGCAGCTCTTTCTGGCTGCTGCTACTGTCGCTGCTGACACTGGGTCAGGCCGTGCTGCCCAGGTACCCTGGCCCATCTGCCCTGCACCCACTGCTGGGAAGGCCAGATGGAGCAGGTAGGGGGAGCGGGGAGGTCTCCAAGGAGACCAGCTGGGATCTCTGTGGACAGGCCATGGTTGGTTAGGCAGATGGGATGGGGCTATGGGTGGGGCATGGCATCCAGGAGTGGGACATGAGGCAGAGGAGGTCTGGGATTGTGGGGTGGTGACAACATAGGACTGGGGCCCGAAGCAGAGCTGCAATCCATTCCCCAGCTCTGCTCCAGGCCCTGGCCTGCACTGTCACCGCCCCATGTTCATGACTCTGCCCCTGCCTACTATCCCACTCCTAGACACTGCTTCCCACCTGCCTGCTGCCCCATCCCATTCGTCCAGCTGAGCATGCCCTTCCCACAGGGGTCCTGGCTGGTTTCTATGGAGATCCCAACACCTTCCCACCCACTCTGGCATCCCTGACAGTGGGTTTGGATCAGGGCCAAATAGAATCAATTCCTCCCCACATCCTGTAAAAGCTCACCAAAACTCTGTAAGTGGCCCTCCAGCCCAAATAATCCTCTCCCCCACCTTGAGTTATACAGTTAAATGAGGGGTGGCCAACCTGCAGCACATGGCAGATCAAGGAGGGGACATGCAGCACAGCAGCAGATAGGGCATAAGCAGAAAGCAAGCCAAGAGATTGGGCAGAGGAAGGGGATCAGAGAGGCATGTGGGGGAGGGTATGGGGCTAATTTTGTGGCATGCTGGCCAAAAAGTTTGGCCCCCACTGCTTTAAATACCAAAATACTAAAAGTATACTATTTAGCAATATTAAAATACTTATAAATGACCACACCTGCACAATGAGTGCAGTGACAAGCATTTGATCAAAATACAGCCAGACTAGTGAGGGATATTCTAGTTGTCTCATACTAGCTGGCAACAGATTAGCTCACATTAACAAAAAAACACATTTATCTTGCCTATTTTTATCCTCCTGTATTTCTCAAATCATATTTAGCCCAAACCTGCACACACATTTTTCTTATTATTTCCAGTTCACAAAACCATCTTCTTACAGTCTTTGTTGATTCTTGCTGGGTTTCCTCCTAGATCTCCCAGAGCCAACCTTTGTCATAAAGGTATCAATAATAAAATTAGGGCCACGAGAATTAGGAACAACAAGAAAGTATTTTACAAATATATTAGGAACAAAGGCAAACTTAGTAATAGCCAGATCTAATACTTGATAACTATAACACTCTCATCCTGATGTAAATATTTATTTAATACTTTGGGTTTTTTATGTTCTGCATTTAGAAAGAAGCAGCATGATTATTCATACCATACAGTGATAATTAAATACTTTGTATTCGGGTACAGGCAAACTTTTCCAGCTGCCTATACATCCACAGGCCAGATCCAGTGGTTCTGCAGGTTGGATCTGGCCCACAACCCATAGGTTGCTAACTCCTGTCCTATTTCAGCAGTGGCAAGGGAATGTTAAACAACTACTGCAGTCAACCATTTTAAATTCTGCACCAAAAAGTATTATAAGAATTATCTGAGGAGCATTCAGAAACACTATTACTAATTCTTAACAGATTTTGAATAATTGGAGAAATTCCAGAGCACCAGGGAAAAAATTAGCATCAAGCCAATATTTAAAAAGGAAACCACAGGCTTATTAGCCTGCTATCAGCCCCTGGCAAAATCATGGAAAGGCCAGTATGGGATACAATCAATACAGAATTAATGGATATAGTGTAATTAATGACAATCACCATGTTTTTATGGAAAATAGGTCTGTGTCAAAATTATTTTTAAATTAAAAAAGTGGTTAGTAAAGTTAAGTGTTAGCATAATGGAATTTTTTCTGCAAGGCATTTCATTTAGTTCTGCATGACATTCTGATAACAAAAATTAGCACTATACAAAATCTGTGTAGCCCCTATTAAAGGATTTAAACTGGTTAGCATTAGCATATAGATTGCAAAAAAGCAATTATAAATAAAGACTCATAATCCACTGGAGGTGTTATTAATGGGGTCCTGAAGGGATTTGTACTTGGTCCAAAGCTATTCAAATTTTTTATCAATGGCCTGGAAAAATATAAAATAATTCCTGAGAAAGTTTGCGGATGACACAAAAACTGGTGAATAATGATGACAACAGGTTCAATTATACAGGCTGACCTGGACTGCTTGCTAATATGGGCTCAGTTGAACAACACATAGTCACACATTTTAATAAAGTCAAATGCAAGGTCGTAGAGCAATAGCCCACACTTACAAGATGGGAGACTGCACCTTTGAATGTAGTCTCTGTGTAAAGATTTTGGGATCATGGGGGATAAACAACTGAATATAATTTTCCAGTGCAATACTTTATTTCAGAGTGATGTGATCTTTGGAAGTTTATGCAGAAGAATATCAGATGGGACAAGGAGGATGTACTGCCACCTCTACATACAGCAACGGCAAGATACATGTGTTCAATTCCAGTGCCCATCTGTGAAAGAGACATTGAAAAATAAGAAAGTGTTCAGGCAAGAGGTACAAGAACAACCCGAGGTCTGCCCAACATTTATCCAATGAGATCATTTAAAAAGATGTATCTATTTGTTTTATGAAAGAGCAAAGAGGCAATTTGAAGGTGGCATCAAAGCCCCTACCAGGGGATGTTCCAATGGTATATGACCACTTAATTTACTTTATGACATGTAATTTTATTTAATTGAAAAAAATAAGGTGGTCCAGGGGCTGGAAGCTGAAGCGAGAGGGAAAACAACATTAGAAAGAGCATGCACAATGTTACCTCTGAAATGAGTGACTTAAGAAGATGCCTTGCCTTTCCATGCAGCCGGGCTGCTCTTCTGAAAGATACTCTGCTGCCCAAGGTGATTCACAGGCTCGAGGCAGAGTCCTCGGGGGGATCATGGGCCAGTGCCACACGAGCCAGAGCAGACAGGATCCTCCCGGCCATTCCCTACACTTGGGAAATGGCCTGAGCAAGGCCCCACGCCCTGCTGAGCACCGCCAGGCTCTAAGGGCCCTCAACCCACCCCGCCTGCTACGCGCGGAGCGGCGCCTCCTCCTTGGGGGTTTGTTTGGAGAGTTTTAACCGGGGAGGCCACGACTAAGGGGTTCAGCCCCGCGGGACGCCCCTCGGCAGGCCTGGCCGGGCCGCGCCCCTAGCCCCCTCCTCCTCCAGGGGAGGGGAGGAGAGCCCAGACCCGGAGGCCATAGCAGAGAGGGAGGCCCGGGACCGGCGGCGGCCTGCGGGTCAGTGTAACCGGCTGACCCTCGTGAGCTGAGCGGCCTCCATCCAGGACCTCGTGCTGGCGCCACGGCGGCCGCCTGTCGCCATGGGAACCGACGCCCGCGCGCGGCATGCCGGGCCGCAACAAAACGCGACAGTAAGCCGCGGCGGGAAACGGCGGGCGTCGGCCAATGAGGTGTCGCGGGGATTGTTGCAGAGGCCGGCGATTGGCGCAGGAGGGAGGGGCCCAGCTGGAGGGGCGTGGCCTGCAGCACTTACCTTGCGGGGGCGGTGGTGCGCGCTTTAGTCACACCGAGGAGCGCGGCCCAGGCAGCAGCTGCGCCGTCCGCACCGCCCGGCCCTACCGTCCCCGCCCGCGGAGCCGCCCCGCACCCGGTGAGTAAGGGCTGGGCCCGACCTGGCGCGTGCCCGAGGGAGCGGCGGGGCCCGGGCGCCCTGGTGTCCCGGTGTGGCCGCCGCGCCTTGCTCGTCCCGGGCTGGTGCCACGCTGAGCCGCATCAGCGCGGGCCGCGAGCAAACCCGGGGAGTGTGGGGCGGCTCCCCAGTGTGTCTTGTCTCCCAACCCCTGCGGAGATGCTGCCCGCCCTCGGGGGGGTTGCTCCCGGGCGCCAAGCCTGTTAGCTGCCCACGGGGGTGTGAAGGTTCGTGCTCCCCGCCTTCTAGCTCCTTTCCCCACGTGTGCCCAGGTAACCATGTGTGATCGAAAGGCTGTGATCAAGAATGCGGACATGTCCGAGGAGATGCAGCAGGACTCGGTGGAGTGCGCCACGCAGGCCCTGGAGAAATACAACATTGAGAAAGACATTGCAGCTCATATAAAGAAGGTAAATGGCTTGTCTGAATGCATTTTTCTCCCTCTTCTGCCTCGGATGAATGCTTGAAGATCCACTAGTGTAGTGGTTCTTAATCTCCTTTGTACCACGACTCATTTGTAAGCATCGGTAGCCAGCCCTGACCCAGTGCCCCTCATTCCTGTCCCCAGGTGCCAGCCCCCAGTGTGTGGGGTAGGGGTAAGAGGAGCCCCAAGCAGCCCCTTGCCAGCTGGAACTCTGTCAGCCCACAAGGGGAAAAAAGCCAGTTTCCCAGGTTTTTTTCCTTTTTAAGGGAGTATTGATTTTAAGCCCTTTCCTATATTCTTGTGATCCACTTCTGGGTTGTGACCTATAGGTTGAGAAATGCTGGACTAATGCAAGGATAGGCAAGCAGTGGCACAGGCACCAGACCATGGCACGCAAAGGCATTTTCTTAGCATATGTGCCTTGGGGCAGGTGTTGGGGAAGGGGCAGGGACTGCTACAAGAGTCTGGCCCCTCAGAGGCTTCCTGCTGTCTGTCTCTAGCCAGCTAGCACCTTTTTTAAAAAAAAGTTGTATACAATTTTGGTACGTGGCCCCAAAACATTGCTGATCTCTGATCTAGTGTGAGAACCCTCCTGGTAAGGAGGGGCCGGGGCTGAAGTCTTTGCAGTTCGACTTGTCTGAAGCTGTTCCTATGAAGAGATTTATTTTTATTTTATCAGTTTTCAGCCAAGAGCTGTACACTGCCTAGCAACTGTTTCTGGGTTTGGTAAATTTTTTCACCCTCTGCTCTTCTTCATAGCTTAGCAACTACAGTTTTGTAGAGGCTTTTGAAACCAGTCTGAGGTGGCAGTGAGAGAAGCTGGTCTGCTAGAATAGTGAGACCACTCAAAGCAGTCATTTTAACATGACAACCAACACGGGGTAAACAATCACCTAAAATGAAGTGGTTCCTATTCCTTGCTATTCTAAAAAGAATCGCAAAACCCTTCTAGAAAACTTGATTGTAGAAATGAGTGTAGGTTTTCTCCCCTATACACTGGCAATGTTACCAGTTACAAAGTAAGTGTCTACAAAACTTCAATTTTGGGGGTTTGTTGTTGTCCTGTCTGGGTCCCGGGTTGTCGTCCCCCCCCCTGCTTTGTAGCTTTTTAAACATCTTGGTTTTCCAGAGGAATAGCAAGGATTTGTAATTTGTGTGGTTTCTGAATTGGTATATAAGCAAATGCAGCTTGTATGTACATGGGTAGAGGGTTGTCTTGAACTAGTGGGGGAGACCAGACTTTTTGGCAGGTATGCCACAAATTAACCCTACACCCTCTCCAAGTCCCACTCTGGTCCTCCCTTTTGTTGACCAAACAGCTGCTGTTTCCTAAGAGGTGTTGTTCTTTCCCCCCGGCTTCCCACTTCATCTGATGCTGTGCTGCCTGTGAGCCACACAGGCTGGCTGTGCCTCTTGTGACACCCATGGTGCAGTGGCCACCCCGTCTTAAAGTTATGCAAATAGAGAAGCAACAGCCAAAACATTTTTTAGTAATCTAGTGTAGAGGTGCACTGAAAGACCTTTTTTTGGACCAATACTTACTTAACCAGAATTGGGCAATACCAATTTGACTGACGTTTTGTTGTTTGTTTGTTTTTTATGCAGCCCAGCAGCTTGGAGAGTGGTGTCTGGTCAGTTAGTGGGGGGGAGGGGTAGACTGAGGCTCCCACAATGAGTGGGAGGGGAGCTAAGACAGGGGCAGGTGCTGCCCAGCCAGGGCAGGATGGAACTGCATGTAGCTTATTTGGTGGGGGTGGCTCCCTAATGTGTACACTTCCCCTGGGGGAGGCATAGGAGGCATGAGCCCTTAGGATTTGTGCATGGGTGGGCTGCCTGCTGAGAGCTGGATGAAGCTTGCCAGGCTGCATTCCATATGCATGGTGCAGCTGCACACATGCATGCAGCTTCTATCAGTGACATTATTGGCCACATCATCCAAAAAAAGCCAATTTGCTGATATCCATTTTCCTCTTATTGGTGCTGATTTATGATGTGGACTGATATATTGGCGTACCTCTAATTCAGTGCAACCAATAACACACTTGCAATGGAAGAGCCATGCTTGGGGCAAGTTTGCCATCAAACTTTTTAGGTTTGCTAGCCAAAATATATGAAACATCCACTTTGTATACAAATTTGGACTATTAAGTGACATGAGAGACTTTGCTTTTAATTGGAATGAGTGAGACTTGACTAATACTTGACTGTGTTTACAAAACAACTTAGTAAGACACACCTGTGCTTCCACTGCAAATGAGTGCCATTCTGAATATCAATTTGTGATCTAGCAAAGTATCTTTTCCATAGTTAAACCCTCTGCTTTGTAGTTCTTTAAACATCTTGGTTTTCCAGAGGAAGAGCAAGGATTTGGATATACTAATTCAGAAACCACACAAATAGGAAGCACCCTGCTCATCTGATTAGACTTCTGGGTGAAAGGGTAGCTTTGGTGGATGGAAAGTAATTTTTTTGCCTCCCCTCTTACAGCATTACCTTTTAGAACAGTACCTTTCTAACTTGTGTAGAACTCTACATTTTCTGCCCCCCTTGCCATAAGTCCTCCAAGAGCAGAAAAAAGTATGCACTGTTTTTTATTTTTTTTAATTTGCTCAATTTAGAACATGACCAAATTTTAAATGAATACAAACGCACATTTTGCCAAGGAAAAAGATCCTTGACAAATCCAAATGTCTCTAGGCAGATGGGTTAAGCAGCTTATTCTTCTGATACTAAACTGCAAGTGACTTTTTTTTCAGGAGTTTGACAAGAAATACAACCCCACTTGGCACTGTATTGTGGGAAGAAACTTTGGCAGCTATGTGACTCATGAAACTAAACATTTCATCTACTTCTACCTGGGCCAAGTTGCTATTCTCCTCTTCAAATCTGGTTAGACATGGACTGTACTACCCAAGCTTGCATCCAGTTAAGGACTGCATGCTAATTCCAAATAGAGACTGAAATCTTCAGCCTTCCCCAGGGAACACACTTTGATCAAGCCTCTTGTATTGTTAATGGACAAGGATGTTGCTGTACCAGTTTGTGTTTTCATTGCCACTATAAAAACAAAAACAAAGCCAAAGTCTTCCTTGTATTTTATTTGCTTTCAAAAACTTGTTTCTTTTTTTCTAGTAAAAAAGTGGAGTTCATTCAGTTGAGTTTTATTCCAGTAGTTTTACAGCTATCTAGCCCTCTTATTCCTTTATCGTCTTTTGCAATAATACTCACTCTAGAAACAAGTGAAGTACTTTGTGAAGCAAGCTTCACTTCTTTTAACTACTCAAAGTTTGCTCTCAGGCTAGGGGGGAGAAAGCATAAATAAAACTGCAGCTCTAGTTTCAGTGAATTTAGCCCTGCCCATCCTAGTTTGTACTGCTTTTTTTCCTAGTACCTATCAGTTCCTAGCTTTGGGCAATGAAATAATAGCTAACTAGTTTCATTGTTTCTAGATGAGCTGTTTCTTTCATGGAACTTAAATGAGAAAAGTTAAAGGCTTATCATTTTAACAGCAGAGAACATTAAGAAATTGATGCTGTATACCTACAAGTTACTGACTACAGAGATCCCTGTATTCTCGATAGCATTTAGAATATTTTAAGTAAGAGCCCTGATAGTAGCTGCAGCAGGCCAAGTACTATGTAATTGGTGAAGACCGCTTAAATAAAGCACATTGATTCTAGTTTTATATAGACCAAATTCTGTACTTCTAACTGTTATAAACTTTCTTTGACAAAGTGACAGAAACTTACAAAAATAACTTTATACTCCGTGTTAAGCCAGCTAGCTCTCGACTGTTGCAGATAAATAGGTATTTTATGCTATTTACAAAAAATAAGAATATAATCAGTATACTGCTGCCTTTCACAGGAACTAATGAAATAACACTAGTCATCTTAAAGGCTAAGAACAGAATTGAAGTACATTCACTTTCAACTTTTGTAAAACTACTGGAGTGCAAACTTGCAGCCATCATCTGTACAGAAAAGTAATGAGATAATAATATTTTTATGAAATCTGGTTTCCATGATTTTTTTTCATCCTAATATAAGGAAAGTTGTACACTACCATGCATATGTTTACAGTTAAAGGAGGTTAAACGGAAGCTCTTAAGGTATATTGTACATCTATAGCTTAAACAGTACTGTACAACAGCAATTCTGCCTCATCACCATGTTGAAGTAAATTGATTTTTCAAGCCTTTTCTGTTAGGAAAATGTGCTGCTAAGAGTAACTTGCATAGAAACACTTAAGTGTCTGTACCTATATAGGTAAAAGATACTGCAAGAAAATGAAAAGCTCTGATTAAAAAGTGAAGTTTACTCTTAAATACATGGGGGGAAAACCCCCCCCAGATTTTCATACATGTTGTTGTCATTTCAGATGACATGACAGTAGCTTTCATACCGGTGCTAGAATCTGTATAGAAGAACCTCATCTGAAAGTTAAAAGTCCATATCCAATTTTAAATAAACAGTTAAATTACTAGAAGTTTGAAACGTGTCAGACTTGAAACCTTAACTGAATTTTGCTATGTCCTCATACTATGTTTAAGTACCAATAAAAGTGGCTACAAGGATAAGCTTCATCTTTGAGGTCTCTGGCAAAAAAATGCATTTAGGAGTCTTCTGATCCAGAGTTACTTAACTGTGTTCCATGCTCAACAGGCAAAAAGAAACTAGGTCCCAAATTGATTCAAGACTACTATTTTTCAGTTTATCTGGTGTTTAGATTCTGGAGATTGCAGAATAGAATGATGGAAGATTTGAGCTATCGTGATGGTAAAGTTGTCCCACAGCTTTCAGGTTCTTCACAGGAAACTATCATTAACTGTTCAAAGTACTTTGTGAAGCAAATATCACAGTTTGAAACCTGAGTGAATGGCAACAATGCCAGCAGTTAGATTTCGATATTCTACTTTCAAAAAACCTGCATCTTCAATCATTGCCTTGAATTCCTCCTGAAATACAGTAATTGTGCAGTTATATAATCTTACTTCTGTTATTATTTAGAGGACAACTCTAAGATAATTGTCCCCAAGACAATACCAAGAATGTACTTTGCACATTAGACCTAAAGGGTGGTTCTGTACGTATGGTTTGTGGCACTGTGAACCCATCTGTAGCACCACAAATTGCACATACACTTGATCCCAGTGTCAAAAAAAAACCCGTGGCAGAAGTGGAGCAGCAAGCATGACAGCACTGTATGCCGTCTAAAACCAGGGCCTAGCCAGCCAGAGCCCTGCACACCCAGACTGCTGCTGCTGGAGCGCCCCCCCACCAGGACTCTACATAATGCTGCTAAGGCTAGTCCAGGTACTGGCCCCAGCCTCCCCCACCCCACCCAGGGCAATGTACCATGTGCCAGAGTGTGCGTGCAGGGGCATTCCCCAGGAACAACCAGCAGCAGCACAAATATGTGCCACTGCTAGTTTTCCCCAGGGAACACACATTCCAGCTTACGGGGATGTACCCAAAAAAGCCATTTTCTTACTTGAGCTGGAAACTGTCGGATGCTCTCTACGAGGTATTGGTAAGACTTCCAGTCTCCAGCAATAATCTCACCCAGAACTGGGATAACTTGAAAGCTGTATAGATCATACAGCCTGCCGAGAAAAAAACAAAATATACAAACCAACAGATAGCAAAACCCCTCCTAAAATTTTCTCCCAAATAAACTTGGTTGTTTTATAATCCTTTTTGCTCTAGATTAGCATGAGATTTAAGCATGTGATAAAAATGGGTTTAGGGATCTACTTTCATGTCATACATATGCTGTATCGGGGCAGCCCCTCAATAAAACGTTGTGAAGGATAAAAATAGTAAGAAAATATATTCTAACCTAGAAATAAGAGGGTTGTTGACTTGACTAAACTCTAGACACAGGAACCTCCCTCCTGGTTGCAGCACACGGTAGGCCTCCTGAAGTGCCTGAGAGAGATCAAAAGTCAGTGAGTACACTGTTTCCTAGGGCAGCATCAGTTCTAGCAATGTCACATGTGGGACTCCTGGATGGTCCACCTGCTATCCAAGCAGAGGAACAAATCTAGGCTGGTAAAGTCAGAAGAGAATCCTGGGAGTTTAATGGAACCTGGATGATTACATCATTCCTCCTGAAGTCTAAAATTAGCAGCAAGTTGTATAACCTATTAGGCAACATCCCTGCCTAATAAACCCTTTCCTATCAAGCCAAACAGTCCCAACTCCCTTTGGACTAACAATAGGCTCAATACTGCTAAAGATTGCTTTTGTTACTTCGGTTATTTTGGAGACGCTCATATTATTTTCAAGTGAGTGCAATATAATAAGATGCAACACCTAAACCTAATTTTTAATTAGCATCCATTTTAAAGACATTAGCCAAGTTACTACCATCCGTCTCCTGAGGTGGGAAGATCCCCCAAACTGGCGTAGAATATTCTGTTTATGAATTCTATTCCTTTCTGTCTCAGATTGTAAACTCCCATTTTGAAAGTGAGGCTAGTTGCTTTCGGTCTTTCAGCCTGCATGCTGGACGGAAATTTCAATGGGTGATGACATTCCAAAGCCAAACTGAATCTGAGCAGATCTCAGTTAAAGAGGAGTACTTTGGGATGATGGGATAGCTGAAGCCTAGAGAAAAGAGATTTTTCTATCTTCTGAAGAAGGGCTGATAGCAGTGGAATTTTTCCAGTGCAGAACCCACCTGCCCTTACACACATGCATACAAAAATCTATATAGCCCTTTGAAAGCAAAGGCTGAGGGCTCATCTTGACTGAAAAGGGTTTTCTTAAATGTATCAGTTCAGACACAGACCTGACAAAAGGCACTTGGAAGACCTGTTAGACAAGCTTTCAGATATCAACTGTGCAGTTGGTTCAAAAAATTCTTAACTTCTCAGACATTTCTTTGATGACTCTAGCCACAACAACACTCCAACCCTACTACAACTAATTCTAGCTACTTTAGTGAAGCAGAAAGACTTTGCTCTGTTGTGTAAAGGAATGAGTTAACAGAAGTAAATTGCACCACAGGCCAGGGAGCCTTACATAGTGATAATTATGCATTTAAAGAGGTGACCAGGTCTCTGAAACAACTGATCAATTGTGCTTGATCAATTATTTTTGCAGGCAATGGAGTTATAAATAAATCAGTCAAATAGCAGATTTGGATTAGAATGGGTGATATAAATTTACTATAATGCTAAGTTATGGACTACAGGAAAAAAAAGGGTAAAGGACATCCAGAGTTCTTTGAATACTTATTAATGATCTCAGTTTTAGCATTCTGATGCCATTATAAAGAATACAGTGTTTAGCCTCTGGTTTTAATTCAAGCAAGCTGGAGGGCTACATCCCAACTGTATGTGTATCACAGGTTGAAAGATTTTAGCTGATCACAGGAAATGTTCTTTCTGGAGCTCAGAAAGCTCAGCAAAACTTTAAAGTTCTTTTCCCGCCAGGTCATGCTGCTCTTGATTACCTGGTCAATATGAGTTACATTCCGGATTCCAAAGGCAATTGTGTAAATATCAAACTTGTCATCATCGAAGGGGAGCTCCTCAGCATTCCCAACAACCCAGGACAAGCCTAAAAGTAACAAGGACAAATGGGAACTGCTCCATGTGACATTCCAGAAGGCTTTTGGAATGCTTGCCTTCCCAAAAAGACTGAATAGATGTTGTTTTAAAATCATAATGTGATTCTGCCCCTCAGTGGGGAAGGACTCTTCACTTTAAACCCACAACCCCAAAAGTGCCTGCATCATGACTGTTTTCCTTCAGACAAAAGTCCAGCAAATTTGTTCTCAACCTTTTTGGACTTTTGTGAATTGAGTGGCCAGACAGGGATAAGCCTGAGCCTGCATCTGTCTGCTTATTTGCTCACACCATCCTTCAAAGGATCTTGGGGCACCCTGGGGTGCCCCATTTCCATGCACTCTGCTTGAGAGTCACTGACAGAGTCTGAAAATGAAGGGGAGTTACACCTTGGTGTTATGTTCATTTTCTAGAAAGGGATAATACTGGTAGGAGCTACTCTCCTTTACAATTCAGAGAGGGCATGCTGATGTCTGCTTTTATGACTTTCATGAACTGCTGAACACAAGCAATCTAGCTTTGAAAGTAGTAGCTAATGCCTCTCTCCTTACAATAGTTTTTCCTTGCCCTCCAGTGCTGGTATTACACTAACAAGATAGGTGGGGAGCCAGGGATTACAAGCCAGTCTGACCTTTAAGCTTCTCCTTTTAGGACAGGGATGGGCCAAATGGCAGATCCAGCTGGCCTCCGTTTCCCAGCAGCCCCTGTACATTGCGGTTTCCATGGAGAACCCAGGGGCATGCAGGCAGTGGATCACAGCTCAGCCCCAGCTCTGGACCACACTGTTACCACTGCAAGATCCCAGCTGCAGCCTCAGAGCAGCTCCCCATCCAGCCATGCACCCTGCCAGCACTGCTGGGGCCAGTCTCCCTGGAAACCCTGGCCCCAAGCTGTTGCAGCACCACAACTCCTGGGGTCTCCATGGAAACCAGCCACAGTGACATGGGCAGGATCTGCTGGGAAATGGAGTTTGTGGTGGGCCACATCAGGTCCACAGGCCAGATTCTGCCTACCTCTGTTCTAGGAGGAGAATCAGCAATTAGTAGGCTGAGAAATGAAAAGTGAAAGAGAGACAAGAGAACAGAGTGGCCAAGGGCCAATCTTACCTAGTTCCCATCTTGTACAGTAGCCTAGCTGACCAAATTACTGCTACCAGAAAGCAGCCTACCTATCTTACAAACAAGTTAGAGGAAAACCATAATTATTAAAAGCATTTGCTATCACATCAACAGAACAAAAAACATCGTACAGGGCTCTGGTGTATGTTTTCCCCTCTCTGCTTAAAAGGAGAAACATTAACTCTCCTTAGTGCTCAATTTAGCACAATTCCTTTTTAAAAGAAAAAAAAGTTTCTAATTTTTCTTCTCTGCTTCAGAAGCATTAATTATTTCCGTTGCGTTGATTCCTACATCCCACAGTAAGTTCTTTCCCTTCTCTACACAGTATGTACACCAACAAGCTACTGATGATAAAAAAATTCATTTATTCTGAAATAAAGACGGGACATTAGGCTATGTTAAACATTACACTGAAGAGTCCTATAAGATTTACCATGTGTATTTAAACTTGGTATATCTTATTTAAGGGCTATAACTATAAACTCAGACAGATGGCAGATGGCTATCAGACAAATACTGTCATATGAAACAACTTGATTTTCTTAGGTCTTACTTCTTAAGCCTTTCAAATCAAGATTTGTGTGGTTTCCCAGATGAAATCTAGAAGCCACTGAATTATTTCACTGACCTGCAAACTAACATTTAAATATGATTCATTTTTTCAAAGTATTATAATAAATTCATCAACTGTGGGAGATACTATAATAGCTTTGTTATATGAATTCTGGTTGTCAGGATATTTCACATTAAAGTTAATGAAGGTGCACTGGCACAAAAGATAGCAAGGTTTAGCTCACTGGGTAAAGAAGAATCAACCATTAGGCTTCAGATTAAAATCCAAGTTTGTATTTTTGAATGATTTAACATTTAAAAGGTTGACAATACCTGTCTGGATACAACAGCACACAACTGCCTAGGGAAGAGTTACTTGCCCAGTTAGATAAGCAAGTAGAATTTTGTATGGAAGGTGCAACTTGCGATCATTACCTTTACATAATAGATTATTAGGATTATTTTTACATCATCTACTACTCAAAATGTCTCGTGGTCAAAGACCCAGTATTGAAACAACACAATGCAGACTTACCTTCAGTATAGCCAAGAAGTTGTGCTTTCTGTTTTCCAACCTTCACCATTTCCTTGTTAATATCACAGATCACCACCTGGGATCCTCCTAGAGGTTTAAGTGCCTCTTCCTGGTAACTCTTAGAGATTTCTTGCCATGATAAATTCTGATGGGATTTCAGCTTCTGTCTGAGCCGATACTCCCGCTGGGAACGAACATAATTGATAAACCGAAAGGCGATGTCACCTGTATTTGTTTTGAAAGGGAGATGCACAGTATGGAATGGTTTCTGATATTGTAAAAATTAAAAGTTTGAGGGAATAGGAAACTGAGACTGAATATTAAATTTAAGTATAACTAATTGTGGGGATAGCTGGTGGGGGGGAAGAGAACAAGTCTGCTTTTCCCTTAACTATTAGATTAAACTGAAATTCTATTTTTTGTAATACTGTAATTCTACATGGAAAAAATTAGAAGTGTTTCAAGACATTAGTGAAACGAAGCCTCTATCCCCCTCCCTTAACTCCTGCAATGGGAAACAGAAGTTAAATGACTTGCTTAAAATCATAAGCCTGCAACAAATTAGGGAATACAGTAAAAGCTTTGTTATCTGGCATGTGTGGGGTAAGGGGGCTACTGGTTATCTAAAAATTCCAGTTATCTGAGAGTTATATTGGCACAAAGCCTGCAGCAACAGCCCACCCTGACCCAAGCAGATCCCTTTCCCCTCCCCCCGCCCCTTCCCCTGCAGCTCCTCTATCAACGTCACTAACTAATGTAAACACCAGAAATATTTGATGCATGTGCCACATAGACTCAGCAAAGATTCCATTTGCTAAAGTAAGGATTTGTATTGGGAGATATTGGAAATTCCGGTTAACAAAGTATTTTGGTTAGTAAATGCTGGTTAACAGTTTTACTGTACCATTCTTTACTTCAGGCCCATTAACTGCTAGACAGCACTTCCTCTAAACTATTCTTGCTGATATAACAAATATAATTGTGCTTCTTATTACTTATATTCTAATCATTTTCCACTTCCCCTATGTAGAAGAACTCATTCAGGCTATAAAGAACCTTACTCAGCAGATAGCACTGCTTAACAATACCAGAAACAAAAGTGCCCTTTACCTGTCCCTCCAGCAACATCAAGCAGCTGTGTTCCTGGGTAAGGGTTCATTTGATGCAGTAAGATATCCTTCCACAGCCGGTGAATTCCAAAGCTCATTGAATCATTCATTATATCATACTTTTTGGCCACACTTTCAAACACCTGGTAAACTACATTAAAAAGATATTACAATGAGATATACAATACCTAGGAATGCCAACATAGGCAGTCTAGAGATGATAAATGACTGCATTTTTCTTCTGCCCACTCTCTCCTTGATCTTCAGCACCACAGTCATTTAAGCCAACTTTTATAAACCCGTAGGCATGGCTGTTATATTTCTCTTGCAAGTTATATCCAAGAAAATGTCCAAGAGACAAGAATTGTGTGTGATGTCTTTTATTAGACCAACTGCTGGACAAGCTTTTGCACATTAAGGGCCCTTCCTCAGTCAGTGTTATTATTTACTGTTTGTTGCTATTTAACTGTGTATCAATATTTAATAAATGTTCATTAGCTGCTATTATTTATACTCCAGTACCTCCTACAGGTTAATCGAGTTGTGCAACACCTCCTCTCACCCTCAGTGAGCTCTCAGTATAAAAAGAAACAGAAAGAAAGGGGCAATACAAAGCCAGAGCAAGAAGTGGGCCCAGAGTCACAGCAGCTTGTGGACAAGGTTAGAAACGACCAAGATCCCGCGGTCCTGTTCCGGCCGGTTACAATGCTGGGCTGCCTGTGTCCTGCACTACACTGAAGCCAGAGTCCCGCACCGTCCGCCTTCCAGCCCCGACCCCGATCTAAGCTGGTCACCCTCGCCGTGTCACCTCTCTGTTCTTTCTCCGCCTCGGGCACGGTCTGAAACCCTAAGTGTGTCTCCCCCTGAGCGACCAGACCCCGCGCCCCACCGAGGAGCCCCCAGGCAGCGCTCAGCCTCTTCCCGCAACTGCGGCGGAACAGGGTGCGGCAGGGCGCCGCTCCGATGGAAGCCGCCATCTTGGGTAGTGACGTGAACTTTGCCCCTTGACCGCCGCCTCAATACGCAGGAGCCGCTCTCGTGTCACGTGATTGAAACGTCTTAGCCAATCGGAAGCTCTGCCCGGCAGCGGGAAGGTGAAGTGTGGTTGGAGTAGTTTCACTGTGGCATTGAGCTGAGCTGAGCTGGAGCGCGGGCTAGGCCGCGCCGCGGGGTTACTACGGGAACCATGTGCCCGCCGCACCCCTCTGCCCCTGCGCCCCCGCGGGCGCTCTGGGAACGACCCTGGTCCCGCCCCAACCTGTTGCTCTGCAGTCCGGGGCGACGCGGGGCCCATCGCCCTGCCCACGGCCTCCCACCGCGGGGGTGAGCCTGAGCCCGGCCCCACCGTGTGGCTCCATCGGCTTCCGCGGAGCAGGCTGGAGCGAGCCGGCCCTCGCATGCAGGTAGGGCAGCGCTTACAGCTGGCCTCTGAGCCGTGCTGGTGTCAGCTCACTAGTGCCATTGGCTTTCTCCAAAGGGCGTTTGCATCCAAGTGTGACATCTGCCGCAGCCGAGTGAAATGGTGTCGTGGACTGGCCAATGACTTAACCCTGCTCAGCCACGACTGGCTGAAAAACTAGGTGTGGACATGACCTCAAGCCTCGTTGTCCTGTTTGCTCTGAAAATAGAATCATAGAAAATTGGGGTTGGATGAGATGTCAGGTGGTCTTGTCCAACCCCCTGGGCTCAAAGGAGGATCATCCCGGCCAAGGCTTCTTCTAGCTGGGTCTTAAAACCTCCAAGGATGGAGCTTCCACTACCCCTGTGGGTAACCTGTTCTAGTGTTTTACTACCCTCCTCATGACAAAGTTTTTCCTAATATCCAACCTAAACTTCCCTTGCTGCAACTTGAGGCCATTGCTCCTTGTTCTGTCATCTGCTGACACTGAGAACAGTCTAGATTTATCCTCTTTCAAACCTCCCTTCAGGTAGTTGAAGGCTGTTATTAAATCTCCCCTCAGTCTTCTGTTGTCCAGACTATATAAGCCCAGTTCCCTCAGCCTTTCCTTGTAAATCCTGTTCTCTAGACCTCTAACCTTTTTGTTGCTGTCTGGTAGACTCTCCAGTTCTGTAGTGGGGGGGGGCAAAGCTGGACACAGTCCTCCAGATGTGGCCTCACCAGTGCTGAATAGAGGGGAAAAATAATTTTCCTCGATCTGCTGTCAGTGCTCCTACTAATGCAGCCCAGTATGCCATTAGCCTTCTTAGCAACAAGTAGACACTGTTTGCTCATGTTCAGCTTATTGTTCACTGTAACTCCCACATCATATCATTTTTGGATGCATGAATGTTTTATTGCTCTGTTCTAGCCCAGTCTGCTTATTGGCTGTAATAAAATATAATGTTCAGTAGCTACTTAAAATGGGTATTGCAGAATTAGAGGGAGTTCAGAGATAAGCCACGAGACCATTCGAAAAGCTTGGGATAGTTTAAGATAACACAGATAAGAGGCACATAAGAGCCTGCAAAGTAATGAATGATAACAGAACAGATGGTTTGAGAAATTCTTGTAGTCTGAGAATAGGAAACCAAGGAAATGTTCAGTGTAACTGAAAGATAACCCATTCATAATTGATCGAATGTGATGCATTTTTTTTTATCAAGTTCATGAATACATTGTGGAACTCATCCTAATAGGATGTAGTCAAAGCCAAGACTGAAAGAGGAATTGGGTTTTTATTTGGAGAAGGGGAATATCTCAAGTTGTAATAGTAAGTATTAGCAAAAATAAGAGCCAACATAAAATGTATTTCAGAAGTTAAGTCCATCTCTATCAATTGAACATCAGGAATATCCCCAAAATAGACAGATTATCCTATGTCTACCTTACTGTTTAGTTTTTGATACCTTCCTCTGAAGCACTGGTTGGCAGCAAGTGTTGGAAGTGAAGTAATGGGTTCAATGGGCTGCAGGTTTGATCCAATATGGTACTTTCTATGTACCTGAGGTGTGTGAAGGGCACAGTGTGCATTGAGTCTTGTGGGTACAGCTACACTTTCTGACTTTCTCTGCTTACCAAGCTGTTTGCACAGAATGACTTAAATGTATTTTTATATACATATATGTTGTAAGGAAGATGCCGCCATCTCATATTTTGACACACAACTTGCCTCTTCTAGTTATGAAATTGGCTCTGCACGGGCTTGGGAAACTGGTTCTGATTAGGGCAAGGGCAAACTTTGTAAGTACAAACCTCATAAGCACATGCATAATGAGGCTGAAGTTGGTTCTTACTGACCCCTGGGTCAGGCAGGGGCCTGCCCAGGCTTCTTCAGTAGAGTCTCCCAGTGGCAGGGCTGTGTGGTTTGGGGTGACCCAAAACGGATTTTGCCTGATGATGATCCCAGCCTGAAATCAGCTCCTTACTTTTGGCAGTGTAATTAGTGTGCAGGCCTGGGGGGCTGGGAGTTGGCAGGCTTGCCTGTGAAAAATGCACTTTGGGTGGGGTGGTCTCTGCCCAGGCAGCTTTGGGAGAGTGCCCCCCTGGTAGCACTGTGTGTTTTGGGCAGAGCCAAAGCAGATGTTGTCGGGTAATCCCAGTTTAGTTTGGGCTCTTTATTCAGGGCAATGTACTTGAAACGTGATATTATATTACATTTGTGAGGAGATTGTTACTCTTCAGCATGTTTAGGACCTTCAGCTTTGGCTCGGGAACCGGGAATAAGGAGCCGACTTCAGCCTCACGGTGCTTACCCCGGATGTCAGTAGTCCCTTGGCCTGTCATGCGGTGGTTGAGCGCCGGCCTTACCCTCCTTCGGTCTCTGGCGCTGCCTGGGGGAGCCCCAGCGGCACTGCGGGATTTCTAAGCGACGCTTGGCCCTTGGGAAGGGCCCCAGGCGGCCCCGCCCGCGCGGCGAGGACGGAGCCGCTGGGCCGGACTACAGCTCCCGGCGGGCCCGGCGGGCGGGGCCCCTTTATAAAGCTGCATCCGGGGCCTCGGCACTGCTGTCGGCGCTTCGTCGCCATTACGGGGGAGCGGCGGCCGCGGTAGCAGCAGCCCCAGGCCCTGGGTGC
>NW_017728921.1:18613405-18647430 GCF_001723895.1 Crocodylus porosus | reverse complement strand
GCCGCTGAGCCCGCCCGGCCCCACCACCCCCGACATGGACAAGAGCAGCCCCTGCGGCTCCGGCGCGCCCGGCCCTTCGCAGCCCCGCTCCGCCTCGGCCGGGCCCGCCGGCAGCGACTCTAAGCCCAAAGGCGGTAAGGACCGGCCGGGCCGGCGGTTCCCCACCCCCGGGAGGCGGCCCCTGTGGGCAAGGGAGGGTTCCCTTCTCCCTGTTGCCTCCTGTTCTAGCTCCCGGTGTTGAGAAACGGCCAGGGACTGCTGGAGAGGCCAAGAAATGGTTGTGTTTTGGCAGAAATGAAATTCAGCGAATGCCATTCCTTTAACGGCAACCGTGTAGGTGAGAGGGCAAGGAGAGGCCTGCGGGACTAGGACATTGCCTCGAAGCTGGAGTGTGGAGTCAGGCTGGGGTATGCCTTAGTTTCTTACGTGAGGAGAGAGCTAACACCCTGTCTGAAGACATGTCGGAGCTTGGCACAGAGCTTCGCAGGCTCCAGGACTAATGCAGAGGCTGTTGGCCTGGGTAGTACATCAATGTCACTCTTGCTCTGTGGAGAGCTCTGAATTCCTCTTATTGTGTCTAATGGATCAGGGTATAAATATAACCTAAGTGCACTAGACAATTGACAACAAAATGGCTGCTAATGTCAGCAGGAGGCTTATGACAGGGCCAAGGACAAAAACACTTTTCAAGATCCGGATTTCTTGTCTCTGGTGCTACTTGTTGTATGTGCTAGAGGAGGTGGTGCTTATGGTTGTTCTTTTGTTTTATTTTTTTTTCTTCTCCCTTCCTCCTTTAGTTGTAGAAATCCCTAGTTCCATTTTCTACCCTCCTGTTCCCCAAAGGTCCCATTCTTTTCTCCATTTCCTCCTGTAAAAAGAAGAGCAATGAAGCAACTAATGTTGGTATTCAGATATTGTCATTTGGCTTTAGAGTCAACCCTTTGAAGCAGGGTGGAGCACTGATGTTTTCAGAGCCATTGTTTCAGATTATTTGCAGATTTGGAAGACACTTCTTGAAAACTTCTTCCCCTTGAAAACTACTTCCGGTAGTCCCAAGTGATGGGCTTTTCAAAAGTCTGTGTTTTGTACTTTCATGCCCCGCCACAGGTGATGCATCATGCAGGCTGGAAATGGCTTGTTAGGCCATGTGTCTGACAGTGCACTCCTGTCTTCAGGTTGGCAGGATATCATATTTTACATACAATTGGGAGTTGGCTGCACATCTAGATATTATACGTTAACACAGCTCTTCGTAAAAATCAGATACATAATCAATACTATAATATTTTTAGACTAAGCCTGTCGTAAGTCCTGTGTATTAGCAGCCTCATCTAAAGTTCGATGGAATACCCGATGTTGATACACCTGTCTGTCTAGTCTTGTTCCTAACCCTTTGAGGATGAGGGAGGGGAATACACAGGTATCAAAGTATTCCATTTTTTTTAAAGTAGTTGTATGGTGGAGTGTAGGGCAATGATGCTGTGACAGCCTATACACAATTTCCTTCCTCTTGGGTACTTTGATGTCTCAATCATAACATTCCTATTATGGTAAAAAAAAAAAAAATGCAGTGTGTCACTAGAGAAATGTAGGTATGGACAACTGATTACAAAAAAACAAGTGGTTATAATGCTGAGGTGTTGTGCTCTAGTTAAGGGGAGGAGTTATTGTGTCAGTCCCCAGTCACATTGCATGCTTACAGCCTGCCTTTATTTCTAACTGGTTTTCCCACAGACTCGACTGGAATGTGGAGCACCCATGCTAGGTTGTGAAATATCTGACAGATCACAGCAAGTTTTAATTAAAGGTTTTATTTTTAAAGATGTTTTCACATTATGTGAACTAACTGGCTCTTTTGAGAGACTGAGACCAGCTTTGGAAACATGCTCTACTTGAGTCAGTAGCAAGTTTGAACTTGGGCTTTATTGATCTCTCTGCAGATCTTTACCACTAAGAATAAAGGGTTAAAAAAACTCTGGTCATCTGGAGATTGGGGGGACTATGAAACAATTCTGAGATCTGTCCCTATGTGGAGAAGGAAGATGTCAGGGTGGTGCTCTGGTGGTATGAACTTTGATTTCATACAAGACAGCCCAAAGACCTGAAATTTATAAGGGTCTACTTAATTTGCAGTTTTTGTGCAAATTACAAAAACTGCATTGTCTGTGATCACCAGAAAATATTATATTGGCTATGATTTCCTGTGGAATCAACCTTAAAAAACAAACCCAGCATATTATTCTTGCAATATGCTGTTTGAGAACCTCCCAATGCTTATTGCAATACAAAGACAACACGACAGTAAATCAGTCTGTGGCAGGGGTGGGCAAAATGCGGCCCAGGGGCCAGATACAGCCTGCCAGGCCATTCTATCTGGCCCGTGGGGCCCCTAAAAAAGTTAGAAAATTAATATTTATCTGCCCCTGACTGCCTGTCATGTGGCTCTGAATGGCTTGCCAAAACTCAGTAAGTGGCCCTCTGCCCAAAATAATTGCCTGCCCCTGGACTCTATGGCAACAGTGACTGTCTGCTAGTGGCATAGACTAAATCAGTAGTTTCCAACCTTTTTTTGCTGTGACCTTAAATCCGATTCACAACCCTTGCCCCTGCTGCCAACTAGCTCATGCCCGGCAGCACCAGCAGAGCCTGGGCTGGGCCAGCATCATGGCGTGTGGGGGGGCAGTGGTGGTGAAAGCCCCACAGATGGGAGGGGTGAAGCAAGGGGTTGACCCCCCATAACCCTGATTTGTGTCATGCCCCAAGGTTGGTAGCTGCTGCACTAAGTGAAGGTGCCAGCTAGTGAAATGTACATGTTTCTGTTAAGGTTAGCATTAATTAATATTTCTAAACTTTGTAGAACACTTATATCATTATTATGATATAAGTTGCAATTCATATTGTGTATTCATTTATAATTCATAGTATATTTAAATTTGGATTTAAATTTAATTGTTAAACTTATTATAAGATAAATTCAATGATATTTACTTTCTGTGGAATTCCCTATTTAATTACATATTACATACACCTCACTGCTGACTGGCAGAGGCGGGGCACTAGGAAATGCCTGCGAAATGTACTCTTTGAGCCTTAACTCACTACAACACAAAGCATATTTTTGCAGCTTTAACTAGACCCCTATACGTTTGGGTCTGATATCATAAGATTGAGAACTGGTGTATAGTCTGTTTGTGACCAGAGTGGCCTTGTACTATTCCTTGGCTCACTTAATTTTAAAATGGGAGCAGAGGTGATGCTTGCTAATGGATGGGTATGATGCTTTGCTCAGTAAGGTCTCTCCTCAGAAATTATATTGGTAGTGCTGTAGGGCAGGAAGGGTAACAAATGTAAACTCTCACATTGAAGGGAGCTGGTTCTAGGACAGTTTGTTCATAAGAAGCAGTGAATAGAAGAATTTTGCACAAAGATCCTTCCACTTTGCATTAAATATAAGATGGCATAATTTTTTTGCACTAACACCTAAATTATCCAAGTGCTGTCAAAATTAGAATGTTACACGTTCAGGTTTCTAAGCCATCTGTTTCTCAAGTAACTTCAAAGGAGGAAAAAATTGGGAGTTGTGGATACTTATCTATTATGATGTATCAAGTTAGCCTGAAAGGACTTAAAAAATGAACTATGTTTTAAGGCTAATAAATTATACTAACACTCTTCATGCCTTGCATGATATTGATACTGCAAAGTGATCAACTTTTCTTGCCTTTTCTGCATCTAGTGACTCTCTAGTGAGTTGCAGGTGTCAGACATTTTATTTACCACTTTAAATGAAAACATCCCTGACAGATGTTTGTTCTGCTTCAAGGCAGGGGGTTGGACTGGAAAAGCATTTAAGTCACTAATGATAAAACTTTAAAAGGGACCTTAGAGAAGCTATGTCCATTTTCAAAAAACAAACAAAGCTGTTGCATTATCCAGAGGCTCGTGAATAGTTCACATGCTGGGGGAAATGCTCAAAAATAAAGGGTATGATCAACTAGAACACTACTTATACCTTGTGGTTGTAGTCCTTCCCTTGTGGTGTCTTGAATACTGTAGTTCTTACAACTTGATATCACCTTTCCAAATGAAAAATGATCCCCCAATCCTTGATGGGGGATCTTCCCTCTCTCCACCTGCCCCCAAAATTAGAGCCAGGAAATGTAATAAAAGGGTTATTTTATTAGCTTACGTTGAGACAAGGTAGATGTAACTACTAGAAACAAGCTTTATTTAGCTAAAGTGCACCAGTTCCAGGCTGATAGTTGGGCTGAGACAAATGGCAAAGCTTATGTGGGGGTTCTTATTTGGAAACTACAGTAGTATTAAAGGGGGACTGGGAACCAAATGGATGCAAAAAGCAAACAGAAGTGGCTTGTTGCGAGTCCTGGGTAGGGAGGCAGAGAATAATATCTTGAGTAAATGGTGGATATTTTGGCAGTAAATGGGTAGGTGTTCTGTAAAACTTCTGATTCTTTTGAAGCTGGGGAAAATAGAAGCTTGTTTTTGTTGAGTTGCCTGCCAAAAGGGCTAGAAGGAAAAGCACTTCTGTTAGATTGCTTGTTTTCCTGAAATAGCATGGTAGAAAATGTGGATCTACAAAATGTAAAACTAGATGTTACGTCTCCTGAGTTCTTGGTTTTAGTCTTGTCTAGCTATCACCCAGTCAGTTTTCTGAGTATTCCAGGAACTTCAGTGCAGACAGTCTTATTTACAGCCAGTAAGACAGTGACAGCAAGATGTCTACACCACTTGGGGCTCTTGCTTAAAGGGGCATAAGTTAGGGATTTTGCTCCCATGCGTGTAAAGTACAACCTGTTGTACTGATGAGTGGACAAACATCTGAAGGCTGTGGATGAGAGCCTTAAGTGAATGGACATATGTAATATACTGACACATGGAATGTATTGTTCAGCTATAACTTAGCTATATTGAGACGGGGAATTCCTTGGTGCCAAATACAATAAAAGATTGCTTCTTAGCAGGTGCAAGAAGCAGCATGCCTTTTTAAAATGACTGGGATAGCGTGGGTTGGAAAAACTCAAAGTTGCTCTGGCCTTATAGTGCATGTTTCATATAGACAGGCTTGTGATTACAATGCACTGAGCACAAACCACCTTAAGTCTGCAGAAATGATCTGGCTTCTCCATATAGTTAGTAATGAAGTTAACTGATGAAATTAGTAAATGTTAATACAGCCAATTGCCTTCCCATGTCTTTTGTCTGAGTTTTAATTCTGTCCAGAGATCATAGCCTAGTTCAACTGGTGTAACTACAACCTATCCTCTACTGAAATCTGCGTAAAAGGTCTATCTAAATCATCCCGACTCAGGCCTGGTTACACCCAGGGTACTTGGCTGGAACTGGTGTGCATCTTCTGATAAGGCTGTTTTTTCCCTGCCCTGTCAGACTAACTTCTGTGGCCTTTCTGTGTGCTGCAAGAGTAAACATTTTTTTTAAATGTACAACAGTGGTAATAACTTGGAGGAGTTTTCTGCTGAGATCTTAAAGATGAGTCTCTTGGTTAGCTCCATTAATTCAGACATCTCCAGGCTCAGGCTTTTAATGGCAGAGGAAGTCACCCTTTCTGTTGGTAAACAGTGTCAAAATGGTTGTATCACTTTTGGAAAGTTGCCCTGTGACTTCTGTAATTGCTGGAGAAAGAGAAATCATTTGATAGGTCTATGGCTTTAGTCTTAACTTTAAATCATTGTGAAGTGGAAGATCCTATGCTAGCATACAACAATACTTTCAGACCAGTGGGAGGTACCTGTGACTTCCTAAGAATTTAGAGAACTAAAGAGGATTTTAACATGGGCTTCAGTGGAAGTTGAACTGTGAAAGCTGGTATAACTTTCTAGCTTTTTCCATATCACTCTAAAGTGTGATGGTTCTAACAGTGGTTTTCTACCTCTGTAGTTACCTCTTGCCAGAAAGAACCTTAGACCAATTTATGCCCTCTTTCACAACACTAGTGTGTGGCTTTTTAACTCGTGCAGGAGTACATACAGCCTTTCTGATGTTCCTCAAACTTATTTTGGTGAGCATAGGAAGAGAAAAATGAAATATTCAATGAAAAATTATACTAATTGTGAATACGCTCACATTCACCTTACTTGAAATGTGCTGTTGAGTTCAGAATGTTGGTTAGGAATATTTAATCTTGCTAGGAAAGGGCAATAGTGGAAGATGTGGTTACCAAAGCTGCAAAAGTAATGATTGAGATGCTAGTTTTAACACTAGTAGTGGAGCCAAGCTGTTGGGCTCTTGCAGAGACTGTAGGCTTTGCAACTGTATAAGCAAAACAAAAAAAGGAAAAAAAAAAAAGGCGGGGGTAGGGGTGCTAAAAATCTTCTTGTTATCACAGAAGTTTGTATACAGGCTTATGTTCTGATGCTGCTTTTCTGATTTTTATTTTATTTGTTGATTGATTGATTGATGCCCAATAGAACCTTATGAAGGGTTCATAGAAAACATCCCTGGGGAGGTAGGACATGTGGTATCAGACTTGCTTCCTAGAGGTGCACTGATATGTTGGTCTGATTATCGGATTGGCACAGATATAAAGAAAATTTACTATATTGGAAATTGGCTTGATTTGGCTGATTAAATGCTTGTGCATGTGTGCAGCTGCAGCAAAGCACTCGGGGAGCAAGGAGCAGAGCCTAACAGCACGCAACTGGTAAGTCTGTTGTGGTTATGGGGGAGGGAAGGGGCATGGAGGGGGCAGATCAACACCCCGCATGGTGAGGGAAGGAGTGAGGCTGTGGCTCAGGTAGGCACTGCCCAGCCAGGGCAGGGCAGGACAGAGCTGAGGCTCGTCTGGGGAGTGGCTCCCGCTGCTGCGCACTGCTCAACTAGCAGCTCCTGCCACTTGTCCAGGAGAGCATGGGGGGCAGATCTGCAGGGTGGGCAGCGGCAGCAATGGGAGGGGGCTATGGGAAAACTTGGGGTGTCTGCAGCCCAACCCATAACCCCCCTCTCCCCCAGCACAGTGCTGCAGCCTGCCCAGCACAGATCCAGGGATGCCCCTGGCCCCAACTAGGGAACCAGTGGGTTGTGTTACCCAGTGCAGGGCCAGGGGCAGAGTTATTCCAGTGTTTGACAAACTGCCTGGCCGCCATGCAGATAAGGGGAGAGGCCCAAAAGGCTGTGCCAGGGCTGGCCAAGGAGTGTAGAGACAAGCCTGATGGCCTACATGGTTGCTCAAAGGAGGAGGGCGGAGTGGTTGTGGCCCCATGAGGGGCAAGAGTGCAAGAGGCCTGGTGAGAGTGGGCAGAGTGGTAGAGGCCCTGTTGAGAGGCGGGCAGTATGAGTGAAGCCTAACAATGTGCTGAGTTGGGGCTCAGCCTCAAGCCAGAGCATAGCACAACTTACGGATGACATCTGCGAGGCATGGGACACAATAAGGAGTTGTGTATGTACCACCCTTTTACATCAGGGCATTCAAAGGGCAGCCTCTTGCCTAATTACCATCTTAATTCGTTACTCTTCTGTCATGCCCTGTTAAGGTAGGTGGTATGCCCAAAGATGGGTGGACTGGCTGGCACGGTGACCAGGCCTGGGAGATTTGCCTCCCTGTCACAATAGGATTTGGGAAACTTAGCGCGCACAGATTTAAATGACAGGAAGATCTGGTGGAGGGTGGAATGTAAAAGTGGATTAGTCTTTTTTTGAGCTTTAAGAAGCAAGTCTACAGAGGGCTAGAAGAAGGCATAAAGAAAACAAAGGCATCACTGCCATAATGAGTGAGCAAGGTGAAACCTTTGGAAACAAACACAAGCAGGTCTGGTGCCTTTTATATGTTCAGGACAGTATGTTGACAATGTCATCAGCTAAATCTACAGAGAATGGAATAAAGAACTAACAGGTATCTGTCAGGAAAATCAAAACTGACCTTTGGGATTTCATTTAGCTTTTGATTTGGTGTGTCTGATTTGGGTTCTGGTAGCTGTGTCTGGTCTTGGTGTTTTATTGGCTTAGGTGAATGGCTCAAGAATGGTCAAGTAATATTGTTGATTCAGCAATCTGTCCACATTGTCCCTAACTTTTTGCTTGATGTAAGAGCTCTAAGTGGCAATGAATGTGGTGCATGTCTTAGTAAGTACAATAGGCAGACAAGGTTCTTTGGGTAAATCTGATATCTTTTATTAGACCAACTCAAAGAGTTGGAAAAATTCTTCTTGGCAAGCTTTCGGGTATAAATACCCTTCATCAGGCTGACGAAGCATCTGCAGTTGGTGTGTGCTATTTCATCCATAAGTACCACTATCATCTTTCTATAGAGATGTATAGAACTGCATTTGTTGACAGATCAGATTTAAGCTAGATATCAGGAAAAATTTATTCATGGTAAGGGTGGCCAAAATTTGGAATGGGCTTCCAAGGGAGGTGGTACTCTCCAGCCTTCTCTTAAAGACCCTCAAGGTAGGGGATAGGCATCTGTCTGGGGTCATTTGACCCTAGGACTGTTTCCTGCCTAGGCAGGGGTTGGACTTGGTGATCTGTTGAGGTCTCTTCTGACCCTAGCATCTATGAGTGTGATTGTCTTAGAAGTTTAAAGGCACTAGAAAAGTGATGCTTTTTTTTTTGTGTTAAAGCTCACGAGTTTGCCTCCCTTTCTTTCAGATGGAAAGAATGCAAATGGATCCAAACAGCGTTACAATCGTAAAAGAGAAACTTCATATTCAAAAAATGAGAACTTTTGCAGCCAGTCCCGTCGCTCCAATTCACAGAAAAGCAAAACTTTTAATAAGATGCCCCCTCAGAGGGGGGGCAGTGCTGGCGGTGGCAAACTTTTTAGCTCTTGTAATGGTGGAAGACGAGATGAGGTGAGAATTGCAATGCCATGTATACAAGGCCTTCTTTCCTGAGATGAAAAGAATTGCTCTGACCTACCTAGATAGCGGGGTGGGAAGGGAAGGAGCTCTAAGGTGATAACATTACTGAGATGCCATGTGGAGTGTAAACAGAAGAGGACTGGACTCTGCTTGTCTAGCTGTACAATAAAAATAAAGGACAACTAATGGAAATTCTATTTAAAGAGTGGGTACATATATCTAGGGGAAAAATATTTCACAAAATTTATACAAGTGCTACTTCTAAAAGTCTGAGGTTTTTGTGTCCAACCACATTGGTAGTTTGAATTCCATGCTATGAAATAGCATTGGGGAAAATAACCAGTTGAGGCATGTTGCAATCAAGCTAGAATCTGAATTCTGTTATGCCGCCGCAGGTATATCCCATAGGTAAGTGGTGTGTTTCCCCTATGGCACATCTGACTCTGTGTGTGTGTCTGGTTTTTTTTGTGGGTTTTTTTTTTTGTGGGTGGTTTTGTTAATACATGAAAATTTACTAGTCTCCATCACTGGTTTTGTCAATTATTACTCTGAGTTCAGATTCTGTCAACTTTGTTTTTACTTAATTTTCATATACATTATGTAACCTGCTCTCTGGAATGATCCTGAAGTTTATTATACCGATTTAAAAAAAAAAAAAAAGATTATTTTAACTCTGAAAATATCCATTTATTATGTACATTACTATGCTTCAAGCTAGTGGGCTTTCTCTTGAAAGGCAGCGTTTGCTTTTCATTGCATAGCTTTCTTTTTGCTTCCCTCTGTTTGGATAATAGGTGGGGAAAGATTATTCAGTTCTAACTTTAATATTCTCATGCACTTCAAATGCACCAGTACTTGTCTTGCGGAACTGAAATGGGAGAAGGTGGGTACTGTGCATCTGTCAAAGGGGAATGAATCTGTCCTTATATTGATGTCTCTGTAGTGTGTCAGGTTTTTTTTTCTGTGAATTCTAATGAAAATTGCTGTCTCATAGGTAGCAGAAGCTCAACGGGCAGAGTTCAGCCCTGCCCAATTTTCTGGTCCCAAGAAGATTAACCTGAACCACTTATTGAATTTCACCTTTGAACCCCGTGGCCAAGGAGGTCACTTGGATGGGAATGGACCTGGCAACTGGGGGAAAAGAAATAAATGGGGACATAAGCCCTTCAACAAGGAGCTCTTCTTACAGGCCAAGTGAGTGGAAGCTAATTGGGGTTTAAGATGCTTGGTCAGGGAATGATATACTTATGACTCTGAATTCCTGTGAGTCTGTCTGAAAACTAGCTGAAGTTCTGACTCCTACCATGTTGGTACGATGGCTACCTTGCATGTATAGAAGGGTGTTGCTTGTAAAAAGAGAAGCTTTTTTCTGATTTATAAAAATAGGGGGATGTGAAGGAGGAAGATAGTGACATGTTGTTCTGTATAGCTTGGCATTAATAGCAAAATTCAATGTTTTCTGTTGTCGAGAGGGTCTGTAATACCTTTCCCTTGTAATGGAATAAGAGTAAGTTTATTTCACAGGCACATCCGTTACATGAAGGAGAAACTTGTATTTTAGTATATGGAGGGATCAAGGAATGGATTTCTCTAGGATCAGAGTTTCTCTGAACCATTAAGTTTTCAGATTGTTAAAATTGTATCTATATAAGTCACCTCTACAGATAAGTATTGATAACGTTAACTTTTAATGATTACTGACCAAAAATTTACACCCATAACAATGTGTATGCATTCTGTATCTGTTCATAATTGCTGACTATCAGTTTAATAAGAAACAGAATTCATTTGCTAATTAATAGCGTAAACATCCTCTGTAATTTGGGAAACTTCCAATATTTCCTTATTTGAACATTACCTAAATTATTGCCAAACTCCTAGTATTATCTTTTTGTATTACTTTAGTAAGCAGTAATTTTGACTTTCTGTTATCTCTATACAAAGATCTCAAACTCTCTCTAGGAATGTAGTTTCCTGCTTTGTGTTATCCTTGATGAGCACCTGGCTCTATTGTCTGCATTGGTTTTTTTGGAGTTTTCCTCAATTTAGTTTGTGCTTCAGCTAGCTTGCCTCAACTGCCATTAGATACAAGCACTTGGATATTCCTATGGCCTCGACATTCCTTGAATGTCAACTCAAACCTGTTGGGATTTGCTGACTGCATCCAGCTGGCCATGGTCAATAGTTACCAAGTCTCTTCTCCTAAGTAAGAAGTGTCTGTGCTAAGAGCCCTTTAGGTATTGTTCCTAAAGGTTATTCTTGCTCTTGAGAAATCTAATCTAAGGGTCACCTCTGCCATTGCCTAGAGACAACTGGAGTAGAGTAGCTTGTCTTATTTTGGTTTTGTCTCCCTTTCAGCTGCCAGTTTGTGGTGTCTGAAGATCAGGACTACACAGTCCATTTTGCTGACCCAGATACCTTGGTCAACTGGGACTTCGTGGAGCAAGTGGTCAGTAGTGAAGGGCTGGTTTAAAAAATTTCTGATCATAATTTCTTTAGCTCGCCAGTGTACAAAAGGTGCCTCTAACTGGTTATCTCTGACATGTAACGCTGAGATGCTGTCAGGTTTATTCCTTTACAGATTGTGAGTGACAGGGGAGAATCTGATAGGGAATGAATTGTGAAATATTCTGTATGTGACAAGAGGAAGGCCAGAGCCTGTTATGAGGGACATTTTGATAATCCTCTTTGCTTTTAGTGTGAAAGGTGATCAGGAATGTTGAGTGTTCCTAATGCTTTTTCTTGGTTCTGTGCTTAAAATCCCCCCCCCCCCAATATTACCTTTATCTGACAGGGATAGAATTAATAGAAACATACTGTTTAGAATGCCTGTAAAAATTGTTATTCTGTGCATGGGTGGCCATTTTTTAGCTAGTTGAAGCAGCCTAGGTTCCCACCCAGAGCAAGAAGACAGTTTTTCAGAAAGCTAATCTTGGTCTGTGATGTAGGCTGTGTATTTGGAGTGGAAGTATGTTTGTTCTTCTCATTGTTGAGTAGTGCTTCTGTGGAAACGTCCACATACACACTCTGCTATAGTCTAAATAGATCTTGAAAACCTAAAGCAGCACCTATCTAATCTATTAATGACAACTAGACAAATTGAAATGTTTGCTCGCTCTTCCCACCCACAGACCAGAATTGTATAAATCCTCCCTTTCCCTACCTGGCCTTGGACTTCAAGTTCCTGTTGGACACAGCAGACATAAAACAGCCTGGTTGTGAAGTGAGGAATCCCCAAGAAATCCTTTCCTGCAAAACTAGGTTTTTGTGTATTCACTGGTAGTATCTCCAGAGATGTCAGCGCTGTCGCAAGAAAACATTTAAATCAATGATAAACAGTCCTGTTCAGCAATAAATGCCAGGTGGATGGTTCCACAGTGTGATTTATGTGCAGATTGGGTGGGGGGGCGGGTTTCCAGCTAGTCTTCCTGCTCTTTTGAAAAGGTTCAGGTGGGTCTAGTCCAGGGACAGGCAATTATTTTGGCTGGAGGGCTGCTTTAACGAAATGTAGTGACCTGTTGAGTACTGAATGGGTAGCCCTGCCCCTTGACAGGTGCCTTGCCCCCTGGTCACCATCTTGGGACTGGATGTTTCACCCCTAACCCTTACCTTTGTCACTGGAAGTCCCTCCCCTTGCCCCTGGAAGTACTCCTTTTGGGAGTGGTGGGGTTACCATCTTAGAACCAGGAAAAAAAAATCATACACTAGAAGTCAAACACCTATTAAAACATTTTTAATTTTATTACAAAAAATATTTGTCATGTTTTGTGTTTGTGTGCTGTATATAGAAGGGATTGCATGATAACTCAAAAATAAAGTCTCTTATAGTGCATGTGGTAGGTGGGGGGGTTGTGTTGGGGGTGCGGAAATAAAGTATGTTGGGGTGTGTATATGTGGGGGGCAGGGTGTGAGGTGAGGGTGGGTGGGAACTCCCCCAGATGGCTCATGGCCCCTGCTGCCGACAGCAAAGCAGGCAGGGGCTCAGGGAGCTCGTGCCCAGTGCAGTCACTGGTGCCTGGCAGGACACAGTTCTGGCCAGTGCTGCATGTGGGGGAAGGAGCACAGTCTGCCTGCCTGTGTCTGTCACAGGGGCTCTGCACTGTGTGCCCACAGCTTCCACACTTGCATGGGACTCCATGCTGGACTCTGCAGGTTCTGGGGCTCCCTCCACAGCAAGCGGAGTCTGGGGACCTGCACAGTAGGGGGTGGGGAAGGCGGCAGTCTCCAGCACGGGGCTTCCCTTGGTGCAAGTGCTGGAGCTACAGGCATGTGGCCCCCACAATAGAGGTAGCAGCAGGTGCCAGCTGGGAACTGTGGGGCCTGGGCTGGCTCCTGCTGGGTTCTGTGGTCCCAGTGTTGCAGCTGGGAGCTGCATGGCAGAGCTGGCCGGTCTGGTTGGGCACCTCTTGGCTTCAATGCTGGAACTGCAGAATGCAGCAGGAGTAGCCTGTCCCTGCCCATCCTCTTAGCCTGCCACTGCTGTCTTTCCCCAGTGGCTTCCCTGCCTGCCTGCCCACCAGTGGGCCATACTTTGCCTGCCCCATGTCTAGTCTAAATGCTTTCATCCTCTAGGAAATTCTGTGATTTTGTTTTAATCTATAGTCTTAGCAACTGTTTTCTTCTGCTCTTTCAGCGAATTTGTAGCCATGAAGTGCCCTCCTGCCCAATATGCCTGTATCCACCTACTGCAGCAAAGATCACCCGCTGTGGGCATATCTTCTGCTGGGCATGTATCCTGCATTATCTCTCCCTGAGTGAGAAGGCTTGGAGCAAATGTCCTATCTGTTATGGATCTGTTCATAAAAAGGATCTCAAGAGGTAAGACTTAAGGAGCATTTAAATACCTCAACTCTTCTTAATGTTAATTTTTGTTACTAATCTCCTCCCTGCATTGCAGTGTTGTTGCTATGGAAACACGCCAGTATGCAATTGGTGACACCATTACAATGCAGCTGATGAGACGAGAGAAAGGTGTCTTGATAGCATTACCTAAATCCAAGTGGATGAAAGTAGTACAGCCTATTCACCTTGGAAGTGAGTATTTTTGAAGATTGTTACTTTGAACTCCTGGCTCTGTGTCTAACTAGGAAATTTGGATGTGGAAGCTGAGACTTTCTTTGCCACCCTTTTCAGATGTGGCAGATGATAATCCCATTTAAGGATAGGGGTTTAATAGCTGGAGAAACTGAACTTACTATATCTTGAACTGGCATAGTGAAACTGTTAAGCCTACAGTGCCATTCCCTAAAACTTGAATTGATGGGATGCAATACACTGATTCAGGTTACTGTGTTGTAAAGCCCTTCCAACTCAGTAATAGATCCAGTGTTGGAATAGTGCATTTCACAGATGCCAGATTGCCAGTACAGATGTTACTTTTTTCCTCTTGGTACGTCTCCTCAGCTTTCCTCCCAACCCAGGGTTCAGCACAGTGAATGATCTTTAGGTTTGATTTTATTCTGTAGCCCATGTCAGGTTTTATTTGAGACTGTCACCTGCTTCAAGATGTGCTCTCACTTCATACACGCCCCTCGCCTCCAGGTCCCAGAATGCTCTGAAAGTGAAAAGAGATAAAAGGGGATGATGCTCCTTTATCCACTTGTAGCCACAGATAGACACTAACTTTGGTTCTCAATAGTTGTGCCTTTAAGTGTCACTGCTCGGTTTCTTTTATGAGGTAGTAGCATGTCAATACAGAATAATTTTATAGAGAAACTTTCTACCAGAAGTGAAGATGGTACTTGTCTCTGTCAAGGGTTTTTCCAAGCATCTGACATGCATACTAGATCTTTGGTCTTGGTGGGGATTGTCATTCTTTGAGGTGTTCTAACCATGGCTGTTTGCCCCATGAGCATTCAAGGAGGATAGGAGGAGGTTTCAAACTATTTTGGCCATGGAACTGCTTGGTTGATGTCACTCAAGGAGCCACATTAAGGGGAAAAGGTCAGTTTAGGCTCTGAATGCCTACAGTTCCAGCACATTAAAAAGTTGCACATCTCTACACTACTAAGCCGAATCTTAGTATTAATAGGACTAAACATCACAGGCCTGTTTTTTTCAACTCTTTCCTAGTCAGAAAACTTTTGAGGTAGGGGGAGATGTGCATGTATGCAAATTGGAGCAGTTCCTTCCTCTTAACAGTAAAACACCCTCTACAGAAAAAAAAAACAATGGTAGCTCTTATAGCCTATGTTTGTATAGTATCATGCTGTTTCTTGGATTTTGGGGTTTCTGTATCACTCGGGTCAGGACTATACAGTTTTGCAATCCTAGTTCACTTAGGACTTGATCATCTTCCTTCCTTTCCCTCATTCATTGAGTACAGCCTACCAAATTATACCATAGGTAGGGATATTCAGGGTGGGGGCTACTTGTTTGTATCCAGAGAACTTAAAAATGAACTCTGCACAGTTTTTTTTACTGTCTTCCACAAGCTTTCTTCTTTGAAAAGTCCTGTAACATCCTAAATGAGGAGCTGGTGGGGAATGAACTTAGGCAGTAGTGGGGTAAATCTCTTCATAGCCCTGCTTGGCAGAAGGTGTACAGGATCACCCTAGGAACTCCCATGAGAAGGTTCCCTTGTCTCGATTGCACTTGGTAATGCATTCCATGAATAAGAAAATGCAGTGTTCATCTATAATTGTGGTTACAAGTAACTCCTATTTTTGTGGGCTGGACCACTAGGAGATTAACTCGGCTGTAATTATCAGAGTTTTAACTTGAAACTTGTAAAATGACATTCCAAAAGATACCTTACTGGATATTCTTTCTCGGTCAGATGAACAACACAGCCAATACTCTAAGTTGCTTCTGGCCTCCAGGGAGCAAGTGCTGCAGTGGGTGATCCTGGAAGAGAAAGCAGCGTTGCTACGACAGTATGAGGAGGAGAAACACACTTCTGAGGCCTGCTTCATTGAGGCAGCTATCCAGGAACTGAAGGTGAGAGGCTCCTTCTGTGGGGCATCTTAATGGTGACATTTTCTTGAATGAAATGAGGCATCCAGTTAACAGCTGCTTCAGAAGATTTGACAAAGGGAGTTGTTTGTAGTCATACGATCATTCAGTTTCTGTGGCAAATATCAGTAATGTGGTACCTTGGTATTGCTCACAGCACCACCAGGCATTAAGCAACTATGTAAATCCTGGAAAGGAGTAACCACATAAGTCCCAAACCCAGACAGAAATGTACTCCACACAGTACCATCAGCTTTTGAATGTGGTCCTTATCATAGAGATAGTGGTGGAAACTTCTCAGTAGAGGAAGTTATGATTTCCTTATCTCGGGCATAGCTAACTCTCTAGTTCTCTTGCCTTCTTAAAATGCCTGTTTTCAAACGTGTATGATGTCCTGTTTTGAGAGAATTTCAAGTATGTAGAAGATGGCTTGTGGAGGCCACACTTCCTTCTGTCATCTAATGACCACTCTCTGTAATGGAGAATACCATTCTATGGCTACTGTGAAATGTAGGGGGAAAAGACTAGCAGTGCGTGTATAGTTTTGCCATTGTTTTTTTTGTAGTGACAATTCTTTTGGTGTAATACAAAACTGAAGCAAACCTGTTGTCTTTCTTTGGGGGGCCTGTAGGAGCGAGAGATTGCCCTCTCTCCTGACCAGATTAAAGACTGTGACATTGCAGGAGCCACAGCAGCTGTAGAGGAATTGACCCTAGAGGGTTCTGAGACCATAGGGTTTCCAGTTTCCCAGAAGACAAAGGTGGGTGGTCTTCTTCCCTTCCCTCGAACAGATGCTAACAGTGGTTGAATCTGCCTCCTTACTGTAGTATAAGGACAGCTGTGGGGTGTGGGTGGGTGGGTATGTGGTGTATGTATAAGTTTCCTTTGGAAAGCTTGTGTACTAGAAATTCAAAATGGGCCGACATGGCATGAATAATAATTTGTACATTGCTTTTTCTGTTCTAACAGTGTGTTCTAGAATATTTATCTGCATTTGATGAAGAAATAGTGGAAGCTTCCTCTGTCGATTCTGCAAGCTCCTTTCTGCTTCCTACAGAAGCAGGAGAGGGAGTGATGGATGAGGGGAATGTACCTGAAGTGGGCACTATGGACATACCAGATGTGAATAGTATAACAGAGAGCAGTCCAGCTGAAACTAACTGTCAGAAAACTAAATATGCAACTACCAGTGGACATCTGAGCAACTCTCCTTTTTATTACTTCTACCAAGGTTAGTATGGTGCAGTGTGCAGTCAAGGGGAGAAGCGTTTTCCAGAAATGTCACAGAAGGACCCTTATAGCTTCAGCAGACTTACAAACTTGTTGAATTGTATTAAAAATAGACTTTTTCAAAGAAAGGCATCTGAACTTTATCATTGATGCCTGAAATGAAGAGTTGGAAGAAGAGTATGCAGTGAAAAGTTAGCAGGTGAAGAAATGACTAAGGGGCAGGGGGGATGACACAACAATACATGCTTTACTGGAAGAAGCAGCGGGTTAGTTCAACCCAGCTCTGCAGCATCTATGGAGATTGTGCACTTCAGTGGTTTTTTTGGCACTTTTTTATCTAAAGCTTATTTAATAGTCTATTAGATAAAAGTGCCCAAAAAGACCCACTATAGCACCCAGTTTATACTGATGTTGGGCAAGCCGAGTCCAACTAACACTGCCTCTTCTAGGCATGCACTGGGCTTCATGTGGGGGCATGTGGAGTTTAAAGTGCCACTTTTTTTTAAACATCTGTAAGCAACCTTACTGTAACCAGTACTGCACTGTACTATGACTAGTAAATCTTTTATTTCCCAGCGGAGGATGGGCAGTGCATGTACCTTCACCCTGTGAATGTTCGCTGTCTTGTTCGTGAGTATGGCAGCCTGGAGAAGAGTCCAGAGAAGATTACTGCAGCTGTAGTAGAGATAGCTGGCTACTCCATGACAGAGGTAACTGCTTCAGCTTTCCCTTTTTAATCATGGATTCTTGCTTGGGGAGGACAGTGGTGAATTTTAATGGTAGAGAGGGTAGATAAAAAAGTCAACACACACAAAAAAAATTGGCATTTTTTTATTTAAATCAGATTTTTTTAAAATTTAATTTATCTTTTTAAGATGCTTTAAAAAACTATAAAGATAGTTTTAATTTAAGATATGTTAAAGCTCAAAGATATTATCATGGACTAGGGATTATAACTTCTAATTGTATACTATTTCAGACAATATATTCATGTAACCTTTTTAGAAGTTTGATAAATGGGTCACAACAAGCCATGGACTATATTAGGGGCCCAATCTGATGGGGCTTCCAGAAGTTCCTCTATAGATTAGTAAAGATTAAAGAAAACCACTCTACCCAACAGAACTCAGTGCTCAGTCTATAAGATCCCATTAAACGTTGCTATGATGCTTAGTTTCAGTTCTCCAACCGTGAATTTGTGTCGAGATCATAGCTAGACAAAGTTCTTTGGGTAGATGTGGTATCTTTTATTAGACCAACTAAATAGTTGGAAAAATTGTTCTTTGCAAGCTCTTTGGCACAAACACCCTTCTTCATGCTTAGGGAGAGTTTGTTGTCTCCAGAGATAACATCCTTGTTAACAGCAGTATATGGAGATGAGAGATAACAGACGTGTCACATTACCCACCCATCAGCCCTATTGCATCTCTACAAGTTTGTGTACACAGTCATGCCCTTACCTTTTATCTGCAAAGCTTCAAGAAGTTAAATGAATAAAGGATATCAAGCAAGAATGCACTTTTTGTAGAAGATGATGATTAAATTGAGGCTTCTTGACCAGTGATTTAAATCAAATCCACCCTGATGGTGGTAGGTAAGATACTGATAGGAAAGAGCATCTGAAGTGATTGTCAAACACTCTCCAATACTTGCTGGAGCTCTCTTTCTCTGGTGGGGGTGGAGTTGGGATCCGCTTGCTGCAGCTCCTTGGAGGTACCTTTTAAAGAGTATTTGAAGTATCAGTTCAGTGGATGCAGGTGGATAGTGAGCAAGAAAAAAGAAAAATCCTAACAGAGCAGAGGACAGGTAGGAGATTTGAGTTAATGAAAGGGCTAATCCAACTAGGAAACCAAGGCCAGCAACCTGAAAGTTTTTGTACACGAAGGCAAGGAACCTGGGCAAAAAAAATTGGAAGAACTAAAATTGCTGATCCATAGTTTGAAACTAGAGGTAGGAAGAACAGAAAGAAGCCATGCAGAATAAGTCAGGATGGTAACATTCAAAGGTGTGCACCATACAGAACTGATTTTTGAAAAACAAAAGAAAAAAACCCCAGTGAAGGTGGTAAAGGGTAGCTTTCTACATTGGTGCTGTAGCAGAGGCCAGATATTCCTGGATCTGATGGCTTACTCACTTCTTCACCACAAAGAGATGTATTAGAGACATACTTAAGCCTGTTGGATGCGTTTTGTTTGTTTGGGAACATGTTTTTGTGCAGGGATGAGGGTTATAGTACAACCTGGAATGCAAGTGACTTTGTGGTGGGGAGGGGAGAAGCACTTACTCTGGGTTCTGGCTTAGTAGAGACCTCTATTCTGTCCTTGTAGGATATAAGACAGCGTCATCGTTACCTATGTCACTTGCCTCTCACCTGCGAATTCAGCATTTGTGAACTGGCTCTGAAGACTCCCATCCTTTCCAAGGAAACCCTAGAGATGTTTTCAGGTTAGTGCTTGGGGAAAAATAGTGCTTGTTTTTGCAGCCAGGAGGTCAGAGAGATTAAGAACATTAATGGCCATTGTGCATTTGTGCCATAGTAGCTGTTTGGAATTGGGCTGGCTGAAACTAGGAATTGCCCTATGCAGGCTCTAAACAAGTTTTGAGGTGTTCCATAATGTAGACATTTTGTTTCTGTGCAGAATAAAGGAAGTATGAGGTAGAAGATTAGACAGTAGTTAAGAAAGATCAGTCTTCAGGAGAACATGGAAACTGCATTTGCTCTTTCAAGGGTGTCTCAATGAATTGGAAATATGTAGCTCCCTAAATAAGACACTTTACCCAGCACTAACTTTTACCTGATAACCAATGATCTGTGCATCTGTTTAGATGACCTTGAAAAGAGGAAACGTCTGCGACAGAAGAAAGCTCGTGATGAGCGACGTCGGGAACGCAGAATTGAGATGGAGGAGAACAAAAAGCAGGGCAAGTGTAAGTCTCTTGCATACAATGAGTAGGTTTACTTCTCAAATGCTGAGGAGGTTATTGATTAGTTAATATGGTAAGGTTAAATCTGAGTTGGGGTCTCTTTTTTGTTTTTGTTGTGGTTTGGGTTTGTTGGTTTTTTTTGGGGCAGGGGGGGCACGTTTTTTGTTTTTTGAGACTTAACTAGTATGTGTTAAATCACTCGCCTGTGACCCTGCCAGTATACAATAGCAAACCTACTCCTTTTGTAGGAGTTGAGCAGGTCATCAAATAACTGTTCTACACAAGGGATTTTAGAGCCCTAGGAGACCCTCCCACTAACCTTGACTGCTACTGTGGTGATAGCCCACTGATCTGTGGAATTGCATGCTGACCTTGGCTACAGACATCATGGCACCCAGGCTTCTGCTCCCACTGCTGCAGTGACACAAGTCACCACTGATTATATAAAGGAGATGAGGCACCTAAGCAGGTGGCTCTGAACCTGAATTGTAGCATTGGTCTTAAACGACTATGGTGTGGTAATAGTGGTGGCCAAGAAATGTTTTTTCTTTTCCATTGCATTTGCAAAGTGTCATCTGGCACAGCTCTTCCAGGTGGTGAATGGCCTAGTTAATCCGGCTTGTATCTGTGTGGAATCTGAGTCGTCTTCTGTCTGATAAATTTTACTGGCTGTTTTGCAAACAGTTTCCTGTACCTGTCATGGCTTGAGGGCCACCACATTTGCTGCAGAGTCAGCTCCTGGAGCTGAGGAATTCTGGTCTCATCCTATTATGGCTTGTTTTAAATTCGTTGTTGCCATGGGCAGGCCTAGGATTTTGATAAGGGGGTACATATGGTGTGGCACATCTCATGAAGAGAGAAACCTGGGATGGCTAACGCAACAAAATTTGCAGAATAAAGGACAGTTTGAATAGTGGGACTCAAGACCATTAGAATGATAAAGGGTCATTAACACCTGTGGTATGGAGAGAAAAATGGCAGGAACTGGGGAGATGGCAGTGAGCCCTGAAGTCAATTGAGTCCTGCATCAACCTGAATAGAAGTGTCACTGGCCTTCCCAGGCAGGTGGCTTTAAACTTTGGGTAGAGCAGGAATCAGAGGGGTGCAGCTGTACCATTGCAGCCCTCTGGATCTGCCCCTTGCTATTGCCTGCTGATTTATGAAGGATGTGCTGTGTCTGAGGGTGACCCAGCTGTGAACTTGGCCCGTGCCTATCCTGGCTTGGAAAAGCTATTGGGTGGAAGGTGGAAACCAGAGTCACTGCTAGCAATCCTGCCCTTCTGAAGGATGGCACTGATACTGGATGCTCCTAAGTCTGCCATTGTCTGGCCCCTGCTCAAGAAGCCTTCACTTGGTGCTGACCTTCCCTGCCCCATGGCCCTGTCTCAAGCTGCTTTTTGGGGGAGCATCATTGGATAGTTGTCTGACAGCTCCAAGGAACATCTGGATGCCATAGGTTTCCTGGATCCTTGTCAGTCTGGCTTTCATCTTGACACAGAGACTGCCTTGGTTTTTGCTCTTCACCTGAAGATTGACAAAGGGAATTTGTGCCCTGCTGATCTTAATTTTTCAGCAGCCTCTGATACAATTGACCATGAAGGTGGGTATTCATGGGACCACTCTAAATTGGTTCCACTCTTTCCTAGCAGGGGAGTTCCCATAGTGATGAGGGCCAAGTCTTTGAAACTTTTACGCAGGGTCCTCCAGGGCTCGTATCTTATTGCCCTTGCTGCTTCTGTGTGTACATGAGGCCACTGGGTAAAACTTGTGCAGAGAACAAGGTTCGATCAATATGGACACTTTGACTCATGAACCTCTCCTCCTTTTCTGACCCTGGCCCTGCAGTCTCAGTCCTTTCCCAGTGCTTAGCAGCAGCCAGGGACTAAGCATATGTGAACCAGTTGAAATTGAATCCAGACCAGATAGAGGTGATGATGGTAAGCAGATCAGTTGACTTAAAGAGGACTGAGACGCCTGTCATTGGGGTTTTACTTCCTTGTCAGTCAAATTCACAGCCTTGGAGTACTTATGGATTCTTTGCTGCACCTAGATCTTTAGGTGGTGGTTGTGGCTAGGAGTTTTACCAACTCCATTTGATGTGAACCTTTCTTTCAAACTCCGATCTGACCATCATCTATGCTAGTGGTTCTCAGCCTTTTTTTATTGGGACCCATATGTAAACATCAGTGGGCAGTCCTGACCTAGTTCTTCCCCTCACTTCTGACCTGCTGCCCCCAAGTCCCAGCCCCCCAGTGTGTGGGGCATGGAGGTGTATGGGGGGGCCCAAGCAGGCTGTGTCTCTGCCTTCCTGTATGGGGAAAAGCCACAATTCCCCCCCCCCCCATTTTTTCTCCTTTAAAGGAGAATTCATTTTTATAGTTTGTTTATCCAGGTTTGTTCATGACCCTTTCATATATTCCTGTGACCTGCTTTCGGGTAATGACCCATGGGTTGAGAAACACTGATCTATGCCCTTGTAATCTAGAAATTAGATTTCTATGATGAGTTCTACAATGGGCTGCTGTCTTTGCAAACCATCTGAAAGCTGCAGCTGGTACAGAATGCAGTGGCTTGCCTTCTGACGGGTGGATTGTCAGGAATGCATAACTCCAGTGCCCCAGAGACTGTACTGGTTCCCAGTAGCATTCCTGGTGCAATTCAGGGTCCTGGCTTTGACTTATGAGGTCTTAAGCAGTCTGGGCCCTATGAACCTAAGGGATCACCTTCTTCCTTTGTACACCATCATGATCCCCAAGGTCAGCAGAGAGCAACCTTCTACAAGTACCATCAGTATGCCAAGTCCACTTGGCAAAAGGTGTAGGAAGTCATTGTCACTTGCTTGTCAGCTCAAAAAATATGTTAGTTCCCTTTTTAAGATGTTTTCTTTTGTCACCATTCTTTTTAAGTTTGTTCTGTTTTTCTTATTGCAAGATGCCCCGAGTTGTTTTGGTAAAGGTGATGCATAAATCAAATAAATATTATACAGAAAATTCCCTGTTAAAATAGCTCTATACAACTTAGATGTACAAGAGTTGTGGGACACTGGAGAATTGCCATGAAAAAGGGATATCCAAGTAGCTCATAGGGTACTTGGGTCCTGTGTCTTAGAGTCTCCCTTTTAAGTAAAGTTGCAGAAGGAGCAGACATTTGCACAGGTATCTATATGTGCCTAGCAGTGAGGCTTGTTTTGAGCCTCTCAAGGTAGAAGATGAAGTCACAAGATCACTAAACCTTTCTACCAGGGAAGAGACTATAATCTCTGTCCATGGGACAACTTTTGATGCTTGTAGACTAACCCTTATGTTCTCCTTTTTTTTTTTTTTAAATCTTGTTCATGGCTTTTGTCCTAGATCCAGAGGTCCACATTGCTCTAGAGAATCTGCAACAGTTCCCTGCCTTCAGCTCTTGCTTGGGAGAGTCCATCAGCAATGATAACCAGAGTCCTTTTTTACTTCCTCCTCTTGGCAGAAGTCCTGTATCTGAGACAGGTGAGCATTTGTGAGAAGTCATAAATGGCAGATGAACTGATGCCTTGGGGAACAATGACTCGACTGCTTAGGGGGCAAAGTTAGATTGGCCATTACTGCTAGTTTTGGACTGCTGTAGTGGTGAACTTCAGAAGGTCAGCATCTGAAAATGGAGGATCAAATGCCTTTTCCTTTTTTTTCCCTCCTCTGCCTTTCTTCTACTCTGTCTTGTCCTGTACTCTGGGAACAATATGAGGATTGCATTGTCATCCCACTTCTAAGAAGCCTTAGAAGGGAAAAGAACCATTTTAAAGAATAATGGATTCCTTCCCAAATATGCACCCACAGAGGGGTGGGAATGTTGTCACTATAGCCCTACCTTTTGGAGAACAACCATTTGGTTTCTCCTTTCTCTGGATTATGCTGCCTTTTTATTTTTATATAGGAAAATGTGGCACTTTTATGTAGTGTTCAGTAGGATCAAGTCCAGTAAATTTACCACCTGTAATACTTTATTTGGGATCTCCTTCCCAAAATTCCTGGGGTCCTCTTTTAAATTTCTAGTAGAAATCTCCCTATAGAAAAACTTCCAGGTATAGTCAGGAACATGTTTAAATATCAGGGGATTAAGCGAGTGTGGTGTGGGGAGGACTGAAATATCAAAATGTGACACAATAAACTGAAGATAGTGGGTCTTGCTGGATTTTTGATTTGGCTGGTTCCCCTTTCTCCTCAGTCATACTAACATGAAACTTTGCTAATGTAACTGGATCTCTTATGAACTTTTTTTTTCCTCCTGTCTCTGTAGAGTTTGTCCCTACTACACTGTTACCAGCTGCCAGCCTGGTCAGCCCATCACTCTGTGGGAGCTTGGAAGAAGAGTCTCCTTTCCCCTCCTTTGCTCAGGTAAATCCAGCTCCCTTAATGTAGTATGTGCAAGAGAACATTCTACTGACTTACCTTACTTGCTGTTCCCCAAGTAGTATGAAGCATGCAATCCCTATAGGAGGCCTTAAGAGCAGGGGGAATACACCCCTTGGTTGAGTCGAATGTTTTTATGGATCTGCCAAAGATTACTGAAGTCCTATATTCTGTCTCCAGAGTGATTATACTAACAAATCTAGGCTATTTGTAATTCCATGTGAATGGAAGTGTGGGAGGGAATTCCAGTAGATGAAGCCTGGTCAGATTTCTGGTATTCACACTTCTTTTTTCTTTTTTTTTTTTTTTTTCCCTCTTGGTAGATGCTGAGGGCTGGAAAAGCAAAGCCAGAAATATGGCCAAAATCTGCTCCAAAGAAAAAAGGTAAAGAAACCCTTCTAACCATCCTTCCATCTTGAGGTCTTTTAAAGCTCTTACTTCAGGTTGAAAAGCACTTCTGTATAGCTGAGGCCTGTTCAGCTCTTCTGTTTGTGCCTTTGTAGTAAGGATGATTTTTTTTTTCCCCAGAGGAAAATACTCTTGCCCCTCCTGCTCCAGTGGATAGTGATGGAGAGAGTGACAACTCTGACCGGATTCCTGTGCCCAGCTTTCAAAATTCTTTTAGTCAGGCTATTGAGGCCGCCTTCCTTAAACTGGACAAGCCATCCACATCTAATCCTCTCTCTGGTAAGGATATGATGAGCTTTTTTAGGTGACATGCAGCAGCCTTTATAGGGAGAGAAGGTTCTACCTTCCATTGTAGAGGTTATAAAAGCCTCTGCTGGCTGGAGTCTTTTCCCCACTGCAAGCATGGTATAATGCTGGCATAAGTTATCTGTATTCTGTTAGCAGTGTAAATGGCAAGTCAGGGACAGTTCTAACTCACACCACCAGAGTTGTTCTGAACAACTTGAGGTTGCAGAGCTGTTTCTGAACTGCCTCAACAAGGCTCCTGTCACTTAAAACAGCTGCCTAAGTTGTTGCAGCAGCCACAGCAGTTCAGGATTTTGTAAGTATAGTTGTTGCTAGAAGCCATCGTTTGCCATCTCTAGAAATGACAGTTGTGAATTGCACCTCGTATATGACCCATCATGATTGGGGGATCCAAGTCTTTGGTTCACTGCAGAAAAATGTGGATTTTCTACTTTTAAAGAATGCAGAAAACTGGGTTTCCCCTTGAGGGCAGGCTGAGTTCCAGCCTGTAAGGGGCTGGAGGAGTGGGGGAGGGTGATTTTGGAGGCCGAGGGAGCCCTGTGCATGAGTGCAGCTGCACCCAAGCAGCAGTGGAGACCAGCTCCCACAGCTCCTAGGTAAGTTGGGGGCAGGATGGAGGGGCACACAGGTGAAATGTTGTGGGGGCAGGGAAGGCATAGACAACATGGCACAAGGGGGCATGTGCTCCCCACATGCCCACTCCCTTCTTCACACTGGTGGGGCTGGGAGGGGTGTCAGCAGCCCCAGTGGCTGTAGGCCAGGAGTGAGGGATGTCAGCAGGGCTGAGGCTTCAGAGTGTGGGGTGCTGGCATAGACAAGGGCAACACACCAGCGTATCAGATCTGCTCAGTGTCACAAAGCAGCAGAGTGCGGGGGGAACAACCCGCAGCTAGACTCGCAACCTGCTAAGTGAAGGGGGCAGGAGGAGCTCTGACTTTCTTTGACTTAAAACAAAACAAAACAAAACAAAAACCCAACAAAACCAAAAATACAAACTTGCATACTAAAATATATAGGTATTTAGAATTTATTTTATTATAATGATTTGAGGTTCTGGCAGGCTTCCAAGTTGCTTTAAAATTGTAAGCATATCAATAAAACACTGTGTTTAACTGATACCTATATATAGTGGTGTTTCATTTTTAATCATAGAAAAAATGCAGATTTAGTTGGGGGTTTTTTATCTGAGAATTTGGGATTTTGTAAACGGAGAAAACTAGGACCTTATGATGCACTATTTTAGCATAGTCTGTGGGCTCTCTGTATGGCCAAGAATTTGTGTGTAATGTGGCAAGATGAACCTGAACTTGCCCAAAGGTTTTGGGACATCTGGAACGCTGCAGAATCACTGAAGGTATGAAGACATCTCAGATGAATTCAGATAAAGGCTTTTAAAGATGAACTGACTAGATGCAGTAATCCTTGGTTGCTATGCTCAATTTTAGAATTCGTAAGTTTGATAGCAGCACAGTGCAGTGCAATGTTGCACTGAAGATTTGTGTGTGGGGAAGAAAGGCATCTGTGTTCTACATCCTAACACATGTGAACATGATGGAAATGACACTATTTTGATAGACAGCGGGACAGTTCATCTCCAGTTAGGGATTTATGTACCTCCTCAATCTCCTGTTGTTTTTAGTAACCAGTAAAAGCCATCCATATTTTTCAAGTCCAGGTCAAAAAGAGAGAACTCCTCAGGCATCTGGGTTACTACTGACAGCTGTAAGGACCAGTAATCATAGTTCCCAGTACTTGAAGAAATAAAAATCATAAGTTCTGAAGTTAAACCCTGTGGCACTGGATGCTTGTGTAACAGATTTCCATACTAATAGAAATAGTGTTCTGTACATAATACCTCTAAAATTACTCCCTCCCCTATTTGTTAAATCCATTAAATGGCTTAAGTAGAAGCAAAACCCCTTAACTTTACTGTCTTCTTTCTTACAGAAGAAAAGGGAGGCAAGAAAAGAAAGAAGCAGAAGCAGAAGCTGCTCTTCAGCACCTCAGTTGTTCACACAAAGTGATATGCTGTCCCAGAGAAGTTTTCTCTCCTCTTGGTTTTTCTTTTCATTTTGCTTTTTGTTTTGCTGCTATAGTTTAAGTATTTAAGTTTGAACAGATTTAATCTGTTTCTGGGGCTTGAGGGGGGGAATCTGTGGAAACTTATATCGCAGTAAGGAGAGAAAATATTTTTCCAGATTATTTTGGTCTAAACCAATTGAATAAAGTATTGAGAAACACTGAACCTGGAAAACCGTTTAGCCAAGGCTTCCAGTCTGTGCCAAGTCAGTTCTTCTGGCCTAATACCCAGTTCAAATGCGTTTACAGCTGTCTATGGCACTGCCAGAGTGGTGCAATATGCTGCCTCAGTGAAGAGGCTGAGAACCTGCGTATAAACATGCATGGGAAGAAAGAAGTCCAGTAGACTAGACATGGCAGTGGTGTAGCTTTCAGCAAAGCTGAAAAGAAACATCATCCTCATAGCAGTTGCTGTTTGCCTCACACTGGAAACGAGCAATAGGGTTATCTGTTGTTCTTGCCTTTCTAAACAGTAATAAATCCTTCAGTTTAATTCTTCTGGCTTTTAGGGATTTAGAGGTGAGGTGAATGAAGCAGTACTCAGTAACTTGGCTCAAATGGCAACTCATACTAGAATCCCTTCATCAAAGAGGATGACAGGGATGCTTGTTAGAGGAGACCATCCTAGCTTACAGTTTGGAGTACTTCAACCTGGGTGAGGGAAACTGTGGTTCTCTAGTCCTTATATGCTAGAGTCTGTGTGCTTGCATGATTTGCAATAATTGTTCCTAGAATTCTGAATGATGAGGCTTGGTGGGGTTTTGAGACCTAGCTGGTCTCAAACTAGAGGAACAAGTGACACTGTATCTGCAGGTTTCAGAAAAATAACCCCATAGCAAGGAACCAAGATCTGTTTCTTTCAGGACACAGGCCTGCATCTGCTTGGTTTGTGGGCATACATTGGACTCTACTGGGCACATCTTACTATAAACATGCCTCTTTCCACCTACTCCCTTTCTTTTTCTTTACTTGAGCAGTCTTTCTACACTGCTTGTGGTTTGATTTGAAGCTAATGAGTTAAGTGGTGTGGATTTTTGTTGACTAAAATGAACCATAGGTGTAACGTACCAGCGAAGGCAAACAGTTGCAATAAATCATATGCACACATAGAACTGGTGCTTGAGTCTCTTCTGCTATATTCTACCTCACTACCTTGAATGTCCATTCCAAATCAACTCTGATATCTAGCTATTATAAAAATCCGCTTATTCTGGCTAGAGCACTCTGGTCTCAGCAGCCAACAACAATGGTTGTTTCAGTAGCCAATCTGAGTGCTCTGGAGAGATGGAATAAGTGTGTTTATTGTAGGTGACACAGGAGCCTCAGCTCCCCATATTCCCAGGCCAGTCTCCTTGGGGCTCTGTTCATACAAATCTGTTGTTCTGTACCAGCTCCCTTAAAGACAAGAACACTCCCGTTCTTCTCTGCTTCCCCCCCCGCCCCCCAGCAGAGCTTGTCTGTGCAAGCTGCCACTGGGTTGTGCAGCCCCTGAGCTGCAGGAGGACCCAGTGCTTCCCTCCACAGCAGCAGTGCCCCCTAAGCAAGGTACCAGTTGTGCAGGTGCAGCCCCAGCTTACAGGCAGCACCCACCAGATCCAACAGGGCAGAGGAGCTTAGGCTTGGTGGACTTCCAGTACCCCACACACTGCCTGGGACTACTGAGCAACAGACTGACTGCCCCATGAGGGCAGCTAGGTGTACTGGCAGCTGGAGAAGGCAACAAGGATGGTGCATGGGGCACTAAAAGCCCACCAAGCCTGAGCTTCCTCAAGCACTCCCAGGCTTCCAGCACCCTGTGCACCATCCCCACCACCTTTTCCATATAGGGGCTTTGTACACATGAGGAATATCGCTGTAATTTGTTACACAGCAAACTAAAATACATGAGGTGTTTTAGTTTGCTACATGAAGTCATTTAAATTGAAATACACCACTGAACATATAAACTATTACACAAATTGCTAAAAAAAGGGCAATTTCCTCATGTGTACAAGGGCCCTCTTGTTTAGTGTCACAGATAAGTCACAAGGTCAGACTTGACATAATATATATTTATATTCCTAAGCCTGTGTTTTACACATGGACAGCTTTATGTAGTCTGAGGGTGAGAAGTTTTGTTTCCATTGAAGTATTCACTCAAAATAACTAAAAGTCTTGTATCTAAAGAAATACTTTTGCAATAAAAATTTAATTGCAAATGTATTGTAGGTTTCAGCTAGTTTCACTTAAATCAGTCAAACTTTCTGCTCTCTTAAGGATCTGCTATCTATATGGCTGACACTGCATACAAGTAACAAAGCCAGCATTCCTTTTGACTCCCCTACTTCCCTCACATAAAGCTTGAATGAAGCTATAAAATAGGTTTAAGGCAAGCTGAGTTTTTTAAGCAAGGGTAATCAGTAGGGATCTATTTAACTCATAGCAAGACAACTATTTTTGTGGTCTGCTTATGGCATGAAGGCCCAATTTCATGGCTATTTCCTGGAGGCCCCACTTCTTGCTGCTGATTGCAGTGAGGGTGGGGCCTCTACCAAAGCAGTCAGTCTGAAGCACCTGAGTAGCTGCAGGGATTACTGCATTGTTTGAGTATTGCAGTAAGAACTGAGAGATTCTAAAACTTTATATGAATACTAACTGTGGGGTTTTATTGGGTTGGATTTCCCAGGAAAATCATTGCACATGGAGTATTTCCTGGCAATCACAGGTAACACTAGTTTTTGCAGTTACTGCAAAAACTTGTGAATTAAGTAGGTCCCTAATAATCAGTCCAGACACTGAAGGGCAGGGGATTGGGGTGAAAGTCTTTAAATTACAAATGCCTTAAATTTAGGTAAAACTGTCCAAATAAAATGGCTTTATCTGTCTCTCTTTTTTTTTTTTCCCTGATGTTAAAATGCTGTTTTTCAGAAATTGTATGGCTTCATGAAGAAGCAAAAAAGTACAAAGCTAAAATTTCTTTGAAAGTAACTTTACAAAATTGAGGCCCAACAGCTTTCATAGTGCAGAGATCTCCTGCATCGTGCCATCCCCATCTTGTAAGGCAAACGTTTTTCTCCTATTCTTTCCTCAGGGTGTTTGAGGAGAAACTAGCTATAGGGTAGTTTTGTCTATGCTGCCTGTTTTGGTGGAAGAACTAAATCGGTGTTGGGTGTTAAGAAGCTTTTTGACAAACCCCAAAAACACACCAAATAAACAAGTGTGACCATGAAGTCAACTGTAGAGGGAGTCGTAGTATAACTTGAGATACTGCAAGTTAAACCCCACTTCTGTAAATACCTAAAATTCCTCCTCACTAAAATATTTAGTTAGTTTGAAAAGGTGCCTCACATCTACTCTGAAAGTTCTTTCCACACAAGGGAAAGGCTTACAGAATCAAGCTCACTTTTTATTAACATTCACAGGTATGCTAGAAGGTTTGCAGCCAGGAGCTCTTATGTCTAGCTTGCATGAGATGTTGGGTTTCAAAACAGCTGAGGCTTTAAGCCCACTAGCTGAATTGCAGTAAAGCTTTTGCCTAGAATGATAAAACATAATGGATGATGTAAATAACTAGTCCTAGGGATACTGGATAACTATGCATTCTGCCTTAAGTGAGACTAGTCTTCTCTCCTCTTCTCCCCCCAAAAAATCCCTGTGAGTACCAAAGTAGATTCTGCTTTCTCTTCAGAGAGAGTTTTCTGGATTTTTAAAACGTATGTTGATGCCTGTCTGAATACTAAAAACAAGCCAGCTGGTTGAAAGCCAGTAGTCCTTTACTTTCCCCCTTCTTCAAGGGGGAACCTGAACTCCCTCATCCAGGAATGAAGGTGTTCAAAATTGTCTGAACACCCTAAGTAAGATTGTATGGTATCCTACTAATCTCTCCCTCCCCACTGTAAGTGGAGGAAAGCTTCATAGCTTACCATTTTCTATTGATCTCCTCCACAGAATTCAATGTTCTGGGTTTCTTTGTTTGGCTTTTTTTTTTTTTTACTGAAAACAGCAGAAATGAGGGAAGAACTACAATAGTTGATCTTCTTCACAAAACACAGGTAGTCTGAAACTAAGTTACAAGAATTTTGTCTCTACTTGTGAGAGGTGATAAATAATTACACTATGTTTAGTCTGTCTCTGCACAGTCATCCTCTTCCTCAGCACTTTGAAACTGCTCCTCTTCTACTTCCTGAAGAGAGCAGCCTAGTAGTGACTTCTGAATGGACTCTCTCTCCTCTGCAACAAGAAAGACCAACATAACACATCACTATTCAAACATTTCTTATCAAGGAAAATAAGGGTTTGACTAATCAGAAGTGAAGAATACTTTCTAGAATCAGACTAAAACAAGTAAAACAGCAACTGTGGTGCATTGTGCAGTACCACAATAGATCTTGCAAAGCCTGTGTGATGGATCCTTTTCAGAAGATCTGAATGGAGCAGCTACTTACCTTTATTGGTACAACTGTTCAAAAGCATCACCAGTTGTCTTCTGTTATACTGAATTAAAAACTTCTGACATGATCTTATCGTACCTAGCAGAAAAACAAGGGGACAGTTCTGTATGTTAAAAGGGCTTGATCAAACTAGCAGCATCTTGGGGTAAGATCAATATTCCCACAAAAAAGAAAGTTATTACAGCACAGCTATTCATCAAATAGTATGAAACAAAGCTGCAGCTTGATTTTATTTAAGTTGGCTACAGAATTAATAAAAAGGATCTTGCTATCCTTCCAGCCTCCCTTCCTCCTCTGAAAGCTTGGAGACCTGGGGTGCACCAATAGAGATTCTGGGGGCCAACAGCAACAGCCAGTTTTTAATAGCCAATACTGATTTGATTGCCAATACAGCTGCATCTAGCTGGTAAGTCTGTGGTGGAGGGGGAGGGATGGGGCATGGGGATCAATACTCCCCTGCAGATCAATACCCTCTGCCATAAAAGGAGTGGGGCAGGGTCTGGGGGGCAGCTCCTGCTGCTGCACACAGCCTGGGAGGGTACTGGGCAGGGGGGTGTAGGCAGGCTGTGTATACCCCCCAGTTTGTGCAGGGTGGGGCAGGGGCTGGAGGCCAGGGCCAGCTCTTCCCGGTGGAGGGGAGGCAGCAGGACCACACTGGTCTCTGGGTGGGCAGTGGCAGCACTAAGAAGAGGAGGCTGTAGCTCCCTCCCATCCTGTGACTTCCAGTACCACTGCCCACCCTGAGCACAGCCTAGCACGGCCCCAGCCCACAGCTGCAGCCTGCCACCCCACCTATGTCCCCCATAGATCTGGGGGCATATCCCCCTCCAGGGTGTGCGCAGTGGTGGGAGGCCCTCCCACCCCAGGCAGTGCCTGTACCCCACTCCCTCCTAGAACAAAGAGTGACTTGAACTTTGAATTAACTTCTATTTAAGAGTTAAGAGACACTGATGCCTCACTAAGGCTGCTACATTGACATTGTCCTGCAACTGGAAGAACAAGTAAAACTTGCACTCTTCCCTCTGATTGCAACCAGTGGTGAAGAACCCAAGATGCAACCTCTGCATACAAGGAGGGAGTAGTTAGCCCTGTTAAGCTGAAGAATTGATTCTCACCCGGGATGCCTTGAGATGCTTTCATAGTTGCTGTGTAAAGTTAGCACTTTTAGGTGTGCAAACATGAGTCCCAGAATTAAACCCAGAGTTTTCAAATAGGAATTAGCAGTGCTATGTTGAGGTCTGAGTTCTTTGCAACAGAAGAAATCAGAAATCATTATTTTTTCCTGTAGTCAAAGAAATGAATGGAAGCTCAGAGCTGACACCTCCCAAGGGGGACTTGAGTCTAGAGAAGTTGAGACTCACTGGTCTGAGGTCAAGCAGGAGGCAGCAGGGCAGGGCAGCACCTTAGAGCAGTTATTCCCAACCAGGGGGCCTCTAAATCCTATGCATGAGCACTGCCCAGTTTACAAAACAGGAGTCACCAGATAAGCCTGGAGATATCCAAGCACAATCCAGAGCTGGGTCTTCCCAAGCTCCTTGCACAGGAACAACTGCTGTTATTTTTCTAGGGTCAAAGAAATGAGCAAAAACTGAGGCAGCATTTCCCCGAGGGGCTGCCAGTCTAGACAGGCTGTGGCCGTGGCCTCCACGGCCCCGTGTAGGGATCCCTGCCCCCCACCCCGACACGAGCCCCGGGCACGAAAGGTAACTGACCCCCGACGTGGAGCGTGTGGAAGAAGCAGGGGTGCCGCTGGCCCCGGCTCTCCAGGTGCGTGACGAGGGGCAGAGCGGACCAGAGCAGGCGGTAGAAGTCCTTGCGGCAGCGCAGCAGCACGACGCCCGTGTAGGCGTTCAGGTACTTCACTGCGGGCGGCAGGGGGGTGGTCACCGGGAGCCGGTCCCCGGCCCAGCCGAACCGAGCCAGGCGAGGCCGCCGCAGCAGCGCGGGGCCGATACCCGCCCCCGCCCCTGCCCCTGACCTGTGAAGGCGATGGAGCAGCAGGCCAGCCCGTAGTCCCCGTGGGCGCGGGCCAAGGCGCCCTTGGCGGCGGCGGTCACGGCGCGCTCGTGGATGCAGTGCCGGTAGCGCGGATCCTCGGCCACCACCTCGCACAGCAGGTACCTACAGCGCCGCAGAGGCACCACGTGAGCGCGCGGGGATGGGGTAGGGTGGGGGTTCTGGAAGAGCGGGACTCACCTGTGCTTGAACCGCACCATCCTGGCCTCCGGAAGCGCCTGCCTCCTGTTCTCCCCAGACGGACGTCCAGCTCGACCAATAGGAGGCCGCGGGGTTGCACCTCGACCAATTGCCGCTAGGTAGGGGCAGGACCAGAACGTCGGCTGAGGAGGGGGAGGCACCGCAAGCAAATATGGCCGTGCTGTCCTGCGTTCTGCGCGCATGCGTGGCCGGGAGCACGTGGGTGCCTAGGCCCGAGGGGGCGGGTTCGTCCCCGCGCCCCGCATGGGGGC
>NW_017728921.1:18568490-18613305 GCF_001723895.1 Crocodylus porosus | reverse complement strand
GGGGCTGAGCCGGGCCTGGGCGGGGGGAGCGGCGCCCGGGAGGAGCGGCCCCGCGGGGCGAGACAGCATCAGGCAGCTCCCGGCAGGTACGTGCGTCCTTCCGAGAGGCCTCGGTTGGGCGGGGGTGGGCTGCCGTGGAGCGGGCAGAGGCGGCCGCGGCCCCGACCCCCGGCTTATCGCGGGGGTCTCTCCCCCCCTCCCTGTGGCATGGATGCGGGTGCTAGGTGCCCTCGGCCCTTCCCGGGGAGCCGGGGCCACATCTCCTCTGGGGAGTCTGCCCTCCTAGGGCGCCGGCGCTGTCGTCCCAGGGAGTCATGCGCTCATGGCGAACCAGGGCTCAGTGGAAAGACGTGGGTCTGGGAGCTGGTGGCTGCTTGGGTTTGGCAAGGCCCGAGGCTTCTGCTGCATTCCCCACATCCTAGTGTCTCTGGTCCCCCACCTGGTTTCATCTCCAGGCCATGATAGCACCAGCCAGACAGGAGATGGGTCCAAGACAAGGACCCTGATCCCAGCAGCAGGGCAGGAGTCTTGATGCGAGCTCCCCTTGACCTCTGGTGATGGGTGGGTAAGCATGGCCAAGGCCCTGCGGGAGCGCTGTGGCAGCTGGTGCTGCATGGTTGGTACTGGCAAAGGGTCTCTGCACTCCACAACCACAGACCCAGCACATGTGGTGCAAGGCTGGAAGTGCTGCCAACACGAGTAGTGAGCCTTATGCTTGGATTGTGCTGGACGGGGCTCTGGATGACTCTGAGGAATGGCTGCAGTGTGGATGGCGCTATCAACCCACCCCCCAGCACCACCCCACCAAGTGATGGGGACTGAGCAGGGAGCCGGCTGGGGCTGGCTGACAGCTGCATCATATTGAGCAAAAAGTGGGTGTGAATGGTGCTAAGCAGGGAACTCTGTGGCCTTGTGAAGGGAACTCCTTCATGGTTTTCCTGCCCCTTGCATTGCTTGAGGTTAAACACAATGACAGTTCATTGAAAGGTACCAGGCTCTAACTGCAGACGGCTAGCTATTTGTAGTATTGGCAACAGTTTGCTTGAGGAGAGACGGAGACATTACTCTATGGACATTTGGCTCAGAGGGGGTTCCTGCCAGTTCTCCAGCTTCCTGGGTCCATCTTCCAAGACCGCCCAAGCTCCAGCACATAGACAGACCCTTTTGTTGTGCCTCCCACACTCCAGTGCAGCTGAATATGAACAAAAATCTAAAGTGAAAGCAGGATCTGCCAGTGAGCCAGGAAGTCTTTCATTCCCAGGTGATGCGCAGCCCCACTGCATTCTCAGGTCTGGTTGCTGCCAACTGACTTAGCTTCTGAGTTCTGCTATGTAGCATGGTCTAGTACAGTGCTGTTGAATGTATGGCCTGTGGGCTGTATTAGGCAGTGGGGTTGGGAATTTGAAGGCAGGGAAAAAGGAGGCAGAACCTGCCACTAGATTTCCATTGATGGAGCCCTGTTGGTCATGCATGTTGGTAGTGATGGGAGGCAAGTGATGACTCTGAGCTGCATGCCACTGCCCACCACTGAGATGCAGTTGGCCCACCACTACAGCCAGGTCAAAATCTGGCCCAGGAGGCTTTTTGTAGTCTGGATCTGGCCTGGTGGTGCAAGTGAGTTAAACACCTCTTATCTAGCCTGTAAAAGCAGATTTTAAACTTAGGCTTTCAGGTCAGTGACAGCAGTATGGTAGCCCTGCACAATAATCTCTGTTTTTCTTCTACTTCCTCACCTTCAGACTGCTTGCTGTGCACCCTGGTGGCTTCATACCAGAGAGAGAGAATTGGCTAAGCAAGAGGAATGGAAGGAAAGCAGCTTCCTGTGGCTTAGATTTCCCCTGTTTGCCTGGGCCTGTGGGGGGGGGGGCGGGAAATCTCATTTACACTTCAAAATCTGCTTGCCTGTTCTTGTGCCACTGATCTGCAGACACAAAAGGATGTTTCTCTGCCATTCACCCCCTTCTCTGTCTGGACTGGACTGCATAAAGCCTGGAAGATTCATCAAAGCCTAAGGAGTGAGATGGCTCCGCAGGACATCACAGATGAGTCAGTCACCTCATCTAGTGTCCTCATCTTGCCCTCCCCTTTGTGCAGCTTCTGGGTCTCACTGCCCTGTTGCTTCCAGCATCATGCTTTTTCTTCATGATTAATCTGAATGCAGTAGGTTTGAGCTGGTACTTACAGCTCTGAATGTTGGAGACATTGAGTCACATACTGCAGGCTTTACTTAACTTTTAAAAATAAGTTAGGATCATTTCTGGGATGAGGTCTGTAGGACCAGGACTGGGTCCTGTGGAAGACTCTTTGTAATAACAAGAGGAAGGATTTCCAGGTAGCCTATGTTCATAGTTGAGTCTTTCTGTTTTCAACTTAGTGCCGGTTGTTACTGATACAAGAGAGATCCCAGATGCACTCTGAGGAACATGTCTGTAGCGGAGTGCTTGCACAGCTGCCTTAGTAGGTGGACTCTGTCTTCTCCTGCAAGCCCATAGAATAGAAGCCCTACCCCACCCCACATTACTAGGAATAACAGCCACAAATGGTTAGAAAGAAGGTTCAGGCTGGACATCAGGAGACATTACTTTACAGTTAGGGCTTGCAGGCTCTGGAATGGACTCCCAAGGAGGGTGGTGCTCTCTCATACCTTGGGAGTCTTCAAGAGGATGCTGGACAGATATTTGGCTGGGTTGATATGATCCCGGCACCCGTTCCTGCCCAGAGCAAGGCGTCGGACCTGATGATCTGTTTAGGTCCCTTCTGACCCTAAGTACTATACTATTACTGGCAGGTAACAGAAACTCTCCTGCAGCTTCAGGCATAGAGGGTGATAATGTTTTGGAATGGTATCTGGCTTTGGCCATTCAAGTGAAAAGTCAGGAAGCAAAGTCAGTAGAGTGGGAGGTGAGGTGAAGTATTTGAATGTGCAAGACAAGGAAGGAGGGAGAGGAAGAGCCGGTTGAGGTGGGGTATGATTTAGGGGGCGGACACTTCCTTGCTGGGTGGGCCTTGGAACAAAATCCCATGGCACTGTTGGAGTGCTGTAAATGAAGTGCTCCAAGGAGAACAGCTACTCATTGCTAATTCAGGGCGGAAAGATCTCCGTTAGTGACCTGAATTCTATACCAAGAGAACAGAGATAAACCCAATGGAAACCCTGTCCCAGGTGATCATCCGTCCTTGTTTTGAGACCTCACCAAGATCTCAAGTGTAATAGGTCACATTCCCACATCTTTGAGGGCACACAAGAGTCTGGATGTATCTAGTCTACAGCTGGTACCCTGAGCTGCTATTACCTTGTGTATTCTCCATACAGGAAGGAGGGCCCAAATTCCATTTCACTTGTACTCTGCCCACAGAGACCCAGATGGCATCCTAGGTCCTACATTCAGATCGTAATCTTCAGATCCAGGTTACTTTCACTCATGCCCTCCCTTGTTTCCTTCTCTCTGCAGAGACTCAGCTGGGTCTCTGACAAACTGGGCCATGTGAGTGCACTCTGCCCTGTAATCCAATAGGACGTGTGCACCGTGCGTGCTAAGGACTAAGCCCCGTGCACAGCAAAGTCTTTTTTTTTTTGGTCCAGGAGGCTAATCTGGAGAGACACAGAAAGCAGAGAGGAAGTGATGTTTACAAAGATCCCTGTCCTGCTTCATTTCATGCAGGATGTCACTTGTGCTTTCCTGTTGTTGGCTTGGAAGAGTGAGACAGCACAATCCTGAGCCATCACTGCTCCCTTTGTTTTTAAGGCCCATCCTGGGACCAGCCACCTGATTCTTGCCAAGCTCCACTGGGTGCTGAAGCAGGGAGAACTCAGCATATGGGATAGTCAAGGAAGACTGGAAGGATGCAGTATCTTTATACAGCATCCCAGGCGATGTCACTTTGCAGGCAGCATTCGTGCTCCAAGAACAAGTCACTGGCAGGACAGCCCTGGTCCCTGCTCATTTCTTCATTTCTTTGTAAAGACTCTAATGTATCACAGCATCAGCTAGACAGGCACATCCTCTCCTTTCTTGACATGTTGTAATTCCTGTGAGTGTATTAAAATGCCAAAAGCATCTGACCTTTGCTGAGTTTCAAGCCTCCACTAAGCCTGCTGAGATGCATTCTTCAGGAGCTGATGTGCCCATGCAAAGGAAGTCCCTGCACTTTCCTGTCAAGAACATTTTCACTTGCCATGTTATCTTTATGGCTTCTGGATACCATGGCCCAGTATAACTAGCTAAGTTGAACTTAAAGTTAGTTTTTGATGTCACGGTTTGTCCTTCAGAGTGGAGCTCAGCAGATGTGCTTCGCTAGCTACTGAAGCCTCAACTTATGCACCAGTGTAGATGTCGTTAAAAGCCCAGACAAACCGTTCTGAGGAGAGGGTAAAAGCAAGTCAAGAAAACTGTTGTTTCAGAACTTAGGACTAGTGCCTGTGCCAGGGGAGACGAAATGTTGGTGAATGGGATACCTTGTCAAAGAGTCCCCTCATGTTGGGCAGAGAGAGAATGTTCTTGTCTACTGCCTGTGCATGCTTTTTGCCAAGGATGGGCAATTATTTGGGCTGGAGGTTCACTTAAGGAGTTTTGGTGAACTGCTGAGGGCCAGGAGAGAGGGGGTGCTGACCCAGCCTTGCCCCCTCCCCTGTTTACACTGCCTGGTGTGTGGGGCGGGGTGGTCAGTTGATCCTATCTAGCCCCATGCTTATCCACCCTGCATCCACTGCCTGGGTGCTGGATGCAGTGGGTGGGTGGGGTCTCCATGGAGACTGGCCCAGTATCCCCACAGGCAGGGCATGCTTGGCTGGGCAGATGGGATGGGGCCATAGGTGGACGGGGTGTAGTATCCCGGAGTGGGATGGGTGGGCAGGGTGGTAACAGCTTGGGGCTGGGACTTGGTGCAGAGTGCAAATCCGCTCCCTGCATGTCCCTGCAGCAGGCCCTAGAACTGCTTCCCTTTGTAGGGAGTCAGTCACGCCTTTGCCTTGTACCTTGGCCCCAGGTTGTCACCGTCTCACAATCTGAGCCCTGGCCCTGGCCATCCCACTCTGGGTTGCTGCTCCCTGCCTGCACACGCCCCATCCCATCTTCCCCACCAGAGCATGCCCTGCCCATGGGGAGCCCCCCCACTGATCTCCATGGAAACTCCAGCCACCCATTCTGTCTGGCACCCCCAGACAGGGGTGCCTGTGCAGCTGGGTCCAGTGGTAGCAGAGAAGCTAGCAGTGACAGCTGGAAGCATAAGGGCAGAGTGAGCCACTGCTGTGGGGGCTGTTAGGAAGCCAAATCCGACCACTGTGCCACCTGTGCCCTGTCTGGCCCCGTGGACTACAGTTTGCAGCATGTCCAAGAGCCACACATGGGGATAGGGTGGGCTGTGCTCCACACCAGATGGCACCTCTGCAGCAGGGGACGGTAGGACTAACTGCATGCACCACAGTCCAGGCTGCCTCCAGTGCCTGCGCTGGGTGGGGCTGAGGGACCTGCTGTGGGCTGGATAGAATCACTTGTTGGGCCAGATCTAGCCCATGAGCCACATTTTGCCCATCTCTGCTCTATGCTATGGGAAAAACATTTTGAGAAGTTTGGATGAAACATGCTTTATAAATATAAACCTTCATCAGGGATTACTGCAGAATAAACTGGTGAATCCAGAAACCTCAGCAGGCTGAGTGTCCTCTGTTGGAATTTGCATAACGATTCCACCTTATGAATAATACAGTGAGTGCTAGAAGTGACTGATATAAACTCACATGCTCTGTGGTTTTATGCAAAGTGTGTTTCACAGTTTCTGTAGCAGGTCCTAAAGCTGCAACCTAGAAGTGAACGTCGGGGCTTTTTCCAGGGCTGCAGTTCAGTGTATTCTGGTTAGCACCCAAATATCTGGTGGTCTTTCCCAAACCATGCTATAACTCCATAAATGCTATCACATAGGTACCAGGGCAGTCCTTAGCTGTCACCTAACCTTTTAGGTGACTAAAGTCCTTTCAATACCTACATTTCTGCTAGTGAGCATGTACAAAGTCTATATCTTGATGCTGTCAGGATGTCAAGACCTGCACCCCAGTAGCATTCTCAAGGCAGAGATAAAGACATACACCCAGTAACCTGGCTAGGTCACTCTCCTGGGCTGTGGGAGACCTGAGGTCAAATACCTGTGCAACCTCAAGAAGTAAATCTGAAAGCAAGTCTTCTGCCTCCCAGATGAGTCCTCTAACCACTGACCTGTTGAGCATAATGATGCATGTGTACATTGTTTGTCTGTGAGAGAGATCTGACTTAGGTGTCTATGCCAAGACAGGGTTAATGGAGAGAATTTCCAGCAGAGACCTCAGCCTCTTTCACCATTTCCAGCTGACTAGCCCAGGTGGCTCCCTGCTCAGGGTGCTGGCTTCTGCAAATCCCATTCTTAATTACCTGACTCTTTCAGCACTGCCTGGGGGACCCTGGGCACCTAACTTTGGGCTGTTAATTCCCTCTGGTAGCAGGGTACCTTAGATTAGAGATTACAACTCCTTAGTCTTGCTGCGGGTTTTGTGCCTAAGTTTGTACAAAATCGGCCTGAGACTCCTGCATCCCATTGATCTTCCCCTTCTAAGTCAGAAATGCAGGATGGGGACAGAGTAGAGCAGGGCTTTAGTGTCCTCCACTACCCTTGACCTTTTAAGCAGTTCCACTCCAGAAGCAGGCAGGCAGGCGGACAGAACATTTTCCTACAGTAGCTGACATTGTGTTCTTCACCTTTTCACTCTTTCTGCTCGTGGCCTTGGGATGAGGAGCCAATGCAAACCTTCCCCTGACTCTCACCTTCCCATGACTCACCATGGTATCAGCCTGATTTAGGGATATTAAAAATGAGTCCTTGTAGCCTTAGTTTGGATGTTAGCCCAGTGGAAGAGGGAGGCTGAGGTTTCATTTGTATCTCCACCTTCATTCTGGTAGAAAAAGCAGAGGAGGTTGTAATACTGACTGCCAGGGTACCCTGCTGCTTGGTGGAGTTTAGAGCCCCCAAAGAGGTTCATTTGGTTTGGGGATATTATCACATGGGCTCACAAGTGGGCATTTTGCCTCTGGCTTCAGGATGTAATCCCAAATTTATACAACACTTTCTATCCTCTCAGAGGGCTTTATAGAGATTAGCTAATTGTTCTTTAGGCCATCCTTGTGTGGGTGGCAAGGGCCTGGATCAGAGTTGTGATCTGTTATGTAGAGGCAAGCGAGTAAAATGCAATGGACAACATGCCTGATGATTTTATGCTTTTTCTCAGTCTGCAAACAGATCTCAGAATTTATAAATGTACTTGCTAATTGAAATTACTGGCAGATGTCTTCAGTGGAAAAATTCCTGGTCTGAGGGTTGTTTGTGTATATTTTTGCTGATAATTTATGGTTTGTGTGTGGGGGCTACTTAAAGATGTATTGCATGCATTGTTGCTTCAGTTCCCTGCCTGGACAATTTATGTAACTAACCAAACTAGTGTAAAGTTCAAATTCTGAAATTTCCAGGTGAAAATGGATTTTCAAGAGGCTTTTTAGTGGTAAGGCTTGAGCACCTAAATGTTCATGGAAAGTGAATGTTAAAAGACATGAATATGATTAAATTAAGTTTTCTTTACAATCTCAAGGATTGTATTTCTCTCTGACTCAGCTCTTCTAGCCTTTTCCTTATTTTATAGATGGAGAAACAGAGACCAAGTAACTCCTTTAATGCCAAAAAAGCCTCAGTGTCCAAGCCAGGGTTAATTGTCCAGAGTTTCTTCCAACTGAGTTTCTCTGAGCACTTGCCTGTCGTTAGCTAACAAGTCCTGCCCCAGCAGCAAGTGTCCACTTCATGGTTCTGGAGCCTTGGGTACAGAGAGGTTAAATTAATTGCCCACATTGAATGAAGGCCAATGTTGGGAACACAGTACAGGGACACAGCGAGACAAATGGGAACAAACAGACTCAGAGCATCTCTGTGATAGGAGTATTGGTTGTACGTCCCTGCATAATGGCCCCTCCTGGTTGCTATCAGCACAGTCATGCTAACTCTTTGGGGCATAGTGGCAATGCAACTTAGGAAAGACCAACTCATGGTATAACAGTGTAGTTGGAATCGAACCATTCTCTGACCTTGTCATCAAACCATGTTAGAGCTCTTTTCTTCACTGAGTGACAGGTTTATAATATGCGTTGGGTCATTATGTCATCAACACTGCATTAAAATGTGATGTCCTGATGCAGCCAGTTTGGTTCTTCAGCAGTCTGTCTTACTCTCCAGCCAAGGGCTTCTGTGCATTGCGTGTGCAAGGAGGGATCAGCTAAGCAACCAGATAACAAACTCCATGTCTGGTTGGTGTCCATAGTAGCTGATACCTGGGCTCTCTTGAGCTGCTGCGGAATGGAAGTTTCTCATTGTCCCAGTAGGAGATGATATCACCTAGACAGCCTCAAGGTGCTTCCAGGGAGTGGGAAAAGTGGACAGCACCTGATGACTTTTTTTTTATTATTTTAAGTCCAAGGTGTGGATGTAGGGGGAGGAAGGCAGCTAAATCCTTCCTCTTGTTCTGTTGTAAGCACATTTCATCCCAAAATAACCCCACCACTGAGCATACAGAACAATCTGGCTAAAATTAAATCTGTCTTGTAGAGCCTCCGTCTGCTGTTGCCTGAAGCTTTTTGTTCAGTTTCTCATTTTGCAAGGTCACTGAGATAGAAGAGCACATTCTTCAGGCACATTGGCCTGTAGCCCTCCACACACGTGCATCTGTGTAGGGTGGGAGAGCTTCTCTCCCACCCTCTGCTCCCTTTCTCACTTATTCCTCTTTCCCCATTTCTTTCCACTCCCTCTTCCTTTGGGCTCAGGCCACTAAGATCAGTAAGTCCTACCTTGACTCTGTACAGCAGCTACTTGTTCTGATCAACTCATACAGTCAGTGCAGCTCATTATCTTTTCACGCTTGTTGCTAATTAACAAGGAGCTGCTTTGGCTGAATGAGGATGTGATGTCTTAAGGTTTTTTTTTAAATCAGTTGCAAGAGCAATTTTTTCCTTTGCCCCTTTCTGTGTAATGGCAGAGCTGAGACAGCATTTGTCTGGGTCACTGAGGGTCTACTCAACCATTAAGAACCAGAGCATCTGTTGGCCCATCTGCTGGAACTGCTAAGGACATTGCTTGAAGCTACGCCCATCTCTTCCATGTGGTCGGATAAAATTGAAGGTTTATTTGAGAGGCCATGTGTCTAAATGGTTAAAGCAGGAGCTTCTGGACTCTGTTTTTGCCTGTTTCACTGACTTGCAGCATGTTCTGAGACTAGTCTCTTCAGACAAAATAGTCAAATGTTATTCCTGATTTTTAGAAGGGCTGAGCACCCTCAACTCCAGTCCAAGTGAATGGGATCTACATGTACTTGTACTCAGGCCTCAAGGCCAAAAAGCTGGGTTTCCAGTGACTGAAACATACTGAAAACTGAAGGTCATTTTTGAAGACTTGAGCCTAAGGGCCAGATCTAATGCAGGACTTGGGCATCTACAGATCCGGTATAGCAGTGCCAAGCCTTTAGATGCCCGCCCTGCGGAGTGGAGTGCCAAGCACAGAGCCGTGGCTGGCAAGAATTAGGCCCCACAAAAGACAATCTAAGACCTTGTGCTCTGCTTGGGGAGCCGCCTCATACTAGCTAGGAGGAACTGGGCACAGGGCACCTGATCAAGGGATACACACACAGCTCCACCCACCTGGGATTCAGAGTCTGGGATCCTTCCCCAACAGCATTTTCAGCTAAGCTTTTTCAACAGGTTCTGAAAAGAAGCTCACTGCTTACTTTTAAACACCTCCCCCCCCCGCTCCCATCCCGGTGGGTGTGAGCATACTTCACCTCTTCTGACTAGATATGCACTTTATGTTAAACAGCCATTGGTTTAAAAAATACCCTTGGGCTGCTGGACTTGAACCTGGACACCCCCATTGCCACTGGGTGACCATTTAGCTATAGAGCTAAGCTCCCTCTTGCTCTCTTTCTGTCCCCATGCATCTTGTATATTTTTCTGCACTGTGGTATTGGTTTAACAAGAGGAGTGGAGGGTACCAGTGCCCAGCCTGCCTGTTAGCCTGGTGGCTGTGGGGCTCCTCTGGGAGATGTAACTCTTTAAAAAATTTCCTCAGGCTAAGAAGATCATTGAACTCAGGTCTCCTCCTTCTTGAGCAAGTACACTAAGCAGCAGTCTGTTGTATGAAAGGTAGGAAATGGTGCCAGTGCCACCATGTTTTAGAAAACAGCCAGAGCTGTATTTTGTGGGAAGCCCCGCTTAGAGCATGCCTACTGGATTGGACCTGTTAGACCCTGAGGCACACTGCTCCGCTAACGTTTCTGGATCCCAGTGTGGCTTACAGGGGAGTTTGGTGCCTAGTTGCTCAGGCCAGGACTTTTCTGAGCATGTGTAAAATCAGAACTGCAGACATGTAGGGAACATTCATGCCAAACAAGGAGGCATCTAATGGATTAGGTAACTCCAGGGTTAGTAAATCCTGAGCAGAGGTTTTTTAGATTGCCATTTTGGATTCAGGTCTTTAAAGTCAGCCCAAGGACATTTTGTATCTTGTCCTAAACCTTTTAACCTGCAGTTTCCCTCTCTGGAACAGAAATAGTAGTAAATAATTTACTTACTGCTGTATTTTGAAATCCATGAAGTACCGACGTGGATAGTTTTATTTTTTCATAATGTTTAGAACAGCTATTTCAAAAGGACATATCAAAGCTTCAGTGATGGGCAACACATTTCTCATTTGCCACCCTCAAAACGCTCTTTTGCACAGCTGCTTCCAAATTAATCGATTGAATGTGGAAGCTAGGATATTACTTATAAGAGCATAAGATGTTTTTTACTGTTCCCAGGTGTTTCCTCTGGGAATATAGGATTTTACATTTAGTCCATGTAATACACTGTGTAAAATACATATTTAATACCCATTTTGTAGGGGTGTTAGGATTAATTAGTTGATTTTTGTTCAGGACTCTGAAGATAAACACTAGTTGTTAATTATTCATTTTGTGCAATTCCAGAATTATTCCTTTCCACACAGACTCCAAAAGTAATTAGCTACCCTTTCACCTCCTGCCATCATGAGAAAGTCAGAATACAGCACTTAAGTGATACTCTTGCAAAGACTTTTGCTGCCCGTCGGACTGTAAGGTCTTCAAAAATTCCCCACTGGATTCTCAGGCTGAACTTTGGAACAGCTTCCTCAGATAGCACCGACCCCTGAGCCTGCTGGTGGGACAGGACTCTGGGACTTTGATCAGTGTAGTATGGCTGCCTGGACAGAGCGGATGCCATTGTTGAAGTTGATTAAATGTCAGTAGGAAAGTTTAGGGATTTAAGGAGCCCTGAGAACCTGAAGAACATTTTGAGTGAGCAGAGCCTCCAAAACACTCTGCCCACCTGTTTAGGAAAGACACTTTTAAATGAGATTCCTGATCTAGGCAAAGTATTAGGTAACAGTGCAGTCACTGGTAGGATCCAAAGGTAGTCATGTCTTCTGTGGAAAGAGTAACACCTTGACATTTTTGTTAAGGAACTGGCAGAAGGGCAGCATCAGAAGGGCTGGCCTGAGCGCTGAAACTAGAGGAAGGATGGTCCAGTGGTTACAATAGTAGTCTGGGACTCAGGAGAGCAGCATTTAAATTCCTGGCTACATTGCAGTCCTCCTGTGTGACTGTGAAGATCACTTGGGGTTTGATCCTCACACATTTAGGCACGTAACTCCCTTCAAGTTCATTGGAAATTAAGCACCAAAAGACCTCCAGACATCTGGCCCTTAGTGTCTCTACCTCAGTTCCCCACCCATAAAATGGGAATAATAGCACTTTCCTACCTCACTGAGCATTGCAAGGATAAATTCATTAGATTGTGAAGGACTCAGATACTGTAGTTAGTGGGCATGGAAAGAAGGGTAGAGAAAGCATATGGCAGGGGTGGCCAAACTGCAGCTCAGTGAGACTCATCTAACTTCCATACAGTTTAATTGCAGCTCCTAAAGAAAGAGTAGCAGTTAAATAAAAACATCCTTTTGTTCCTCTGTTCATTTATTTGCTCTTTTAATTTTCCTCAATTCTTGCTGATTATTGACTCTAAAAAAAGTCATTTAACAAACATTTAGTATGTGAGCTGGGGTGCTGTGTGCAAATCATCAACTCTGGGGCATGTACATCTTGAAAGCTGTGTGTCCCGTGGCTCTTGGCTGTACCAAGATTTTGGTTTGGGGCTTGACAGGTTAGCATGTTTGGCCACCCCTGGGAAACAGACTGTCCTGACCCTCCCTTCTCATATTGGTTAAGGGTTAAGAGGCTCCTTTGGAGAACAGTGGCTTATCTGGTGCCATTTGTTTTGCAGAGCTTTGCCCCCTGCCTACTTCCTCCAGACTCCTATACAGAAAGAAGAAACTCCTTCTCTAGACTGGGATCAATCTCCTAGTGTTATAAAGTGGACAATCCCTTCTCAATGACACTGTCCTGCAACCTGAAGCAGCATGAGGTCAAAGAAGTTTCCTTGTAGCACTGCCTTTCTGCTCAGTGAGGGAGGCAATGAAAACCATTTCCTGGGGCATTCATCACTAGGGGTCTATGGCAGAAAGACAAGCTTCCTGGAACAACCTTACATAATATGTGCCCAGCACATGGGCTCTGATAGGACAGCAGCAACCTTGAATGGGGAAGAGAAGAGCTGCAGTGGATTCGCTGTGTAGAGCTGGAATGTTAATTGGCAGCTGGAGGGTCCTGGCTTGTGCCAGTGTCAGACTGGTGCTAAGGGCATGCCAGTCACTGACTAGTTGGGGTGTACAGATCACAACTCCAGGGCTGACCCACTCTGACAGAGCTACCTATCTGACTTTTCCTTGATCAGATTCTAGCTGCAACATCCTACTGACCATCACAACAGATGTGGGCAGCTGTGAATGAGAGCAGGGCATAATAAGCAAGCACAGGACCAAGGAAAGGAAGGCATCACCTTTTCTTGCTGCTGAGCTGACTTGGGAACTCAGGGACACATACCAGAACCTAGTTGCATCCAGCACAGAGGAAATAAGTTTCCAGGGAGGCAGCTGGTGTAATTACAATGAAGAAGACTGAGACCTCCAGAGGCATCTGACCCATATTTTGGGGCTCATGGATTCTTTTGATTAATACCAGTTTTTTAAAGATATGTTTGCACTTGAATCAAAGGGGCTGGAACAAACTGTCATATTTCTAACTTTTGAACTACACAGAGAGAGAAACAAGTTAGAAAAAAAATCTTGCTGCCTTTGTTTGATTGACTTTACCCACAGCCTAAGGAGATGGGAGTTTGAACTGGCACTTGGGATGATCCCAGTGATGGGTGCAGTAATCTCCTTGAGGAGCCAGATACTCTCACCCACAGTGCTGTAATTGGGGTAAAAAACTTGATATGTCTGCTCCAAGCCTAGGCTGGAACTACCAGAGGCTGTAGTAGAATCCAGGTAGTTGGGGCTGTGTGACTAGACTATTCCACCCCTGCCCCACACTTCTGGAGTGTGAAGGGACACGGTCACCCATGGTGTAAATCAAGCGACTTCACCAGGGATGAGTCTGGCCCTCCAGTCTCTGAAAATGACCAGCTTCATGGAGTCATCTAAAGCACCAGATCCAGTTTCCCCTCTAATGCCACTGGTGGCATCTGATTTCATTTTCCGTCTGTCTTGGGTGAGCTCACTTTCCCCCACATTTCAGTGTGTGCCTGTCAGATGTCAGCATCCCCATCTATCAGTGTCTCAGTGTCAGGCAAACCAAAGAACCATTCTCTGCAGGGGATGCAGTATGCCCAGACTGTTCAGACAGGATAGAAGGCCAGATCAAGAATGTATCTTATGGACCCTGTTCAACTCAAACCCACTGTCCAATGCTGGGTCCCAAATCTAACACTAGCCAGTGAAGCCTTTCTTCTACGTACTGCATGTTGATGACAAAGTTTCATTGGCACTTTACACAGTATGGCTGCCCTTAGATTCAACATAACAGTCATTTGAGGATTCTGCAGGGAAAGCATTTGCTGGTGTAATAACAGACTAGCAGTTGACTTGTCAGACTTATCCTGACTGTGTGCATGGCCTCCGATACCATAATTTCTGAGTACTTACTGCCCAGTGTCCTCTAGAAATTGTGAGGGTGACCCTTTGCTCAGCAGGGTGAGAGCAAGTGTCAGAAGGGTTGCAATGAGAGCAGAGAACTGACTATATCGCATAGCTGACATTTTCCACACTACAGATTTATTCCCAGGAGATTGCTTATTCTTTTTAACTCAACCCCCGCCCACCCCCAAAGTGTTTTGCTTGTGACGGACATTGCAGTAGCTATTTTAGGTAGCCATTTTAAAAATTCTTTAGAAGATTATAGCTGTTTTTGAAGAAAGTATAATACAGTGATTTTGGGTGTTAGCGGGATTCTGCTGAAAGAGTTTCAACCTCAACTCTCTCAGCCTCCTCTAACAAGCTTATATCATCTCTATGGATATACCAGTGATCTCAGGGTGAGCAGCTGTATTCTGTTATGTAAGGATGTCATGTATTGCCATACATTCAAAATCCATGAGCCAGGTCATAAAAATTAATGCTGAGTTTAAAACCCATGAGATTTTTACCTTAAATAATCCATCTTAGTTTCCTTGTTTTGGACCCAGAGTGTGTTCTTAGGGTACACCTTTAAGCATGTCTTTGTAAATCAGCGGGCTAGAAACTTTTATTTTAAATGAAATCAAGAACTCCATAGAGTCACATTATTCTAGGAGCTGGGTCTACAAAATAAAACAGCATTCATAGGATCTCAAGACTTGTAATTAAACTTGCAAGAGTTAGGAGTACCAGATACTAGATTAAACGCATGGTGGTAAATCCTCTCTTAACAGAGGCTGTGGTGTCCAACATATAAAATATCTCCCACTGGAAGGATATCTGGAAGTTGAAATTCAGTTCTTTCGTGCTCCTTCCATCAGAATCTCTTTCTCAAGGAGAACGGGTTTAGAGGCCAGGGCATAAATTATTGAGAATTAAGCAGTGGGGAGAGTTTTATGCACAAATGGGGCTCTTTTTCTAGCTGTCAGTGCTATGCAACTATGTCATGAATATCCAGTCTGATGTTTCCTTTATTCTTATTCATGAGCTCCCCTCCCCAGGAGCAGTCATACTCTTTAGGCTGTGTCAGTCTAGGGATTATCACACTTGCAGGGTGGTTAAAGTTGTCTTTGCCTTGAGTCCTCAGCCTCCAAAAAGTGCCTGAGGCTAATCACTGTGAAATGTGATGCCTGTCATGTCTTCTTGCTCAAGTACGTGAGGCAGGCCTGTCATTCACTAAAAGCCTTTATATCAGTTATTACATGCTAATCCTCATGCATCAGGCTTCCACGTAAGGAGTCAGTGGAGCCCAGCAAGGTACGGCTCAGCCTTAGTTTGCAAAATTCCCACACTCTTCCTCCCTTTTGAAATCATTAATAAGCAATAAGAACATTATATAAGCTGGCATCTTTTCTTTTTTTTAAAGCATGATGATTTCCAATGCTCTTGTAATTAGGACAAAATGAAAGAGTTTGGAGTAGAGGGAGCAGATGAAATCTTAAGTTATATCCCACTATGACTTCAAAGGGTTGCTCTGTATGGGATACCCTGGATTTTACTATGGGGAGGTACAGTAATGAAGTATGAGGAGGGTGGTTGTCATATTTAAATTATTAATATTCTTTGGTCTGATAGAGCAATATCTGCTCCCATAAATTAGGTCTCCCCTTCCTGACCCACTGACACCTTGGTGCTATTGGAAAGATTTCAAAGGTATGCATAGGTCCTCTGTGCCTCAGGGTCACAGCTCAGTACTAGATTGGGCAAAACAGGAAGAACGTTTCAGGACTAATGCTCTCATGTTCAAACCATGTAAGCACTTCATCATATCCTAGCTAGGGACACGATCTCTTGGATAGCAGAGTCCCATGCCATAACTTAGATCAGATATTTCACATGAAGGAGATGAAGTGTCTGGGTCTGAAGAAACAGGATCTGCTGGTGAACGAGTACCAGGGAAATGCATGGTTAATAGATGGAACCAATAGGGCCCATTACTTCTGAATAGGGAAGATTTAAAAAGTCACCTGTCAGAACTGGTTTCTCTAACTCTGCAGCAGCCCTCAGCACTAAGCATCTCCCTGATGTTCCCCCTCACTCACATGCACAAACACGGGGAGGCTGGGAGGAGGCAGCTGCACTGACACTATGGGGTTTGCAGGAACATGATGGCAATTTAGCAGAGCAATTAAAAGATTGCAAACATTTATTAATAGCTGTGCTTCTGCAGCAGCTCCTCGGAAGAAGTCTTGCTTCCTCAGGAATGCTCCCACCTCTTGCCTGCCTCCTTCCAGGGCTTTGGGAATTGGGGAGGCAGCTCAAAGCAATACTGTTATACAAAACAGCTGACCAGCCTTTCTCACCACCCAAAAAGAAAATATCCAGACATGAGAAGGAAACAGGGAGATTTCCAGGGAAAAAAGGGCTTTTTTCTTTCAGATATCGAGTCTCCTACTGCGGCACAATTAGCTTCACTCCAGTGCTTTGTCCCAAAGTTGCTGTTCCTTATGTTCAGCAGTGGGCAAAGTGTACTCATGATACCATGCAGAAAAGTCCTGGAAATGGACAGAGGTATTAAAGTGGGTATTGAGAAACTCTGTGAAGAGTCCTGCAGTGCAATCAAACTTCACAAGAGCTGTACAGAGTGCACTTTCTCATAGTTGTGGTGTTTGCTTCTTTGCCCCTTCTGACTTTGGAGGGGAGGCAACAGTTCCACAGCAAAGAGAAAGGGAGGGACTGGCTGAGCAGAACGTCCCTTGGACTCGACGTCTGGCCCTGCTGAGCTGCTGGTCAGTACTGTGCCAGGTGTAATTGGGCCAGGTGGCTCCTTTGCCTTGATGCAGACTGTCTGAAACATTTTACTCAAAGGGGCTGATCATGGTGACTGGTTATGAGCCTGCAATAAAAGGATGAAAATCCTAAGTGTGCTCTTCCCTATATAATGTTCTGCATTCCCGAGGGATGAGTTAGTTCCTTAAAAACTAGAATTGGGCCTTCAGACAAGCTAAAATAACAGAATGATAGAGTATAGGGCTGGAAGTGACCTTAAGAGATCAACTAGCCCACCTCCTTGCTCAAGGCAAAATCATCTCTGTCTAAAACCAGGGACAAACTTAAATGAGTTAGTGACTTAGATCTGGACCATGGGGCTTCTCATGGACTGGGTGACCCATTTCCAGATCCAGCCTACAGGGCTTCTCACTTGTGTGGCTGCTGCCAGAGCCTCTTTATCAAATCACAATTGAAACTTGGAAATTCTGTGGCAGACAAAGGGCAGGAAGGTGTTAATCCATTCGGTACTGGTTGTACTAGCACAGCACCTCTGAAATGTGGTGAGAAGCCCTATAGGCCAGATGTGGAAGTGGGTCCACCAGCCAGGCAGAAATACCATGGGCCAGATGACCTACCTCTGCAGCCCAGACCAAGCCCATGGGCTGGAAGTTTGACACCCTTGTTCTATGCCATTTCTGGCAAATGTCACTGAACAGCTTAAAGGGAATACAGTCTTTCTTCCAGGCAGTGAAGGCAGCTGAGACCAGTTCTTGGATCCTTATAATTATCATAAATCAGCCCTGGAAGGGGATGGGAAGCACTGGGCACCGCACCTCAGTCCTGGCTGCTTCTCTATGGTCTGTCCAAGCAACTGGCAGTGTCATTGGGGCAGCAGCTGCTGGCCACCCAGGCTTGACTTCTCAGATCCTTTTTGAGGGTTTCATTGGTTCACAAGCCAAACCAACCACAGGGCAAATTTAAAAAATGCCATTGCACAGTCAGCTGGGGTGGGTGGGAAGGAGGGAAGCAGGAAAAATGAGTGTGTGTGAAGGTGCTTTGAGAGCCTGGGCCCCATAGACTCCATTTATGTTATCACTGTGTGTCATTTTAGGTACTTGACCATTCCTAGGTATAAGTTTGTGTCTTGTCCAGGGTCGGAGCCTGCCACGGTCTTCTGGTTCTTCTCTCACACTCCAAGAATATATTAAAGCCTGGTATAAGAAAACAGTCCTGCTGTATATCCCAGGACACGGACTAGATGGCTTACAAGGAAGAGGGCTATGTGACCTTAAAAACCTGTTCTCTATTAGCTGCAGCCAGCACCCTTTCCCATCTTGATCTAGAAGCTAGAGTGCCCATCTGCAGCCCATTTGACCCTGATGAAAGAGTTCTTTAATTAATTCTGCTTCTTATTCAGTGGCCTCTTAGGGAGGTTTCTTGAAGCTGCAGATTCCAGCAGACAAGTGAGAATGTCTTTATGCCCTGAAAGACACTCCCATGGACCCAGAGGGACATCCTTCCATCTTCAGCTCCCACTGTGCAAAAATAAAGCTTATTTCCTACCTATGTAGACTTTTTACCATCTTGTACCATCTACACTTTTCCCAGAGCCTGATGAAGGGACTTTGATCCCAAAAGCTTGCAGAAAAGGACAGTTTTCTTGCCATTTTTGAGTTGGTCTAATAAAAGGTATCATTTTGGAACCAAGATTTCTAGTTTTTTGTATATGTCTTCATGCCCTGAGGCATTGTAGGAGGTATCTGGAAGGAATGGAAGAGAAATGCCTTGTCATGGGCATGGAGGGAAGTAGACAAATGTCCCCAAGTGTTAGAGAACAGCCTAGCAAATTGGTCTCTTCTGATCTCTTCTCTGGAAGTCTGACAATGCAGGCCTTTTGGAGTGGCATCAGCTAGGAGGCTCCAGTTGTCTTTTCAAGGTTCACGCTCCTTTCCCAGCAGTGGCTGTTTCATTTCCTTTGTTTCCAGTGTTTTGAGGTTACATGGTGCAGTTGCTGGAGGATGAGCTATTGTCATTGGCCAGAAGGGCCATGCTGGAGATGATCAGTCTGTTCAGCTCCAATCTTTGTGATTTTTAGAGCACCAGTTTGTTCAAACTTCACCACTTTCAGTGACCTCTGCACACTCCCCTTACAGCTGCAACCCAGTCCACCAAATGAAATGAAAACTACTAACACAGGCATCTGTCCTGGCTCAAACAAAATGCCCCACCTGGGTTAGCCTCACCCTGCAGTGTTTTTGTTTTTTTTATGCTTGGAAATGAAACAAAAGCAGAGAGAGACTTGGAGTACTTATCTCATTAACAATTAGAGGTCTTAAGTTTTTTTTCACCCTGCCTGTTCTTCTGAGTCTGTCCTTCATAGCCCTGGTTTGGCCCCTAGGCTCTCCCTTCCAGAGTTCTGCTCACTGTAGCTTTTATGGCTAGACTGCCCCTCTGGCCTGAGGCTTGGGCTTATAGACTAAGTACAGTCAAAAAGCCTGAGGCCAAATCAATTCACTCCTTGCAGTTTAGTCTGAGCTGCAGAGATTAAACTGAAAAAACAACTGGACAGACATTTATCTTTGGTTTGGGAAATACAGCTACATGCCTGAAGTGGCTCAGGCCAGAAACTGCAGGGGGGGGGGAGGAGCTAGAGCAGGGCTCTCTAGCATGTAGCCAGCATGTGCTGTGTGTTTACTTCCTCTTCCTGCTGCCCCTGGGATTTGCAGTCCAGAGTCATAGCAGCAGAACTCTGAAGGGTTGCTTATCACTTCCTCTTCCTGCTTCCAGGTGTCTCTGGGATTTGTAGTTAGTTGCAGCTAGCAGTAAGTTTGAGTGGGGGAAGGGGTGTTTAGTCCCCACTCCCTGGCCCCAGACCCCAGCCAGGGATTGCCTGGAGGGGGGCAGTCTCCCCTTCTACCCCCAGCAGACCAGGCTGCATCCCCAGCTGAGTTTGCCACCCCTGCCCCTTGTCAGCTAGCCTTCACTGCTCCAGCTAGGGAGCAGAGGGGCAGAGCCAGCCCTGCTCCCTGGATCAGACAGCACAGCCCAGCTGAGGCCTGCAAAGCATGCTCAGATGCTGGGAGACTGATTTAACATGAACCAAGAAAAGGTCTGGGACAGAAGTTTCATAAACCAGTTTGACCCAAACTGGTTAAGTCTGATGCTACATTCAACCAGGCTTATCTTAAACTAGTTTTAGCTATTCTGAAACTGGTTTATGTGCACTGAACTTCTGCTCTGTTACAGGTTTAAACCAGTTTTTGATCACTTAACTGTGATGTGTAACTTCTATCCCTAGTCATGAAGTGTCTTCCGGGTCACCTAATCCTCTGCTTCTCCCTGTGGCACTGCCTGAACCTGGGTTCAGTGGCCATCTTGTCCCAGGCTTCTCCATCTGTTAGTTTGGCTCTGGCAACACAAAGAAAGGGTGAGTAGAAAAGAAAGGAAAACAACAGAGAGAGAAAGAGGGATCCAGGAACCCCTAGACCTTTTCATTCTTCTAGTAGTGGGAAGTCACATCCTTTATTAGCAGCCTGCTACCAACCTGTCTTCTTGATAATTAAAAAAAGTTTTCTGTACTTCCTGGTGCTTGAGCCACCAGTAATGACCAGTGGTCAGAGTGGGTCCTGTGGACACTTCCTCTTGCCCTCCTTTCAAGTTATATCAACCCAGCCCTACTGAATTAATTGGAGGTCACACCATTGCAAACCAGAGCAGAATCTGGTCCCATGCGATGTGCCCTGCTCACTAGCGTGAAGTCAAGGGTATGACACATCCATGAGCTAAGTCAGCTCTTTGCTTTCACTTGGCAGCTGTGTTCTCATCTCTGCACTAGCTGAAAAGCACATGATTCTGCATCAGAAACATTCAGAGACTTATGGGTGCTTTTGCAGTTCTACCTCCATAGGTTTCTATGTGTACCCATCCTTGTATTCTTGACTAGGGCAGGTCAGTGGCTGTGCATTGAGTACTGGACAAACTGGGAGTGATGCAAGAGGCTAGATAAGGAAGCAGTTGAGCCATCCAGTTTGTTTAGAAGAACATTTTATCTAACACAAGGAGCTGGCAGTGAGCACTCCTGGGTAATTTCTCATTTTTGCTGACCTGAATATGTGAAAGTGATTTCTCTGCTTTGAGTCTCATAAGATGGGGAGAATAAGTCCCTTTCCCATGAGGGGTTCTGACACCAAAATTCAGTACTTTTGAGGGTTTGTGTGCAAGGCACTTAAGATGTACAGTTATATTGTTCTGTGCCCTACAGAATCTGCATCCTGTTTCCATCATCTTTGTGGTGAGAAGTATTGGAATGGAGACAGAGCCATATCCTCAGCTGATGTAAATCCTAGTGTTCCACTGAAGTCAGTGAAGTTAGATTGATCCATGTGAGCAGAGGATGACTTCAGGATATTTAGGCCTTTGCCTCTTAACATGGACTGTGGGGGAGGACAGGGGAGGGACCTTGTAACAGGGGCCAATCTCCTTGTGGCCCGCCCACCTGTTCTCAGGCTAACCACCCGCTTTCTCACCCACCATGCCTTGATCTTTAATTAATTGATATATGTAATTAAGCAGGAGGCTGCCCATTTTCTGCCCTGATGCCAGGGGGCGCTGTCTGCAGCTCCATTCCTCCTCTACACTGCCGCCCAAGCCTCGCAGATGGCATCTCAATGTTCCCATAATCACCAGCCCCACTCTGGGCCCCGGAATCCTTCTAGCAGGACCCCTGCATGATCCCTCCACTCGGGCGGCCTCCCTGCCTTCATTTGGCTATGTAGCTCCTAGAATCTATTTTCCCCTCTCAGATGTAGTCCTCCCCCAGGACCTTTGGCTCCTCTAGCCCTGTCCCAGCCCTAGGCCAGTCAGGACCCCAGGACTCTGGCTCTTGGGCATCCCTTGCAGTGGGCCTCTGGCCCTTTTGACCCTGGCCCCAGCCTGGGCCAGTTGAGGGTACTCTCTTGTTCAGTCTATGAGTCCCTAGCCCTTCACTCTCTCAGGGTCTGCCCTCTGGGCCCTCCAAATAAAAGGGTAACCCACCCGGTGGTGGGGGCTAGGGGTTAAGGCACCCAACCTGCCTTTCACCAGGGTGATCGCTGGCTTGTCATTTCCTGGGGCCCACGCCACTGGGAGCCCCACCAGGCCACCCACTCCCAACAGAGTGCAGTTTTAGGTTGTACCCAGGACCAGGAGCCTTCTACCATCCCCTATAGCTCCTCCTTTACCTCCAGATGAAACTCAGCAGACCCCCCAGCCAGGCAATGTTGTTGCCTGACCGCCAGCAGCCAACTGCTTTGTTTATGTAGGCAGCCCTGGACCTAAAATGGCTGCCCTCATTAGGCACCTGGAGGCTGCCAGCTCCAGGGTCTTAAAGTGGCAGGCACACACAGTGCCCTGCCACAGACCTGCTTGGTATTCAGTGTGCTGTGGTCTGTCACAAGAAAAAATGTTGGAAAATGGGTCACTCCAAAAAAGACTTCCAGGGGGGAAGAGTGGCCAACAAGGGGCCTGGAGAGCTCGGATGTGAGCTTTCACAGAACCTAGTTTTGGTTTGGATGTGGGTGGGCGAGCTTCCAGGGCCCCCATAACAATTATTGTGTCTTGCCAAGCATGGCTATGTGGATGCTGTGAGAGGACTGTGTTTGTCCCGTCCCTGCAGAGAAAGCTCTTTATTTTCCTCATCGTGGCTAGCATGCCTGAGTCTGGGTGGCAACTAACAGGATTACAGCTCTGTCAAAAATAAACTGCACCAGGCTCCAAATAGAATATAGGAGCCAAGTGTTCGATGTTTCATTTTATAAATAAAACAGGAGGGAATATTTTTCAAATTGTAAATAAAATTCTCTCAGTCAGATCTATGAGAGGACCTCTGGGTGCTAAGGAGGTGTCAGGGATCTACCTTACCTGCTCCTCTTCCACCATTAGAAACAGACCAGAACATGGGACTGCTGCCGTGGACTTAACCCTTTCTGCTATTCTTTACCAACCTTCACACCACATGTCAGTGCAGGACAAGGCTGGGGCACATCCCGTAGGCACTCAGGACTTGCTTGGCTAGCTGATGTACAACCCTTAGAAGAGGAACAAAAATAAAAGAGATTGGTTTCCCCAGAAACCCTGCAAGGAATATAATGATCCATTGTAATGCAGGCAGGTCCTATTCAAAGGCTGGATTGTGAGAGGAGAGAAGGGAGGGTGCATCTCTCTTGTAGTTACTGGAGTGGTGGAAGAGTGAGACATTGGGACTTCATTTTTCAGGCACTGACACAGGAATAAGGCAAGAGGCATCTCGTCATTGCAGTCCAGGTTTTTTGGAAAGGAGAGGGGAAGTACTGATAATGCGGAGAGGTGACTGCTCAGAAGCTCTAGTTGAAATGGTCACAGTGACAGTACAAAGGAGAGTTGGCTTTTCAAGGCACTTGGATGGAGAGCTGAGTAACTTTCCAAGGTGCTGAAGAGTGAGGGTAGAGAAGAGGAATGGATTTTACAAAGCACTGCTGCTTCACTGGAACACATCTTTTCTGTTTAGAGAAAAAATCTCTTCAAAGATAAAATGTTCCCAGGCAACATGAATATAGAACAGTTTAAATTATGAAGCTGTGCATGATGAACTTGGAAAACTCAGAAGTAGGTCAATTTTTAAACTCTGTCAGAACAAAGACATTAACATTGCACAAAGGAGGCTTTGTTGTTTTGATGATTATTTAAAAACTGGAGGAATAAATTCAAAGGCAGCTGATATAAAAGTGAGTGGGATTCAGGATTATTGTATCATCAAGTCATGACTATCACCTAGCAGCCTCCATTACTGAAACACAACTGCAGCAAAATACTCAGCAGGTTTTATTACCTCGTCTGTATCACAATATGGCATGTAGAAGTCTTCATCACCAAGCCTTACCTCCTGTTATAGCATACTGTAGCACCAGAGAAGCACTTGTGGTCAGAAATATCCAGGGGATCTTGCTTAAGTTTTGGTCAAAGTGTTGATTACCAAGGAACTGAACGAGCCGAGATCCTGGCCATGGCTGTCACAATTCCGCATCGTCTCATCATCTCCGCTGATTTGTATTTCTTTTTTTTGTCAAACCATGACTAGACCCATGAGCTTTCTGTCTTTGCTCCATTGGTTCAGTACACCTTGAAGACCACTAGCAAAGCTTTGGGAAGGAACAGCATGTCCCCTGGGCCTCACTCTGCATCCTACAGGGCTTGCTTTTTCACACACTGCTCATATGTGCTCCTGTCAGTGCCATCACAGGAAATATGTAGAAAACAGAGCCAATGTCCTTATTCACATCACTTCAAATGGTTCCCTCACTTTCTGCTTCAGAGTCCAGTTCCTTTCACAGTAGTGCTGTTTGCTTCCCAGACCTTGTCTGTCCTCCCACAGCACCATGTTTCTATCCTCACCATCTCTGATCGTCTCTTCCTTCTTGTTATCCCGTTGTGTTCCCTGCACTGTCTTGTCCCAACTGTAAATTTCCCTCTGAATTCTCCGAGGCCAACCCTGTGGTTAGTCCACCTCCCCTTCCCCACCCACCCCCATTTCTAGGCTGTGGCTTTCAATCTCTCGTTTGTCTCCTGGGCCTTGTTTGTCCTACAGGTCAGGGATCATCAACTGTCGTTTACTTGTGCTTGGAGGAGATGCTGCCTCAGACTCTCTTTTTTCCCAAATAAGGCCTACACAAGCAAAGCAGGTTGCTTCTGGAGTCCCTCTTATTCGGTGGCTTAAAATCTCATTCCAGCTCTGGAGGTTGCATGAAGGCAGTCCTACTTTCTTTTCCAGTGGCGGGACTGGAGGAAAAGGTAACTCGCTGCCAGTCCCGTACCCTCTGACCAGAAAAGGAGGCAATGCATGACCTGGTTCCCCCAGTGAGTACTAGCAGATCTCAAATGTGGCCTTGGCTCCTATTCTAATTCTCATCCCCTAGAAGAAATGCAGAAGCGATGCTTGGAAGTGAGGCGTGTGGCAGGTCTCTTGTGCTGTTGTGCCCATTATCTGTTCATATTCCCCAGGTTTTGGCAAACAGAAGAAGAAAGGATTTGCTTCTATTAGGTACCCCATTCTCTCTACCACATAGAGGCGAATGGGCTACAAGCTCCTCTTATAAGTCAGACAAGGAGAGGAGATCGGGTGAACAGAAGGGGCCATGTCTCTGCCTCTAAACACTCCTGCCAGATGTGGCAGGAATGTAACTTACTGGAAAATGAGGCTTTTTGAAGCACATGGGTAAGAGGTAGGAGCTGGTTTGTTTAGTCTCCCTGTCCCCCAAGGCTGCTGCCCTTTGAGGAAGAACAGCATGTGCCATTGCTTCTGGCAGCCTTACTCTTAACCTAACACAGCTGGTTTGGGGGGAGTCACAGAGAGCAGGCAGAGATGACTCATTCTGCTTCACTGGCTCATTCAGGAGCTGCAGGGAGAAGCTATTTATAACCAGCCCTTTCAGGTTCAGTGCAGCAGCATCTTCAGCATGGGGGAGGGAGGGGGGATTTTTCACTTACAAATATAAACACTACAGTACCCCAGAGCCACCCAGCTGGCAGCTGACCTCAGCCAGCCCTCTCTCTCTCATACACCCCTTGCCCAGTTCCCCATGGCTGTTCTTGTGCCTTCTCAGGGAATTTTTTTAGGTACCCAAAGAGAGAAGAGGATACAGTAAATATCAGCAGTGTGCACCAAGCAGATTCTGGCTCCCAGTCTAGATTTCTTTTGTTCCATGACCACAGCATCCTTTCCACAGCCCATCTCTTTCTCCATCCCTGGCTTGTGGTGGAGGCAAACTTCTCCCATTAAACAATCTTTTTGCTAACAACCAACCTCTCCAAAACCTTCTCAACTTTCCCTTGTATTGGCACTAATACCATCATTTATGGGACTCCCAGGTTATTTTCCTGACCTTGCCACAGACTCCCTTTATCTCTTTACCTCACTCTCTCCATACGTAAAATGCAGATAATGATACCCACCTTTTTAAGCACACCGAGATCCATGAATGAAAAGCACCACTGGAGAGCCATAGAATAATATGGAATTACCTCACACAATAGTAAAAGATAGTGTGTTCAAGAGAAATATTTTCTATAGACATCACCTGCTTAGATGCAGGTACTTCTGGGATCTCATCTTGGAACATCTGAGAATATTTCAGGATTCTTGAATGTTGCATTACAGCAAACAGTTTGGAGTTGTTTATCCTCAGAGTTGCATTTGAAGTCAAGGCCACGTCAACTCAAGGAGTTCCTGTTTCCCCTACGTTCAGTGTGTGTACCCACTGTATCCTCAAACCAGCATGTGTGCTGGGAACAACTTAATGACCAAAGGGCTACCTGGCTCCTGTCATTCACCTCCTTCTCCCAGATTGTGCACCTCACAGTTGGTTCCGCAGCACCCATCATCTGAGGCCTTCTTTTCATTTTACCTTTCTAATTCTTTGCACCTAGCCCTACTCCCACTAAACAGATCACTAGTTCCCATCTGTATATGATCAGTATAAAGTGGCAGCACCTCTCCTTGGCCACCCAGCGTCTGCCTAACCATTACCAACAGACCATCTGCTCCCTGTTCATCTGGCTGCCCTCAATTGCTGCACCCAGGAGCATATAGTCTAATTAGCTCTGTTTGCCATGTATTTTGTTCATGGGCACAGAAGCCATAGCATAAATAACTAACTGGTCCCTGTTTTCATATTGGTTTACTACATGAATAATCTATACCATTGGTGACACGTGAGGGGTTCATGTGCACCCCCTGACCATGGTGATGCACCGCCTGCAAAATGATGCCGCCAACACTGCCTGCAGGCAGTCACCACATCATCATATTCCCCCCCACCCCAACAGCACCGGCGACGTCTGTGGGTGGTCCACAATCACCACTGGCCACTGCCAGCAGTGTCTGCAGGTGGTCACTGACCATCAGTGGGTGCTCACCCCCCCCCACTACCAACAGCACAACAGGAGCTCCCCAGTTGCCGCCACCATGCTCCCGTTTCTGACAGTGCCACTGCTGACAGCAGGATCATTCCATGCCCCCCAGCCTCCAGGGGCACATGGCATTCATGATCTACATTGCCTAAAACCAAGCAGTGATGCTGTGGGGCTCATTCCTTTGCCAAGATCAGCTGCACCACATCCAGCAGAAGTATGAGAGAGACCTTGTATTTGTCAGTGACTAGGGCTTGAGTAGAGCCATTATGCAGTGGAGTGGCAGACTGGTAATTACTCAAGCTACTACATTGTTCTCCACTTTTTAAGTAAGTCTCTGGCTATTGTGGTTGCAAAGATTATAGTTACAGTTCAAAAAAATTGTGTTTGGTATAGCAGTATGTATATGAGTTTGGAGAGAGCCTGAAATAATATTTCTAAAGGTAACAGATCAGCCCTTATCCCCATGAGGAGTTTGCTCAGATACCTAGAGATGGTAAGTCAAATAACAGCGTTGTTAGCTGTTTCATTCCTCAGCTCATTTGATGTAAGCCATAAGGAGATACCTGGAGTTGTGTGGGGGTCTTGGTCACAAGGTAATCCTTTTCAACATCTACTGTACCCTCTTCTTCTTCTGTACCTCAGGCACCAGCTGACACTTTCCTCACCATATCAGGCTAAGTATATCCTGCATCCATGGCCCCTTGAATGTCTCACTAGCTCTCCTTCACCTGATAATGCTCTTTGTGGAAGCCCTGGACTATAACAGCCTCCTTCAAGGTTAGGAGGCCAGAGCACAAGAGCCAACTGTGAGTTGCCTCCAGGTCTACCTCCATGATTCCAGAGCTGCCTGGGCCAGAGAGGGGATACTGAGAGTATGTGTATATGTCAGAGGCTCAGTGTGGATTTACCTCCCTGCAATTCCAGTTGCTTGTTTTCTATCTGGGGAAAATCCCTTTTGACAGCCCAGGCGGAGAGCTTCTAATTCCTGTCTACGGTTCATTTTTCACTTCAATCCCTCAGCGAAAGGATTTTAATGCTTGATGGATTCAAACTAAATTATTTCCGTTCCTGTGGCTTTGCAAAAGCCCTCCAGGGTGTACGCATATGCAGGGAAGGAGGAACAGGACTTGTTTTCGTTACATTCCAATAATCCCCCTCTCTAAGGGAAATGTATTCCCTTTCTTTGTTTAGGAGCTTCTTGTGGATGATTCCTCTCTGTGTCTTTTTGGCTGTTCACTTGCAGCAGTGCGCATCAGAGATCTGCTGGTCCAAGGTCTATCTGGTGTCCCTTTTCCCTGCCATATCAATATTTCTGTTGGAGCTGGATACAGAAATACAGTAGCCATCAGGATGTGCTCCCAGGAATGGCACTGGAGAGCTGGTTGGCTTTAGAAAAGAGTGTATCTTCCCTGGCCCTAGACCAGGGGCCGAATGTGGCATGTGAGGCCATTTTGCTCAGCACGCCACGGGCAGCCACGGCTCTGGGTAGCTGCTGCCAGTGATGGAGCCCGGGCTTCTCCCAGCAGGGCTTGCAGCGTCCCAACTGCCTGCTGGGAGCAGCCCGGGATCCTGGCTGGCAGCAGCTACCCACAGCCGGGGCCAGCTGCAGCTGAGAGGCTCCAAACAGTTGTGTTAGGCTTTGGGCTCCAGCATCAGCTCCGCAGCGGCGCATGCAGGTGCGCCTCAGAGCGGGCGGTGGGGGTGGGGCCCGAGGCAGCGCAACCCTGGTCTCCCCCCTGCTCCTGGCATGCAGGCGATGAGCCAGCGCAGCTGTTTGTAGCCAGCCTGGGCTCTGGGCAGCTGCAGCAAGCAGCAGGCAGGCTGCAAACAGCTGTGCCAGGCTCCACAGCTCCGGCATCAGCTCCGTGCCGGCAGTGACTGTGTGTGCACCTCGGGGCGGACAGCGGGGCAGCACAGGCTGGAAAATTGCTATTTGAGGACTGTGGGGCAGGAACAGCAGGGGGCAGTAGGGCTGGGGGGCAGGGGCACAAGCAGGGCATCCTGCTATGTACCCTTTGCCTTCATTTTGGTTTTTCTGCCATGCCGGCACTCTGGCACCTTCCGTGGTAGGCATGGTGGTGTTTTTTGGTACTCCGGCCAAAAAACATTGCCTACCCCTGCCCTAGACTTTCACGACAGGGATCTCTATAGAAAATGGGGGAGTAGCACTGGCTATTAGACAAGGCTAGTGATAATAGCCTGGTACATAGAATCAACAAATCTGGGTTCTGTTTCATCCTGTCCCATTAAGTCATTGATGAGGGTCCCATCCCTTCACTGAGCCTCCATTTTTCTGTCTATAAACAGGACTTTAGTTGCTGCAAGGGAAGGAGTATCATTATTTATTCCAGGCCCAAGCTGTACCATCAGCAGCAATCACTGTAGAGGACAGTGCTTGAAAATGATCTTTATTCAGTGATGCAGTTCCAGCTACCTCTGCTTAGCAAATATGTTCCTGCAGCACCTCTCTGCCAGAGTTCCTGCATCAGAGAAGCTAAACCATTTAAAGGTACAATTCCCAATAGCGCATCTTCCTTTCCAGGCAAAACACAATACATTTAACTGTGTATTTAACTGTGTAACAGTAGTGCTGTGACAGTTCTAAGTATTTATAACCAAGCTGCTAACTGAGCTTACTAACAATTTTTAGTTAATCTGATGTATATTGCATGGTCAGCTTTGCTTTCAGGTTGTCTGTTAGAAGGCAGTAAGTCCCTGTGTTTGGGCAAGGTTATGTCCAGTTAAATTATTTTAGCTCGTTGTGGTTATTGCCTAGTTAAGGTTTTTGCCAGGTTGATCAGGCAGAAAGGCAAACTTGGTTCCTCTTCTCTTTCCAGATGTGAGAAGATAAGACAGTGTTGCCTGTTCCTCCTCTGCAGATGTCGGCCTGTAAGGACAACTTAATAGGGCTGTGATTACAGCTATTTGCGACCAGTGTATCCCATATGTACTACATCATATTCATGAAGGCTAGCAGCCCTTGACACTTCTAAATGCATTGTTGCTTGTTTGTTTATCTGTATCCATCCCTTCATACCTCTGCAAGTCCCCAGTTCCCTTAACCCCAGTTTCTGTCATTATTACAGACATTCCAGCTCTCACTTTTTTGTTAAATAAAATGTCTGCAGGTGTGGCAAACCACATTTCATTAGTGCTGTCAGTAACTTGACAGTGCTAAGCACATACAAGAGTCTGATCCTTCAGCTTTTTTTGTAGCTGTCCCTAACACTATTTTCCATTAACCCATTGGTTAATTGGGACCCACAGTAACATGTCTAAACTCAAACTTCACTGCAAACCGCTAAAAATCATATCTACTACATAGAACCTCATTTTGAGACTATTAGCATGTGAGGTATAACGTTTGTAGCAAAGATGGGTTTGACATGCACTATTGTCTCCTTAGCTGTTGTAGATTCTAGTAAAACCATCTCAGGAAAGCAAGAATCAGACTGTGTAAATAAATCTATGCCTACATCCATTATGGGCAGGATCCCCTGGGAAGCCAGTCTGAGGGGGAAAGGAGTCCAGGAGAGCTAGCTGTACTTTAAAGAAACTTTACTGAGAGTGCAGGGACAAACCATCCTGATGTGCAGAAAAATGAGCAATTATGGCAGAAGTCAAGCCTGGTTTAGCTGGGGACTTCTTCAGTGATTTAAAACACAAAAAGGAAACATGTAAAAAGTGGAAACTTGGGCAAACTAGGGAGTGTATTAGAGTATTGCTTGGACATGCAGGAATGAAATCAGGAAGGCCAAAGAGCAATTGGAATTTCAGCTAGCAAGGAACATAAAGGGTAACAAGATTTTCTATAAGAATGTCAACAACAAGAGGAAGATTAGGGAAAATGTGGGTCCTTTACTAAATTGAGGATGCAGCCTAATGACAGAGCATGCAGAAAAGGCTGAAGTACTCAGTGCTTTTATCATCTCAGTCTTTACAGGCAAGGTCAGCTCCCAGACTACTGTACTTGGCAGCACAATTTGGGGAGGAGTTGAGAAGCCAACAGTGGCAAAAGAGGCTATAAAAACTATATGGAAAAGCTGCATGTGTGCAAGCCCATGGGGCTCGACTTGATGCAGCTGAGGGTGTTGTGAGAGTTGGCCAATGTGATTGCAGAGCCACTGGCCATCATCTTTGAAAGCTCATGGTTATCAGGAGAGGTCGCAGAGAATTGGAAAAGGGCAAATAATAGTGCCTATCTTTAAGAAAGGGAAGAAGGAGGATCTGGGAAACTATGGATAGATCATCCTTACCTCAGTCTCTGGAAAAATCACAGAGCAGGTCCTCAAGGAATCAATTTCTAAGCATTTGGAGGGAAAGAAGGGGATTAGAAACAGCATGGATCCACCAAGGCCAAATCATTCCTGACCAACCTGATTGTCTTCTATGATGAGATGACTGGGTCTGCGGATATGGGAAGAGCAATGGACATAATATATCCTGACTTTAGTGAGGCTTTTGATATGGTCTTCCACAAGTTTCTCACAAGCAAACTAAGGAAGTATGGGTTGGATGAATGTTCTATAAGTGGGTAGAAAACTGGCTGGATAATTGGGCTCAGAGGATAGTAGTCAGTAGTTCAATATCTAGCTGGCAGCTGGTATCAAGTGGAGTGCACCAGGGTTTGGTTCTGGGCCTGGTTTTGTTCAATATCTTCATTACCAACTTGGAGGATGGCATAGAGTGCTCCCTCAGCAAGTTTGCAGATGACGCGAAGCTGAGTGGGGTAGATACGCTGGAGGGCTGGGGCAGGATTCAGAGAGACCTCGGTAATTTGGAGGATTGATCCAAAAGAAACCTCATGAGGTTCAGTAAGGACAAGTGCAAAGTCCTGCACTTAGGATGGAACAGTCCCGTGTACCAGGACAGGCTGGGGTCCTACTGGCTAAGCAGAAGCTCTGCAGAAAAGGAGCTGGGAGTTGCAATGGACAGTAAGCTGGATATGAGTCAACAGTGTGCCCTTATTGCCAAGAAGATTAATGGCATACTGGGCTGCCTTAGTAGGAGCGTTGCCAGCAGATTGAGCAGAGTGATTCTTCCCCTCTCTTCAGCACTGGTGAGGGCACATTTGGAGTACTGTGTCCAGTTTTGGACCACCCCTTCCCACTGCAGAAGGGATATAGACAAATTGGAGGGAGTCCGGTGGAGGGCAGTGAAAATGGTTTAAGGGCTGTGGGACATGACTGATGAGGAGAGGCTGAGGGAACTGGGCTTATTTAGTTTGAAGAAAAGAAGACTGCAGGGATTTAATAGTAGCCTGCCACTACCTGAAGGGTGGTTCCAAAGAGGATGGAGCTGGACCATTCTTCACTGGTGGCAGGTGACAAAACAAGGAGCAATGGTCTCAAGTTGCAGCCAGGGAAGTTTAGATTAGATATGAGGAAAAACTTTCTGACTAGGAGGGTAGTAAAGCACTGGAACAGGTTACCTAGAAGTTGTAAAATCTCCATCCGTGGAGGTTTTTAAGATCCAGATATACAAAGCATTGGCTGGCATGATATACTGGGGACAGTCATGCTTTGAGCAGGGGGTTGTACTAAATGACCTCCTGAAGTCCCTTCCACCCCTCATTTTCTATGCTTCTATGATCTCTCTCATGTTTCATGTCTCTAGTGTTTCATATTTACATGGAGTCCAGCATTCTTCACATTCTTATAATAAAGTTTCTTAGTGAGTCTACTCTGCCTTCATTAATTGAAAAAACTGTTAAGCACATTAATGCATCAGAGCTTTCTATCATAAAAAATAAAGCTACTCCTTAATTGTCTTCCTTTTACTGCTGTCTGTTCCTTGTAGATAGTGAAGTACTCTTTCCATCTTTTCCAGTTGTCTTCCATTTTTCCAGAGACTTCCAGTTCTAATGGAACTTTTAGCAACTTGCCTTTCAAGTTAATTTTTATCTAAATTTCTTTTTAACCCGGTTCCATGTAGCCCCTAGTGTTCAGAAACCAACCTGGAAACAAGGGACTTGGAAGCAATGCTCTTTATTCAGTGATGCAGGTCCAGTTGCCTCTTCTTGCTAGAACAGGTGCTTCTATGAGGTCCCTCCCCAAACATCTGGGTAGCTAAATGACTTAACAGCTGTAAGAGAACTTACCTCAGGCATAACCTTTCCCAGTGGGAGACATTATATAGGAAATGGTATTGTTGTAGAGACTGTTGACAAAATGAAGTTAGTCCTGTCTGTCCAGTTATAAAGTGTTACAAAGTGGTATTTTTCTGGTAAAAAACAAGCTGAGGCTATCAGAGTTGTGGTTCTCCAGAGTGTTGAATACTCTGCTAATTTGGACACTGCCAAACATATTTTCCTTCTTTCGTTTTTGTTAAAAAAGAAAATGAACACCATCATATAATCTTAGAAAAGTAGGGCTGGAAGGGACCTCAGGCATTCATCTAGACCAGTGGTCTCCAAAGTCCGGTGCGTGTACCCCAGGGAGTATGCAAGACGATCCATTGGGGTGTGGGAAGAAAATATTAGAACTTCTATTAATATTTATATAAATATACATATATTGGGGGGGTGTGCTCAAAAAATTTTTACTGATAGGGGTGCGCAATTAAAAAAGTTTGGAGACCACTGATCTAGATCAAGGGTCGGCAAGCCCTGGCACACGTGCTAGAGCATGGCACGCAAGGTCATTTTACTTGGCATGCCACAACTGGGCTGGGCTGTGGGCAGCTGCTGCTGGCCACAGAGTCCAGGATCTTGGAGCAGGTGCTGGGGAGGCTACAAGCCCTGGTGTGAGCAGCCCAGGCTCTGTGGCAGGCAGCAGCTGCCTGGAGCCTGGGCTGGATGTGGCAGCAGCTGGGAGGCTTCAAATAGCTGCATTGGGCTCTGGATAGGCTCTGGAGGCAGACTGGGGAAGGGGCCAGAGTTGCGCTGCCCCAGGCCCCTTCCTGGGTGTGTCCCCCAAGGCACACATGCAGCTGTGACAGAGCCAGACAAGGGCTCCAGAGCCCAGTGCAGCTGTTTGCAGCACCATGGCTGCCTGCCATGGCTGGCTCAGGCTCTGGGTGGCTGCAGCAGGTGGTGGGCAGACTGCAAACAGCTGCGCCCAGGTCTGGAGCCCCAGCACCAGCTCCATAGCTGTGGCGGGTGCACGTGCACCTCACCGCATGGTAGGGAAGGGGCTGGGGCAGCAGAACCCCGGCTCCCGCATGCTGCTCTCTGCCCAGAGGCATGCATTCACCCACAGCAACAAGAATCAGGGCCCTTGCAGCTCCCCCACATCTGCCTCTGGCACACCGAGTTGAGGTGTTTTTGGCACTCTGGCCAAAAACATTGCCAACCGCTGATCTGGAGTAACCCCCTACTCAAGGCAACATCATTCCTGACTAATACATTCCAGTCAAGTGTTTGTTTTACCTGCTTTTAAAAACCATCCAAGGATGGAGATTCCACAACCTCTCTGGGTAGCCTGAACTAAACCACACTCATAGTACAAAACAGCCCTAAACTTGCAAACCTTGACACTAACTCCTCTTTGCCTGGGGCACATGAGCTGGAGCTGGGGTTGAGTCTGATTGGCACAGCTGGCAAAGAGAGAGAACCGTGTTAGTCTGAAATCAAGGAGAAGGCAGGATAGATTTGTACCGTCTAGATTAGGTAAAACAGAGATGCATAAGCTTTTGTAAACTGCAACTTCCTTCATCTGATGCTCACTGATGCTAACATCTGAAGCAGCAAGCTGCTGCTTATGAAAGCATATGCATCTCTGCTTTACTTGGTCTATAAGGTGCAAATCTGGCAAATGCATTAAACCCAAACTTTACTGTCATTTACTGTTTTGCTGTAAACCGGGTTGAGTTTGGTCCCTTGTGCACAGTAAGATTTACCTCAGAGTGCATATCCTTGAGAGGAGGAGGAAGCTGTGGTTTCCATTCCTAGTTTCTCCCCTTTTTTATTCTTTTTATCATGACCTCAATAGGATTTTTGCAGTGATACGAAGATCTTTCCCATCCCCCCAGAGATGTCACTTCCCACTTCCTCTCCTGCCTTTGATCCCAGCCTAGGAGATGGCTTTAACATTGTTTGCATTCCTCTCCACCAGTGCAAAGTCCTAATCCTTTTAATAGCGGGTGGTTCTTAGTTTAAATCATGTATTAATATTCAATCTTAATTGTAAAGTATTTTAGCGACATCTGAAAGTCTGCCTTACATAACATCCTTATCCACACTTGAGTCCTTCAGATCTTGAGTGTTGGGGAATAACTTTCTCTCTGTTTGAGCTCTGTATTCTGTTGTTAGTTCTTGTGCCTTTAATGCACAAAGTCATTAAAAATGTACATTTCAAATGTTTAAGCTCAGTTAATGTACATTTTTAAAAAGCCTTGGTATGATATGAAGTCTGATTTAGTGTCATATTCTCATCAAAGTGCTGCAGCAGTTGGCAGCAGGAGTGAAAAGGAAAACTGGAAAGTCCTAGGAGCATTTTGCAGTTCAGGTCTAATTGAGAAGCTAGATAGAATCTGAGAATCCCTTAGATACTATAGTAAACTGAGAGAGCAAAGACTTCTCGAAGTGCTAAATGTTAGCACCCCTTGAGGTCCCTTCCAGCTCTCTTACTGAGTGCTTCTATATGCAGCAGGTCCTGGAAATGGGCGATGTGAGTGGCTGATAGAGAACTGAAGACAGATCGTTGGGAATAAACTAGAGAACTTGGAAACTGAGAGGCAGTCACTCCCTTACTGTCATGGCTATTATAACAAAGCAGTGAGCCAAGAAAAAGGGAAAAGGCTCCTAGGTGGCCCAGAGTCCTAACAAACCTTTTTTCAGTTTTTGGCTCTTACAGCTGAACAAACTGAAGATGCACATTCCCTTTCTTACAGGCATCCTCCAGTCAGTTCCATCACCTGCCAGCTTTTCCTGCTAAAATGTCTGCATCTTTAAATAAAGGCTTGAAGTGATCTTTCAACCCCTGCCTGTGTTGTGAATCTCATACAACTAACTTGAGGAGACTTTCTTCAGGAGACAGAGGACTTTCAAACAATGTTTTCATCCCAAATGGGTTGAGCAGTAACAGCTGTTGTTATCTTTGACTGAAAATCTGGTCCGATCAGGTTGGTGCCCAAATTCTATTTGGATGTTATTTAGATGAGTTGCTGTGAAGCCTCTGAATGTTTGAACTTGTAGCAAAACAAGACCTGAACTCCAAGGACTTGATTCTTGTCTCAGTCACACTGCTGAAATCCTAAGCAGAAGCACTTGGGTGTGAAATCAGTATTTCTGCTGTTTTGAAGTGTTGCCATTATCGGTCTCTGAGGGTCATCCCATGTCATACATAGCACAACCTTCTCCCTCCCATTCATACTAGGCAGTTCAAAACCAGGCTGTCGGTTCCTCCGAGCAAAAGGCTCCAACATTAACATTTTTTTCAGAGGGGTCCATAGGGTTTCAGGGTAAAATTGGTTGAGTCTCAGTGTTGTGTAGAAGAAAAGCATATTTGATAATACTGAAGACCAGGAATATTGTTCCATTAAATGAAGAAAGAAATTAATTCCAATGGAAACAGGTTTGTGGGTTTTAAAACAAACAAACACCTTCTTGCAATGCTTGCAGGTCAAACATTGCAGCATGGTGCTAGTGCTAGAAAAACACAGAGTGCAGTCAATAGCCCTGGTCATCTCCTGTCTCAGAGAAGTTCAGTGTTAAACTAATTTTTTCTGTGATTTTTTTTTTCTCAGTGATCTTGAACTTCTCATGTCTGGATATCTCCTTTCATCATGGCTTGGAAAGGGATATGGAGGTGTGTGTCTGGGCCTAGTCCTGTTGTTTAGTTTCAGAGTTGCGTCTGAAACTAAAAAGGGCCTGTTTCTTGAATCTCATGTGGATGTTACCCAAAACGAGGGGAAGAAATAATGTTAAAACCCCCCTGCTGTTTTACACTTGAATAGAAATCCAAAGGTTTCAATGCAGATTGGAAAGGCAGGCAAGCATTACTGTGCCCACTTTGAATAGTGAGAAACTGAGGTGCAGGGAGGTGAAGGTTCAGATTCTTTTAGTTGCTACTCAGCAGAAGTGATCATGTCAGAATCTGGCTGTAAGTGATTCAGCCATGGTCACAGTGAATCAGAGTGGGGGTAGGACCCCAACACCATGATCTGCATGCCAGTCTGTGTTCCCTTCAAAAAACAGCTCATTTTTGCTATGGTAACTTTTGACTCCTGTGTCTAATCTTACTAAGATCAATTATGACCTGTTTAGTTCATTTTCATCTAAAAGATGCTCTACTGTAAGATCCTAAATAAAATAATGACTTGTTCTGTATGTGTTAATTTGGGTATTTAGGAACTTCCAACTTTTCTTTATGGAAAGTTTACAGTGGATTTTAGGAGAGATTAAACTTAGATGCTTCTCTGGATATTGAGTAGTATTTGATTTAAAAAAAAATACTGAAAACCTAAAAATGTAACAGGAAGTATGGGCCTTACCATAGAATTTTTTTAAGTCGTTCTGTAGAATTTGATGTTAAGGTTATCATTTCTTTTGGAGTTTTAAATGACTTTTCTATTACATGAGGATCCTTCATGCTATTTCAATCCAGTTTAAGCCCCAAGAGATGGACTAGAAAACTGAATTAAATCTATGTATGATGGTGTTTCCATCAGAATGGAAGTAGCTCCTGCCAGTACTCCGTGGAGATTTCTTTTGCTTGCTTGATATATTGCCACCTGATTTCCATCCTATTCTGTGATATGCTGCCTTAATCCCTCTGTTGTGTGTGGGAATTTGTGACTTCTCAGAATGAACTAGTGCTGAATTTCATGTTCTTAAAAAAGTACCTCACTATACAAGTGTCCAACATGTATCTGAGGCTTGCAGATGGGGCACAGTGTATGCCTGAAGTACAGAGATGCAAGGCAGGGGAGCTGGATTTTATTTCCTGCTCCTCTCTTGATTTGTGTTGTGGACAGATCTGGTCACCTTTCTGTGCCTCAGTTGTAAAATATAAATGATATTTATCCTCCATTGTCAAATATTATGGCATCCTGGAAGATACAGTAAGTATGCAGTTGTGTGTTGAAATCTCTTTTGCCCCAACTACAAAGCATTTCTTGATTTGCGTGACTTATTGTTCAGCCTGTGCTCTAATTTATTGGATTTAGGGAAAGTTCAGCTAAGGGACAGAGGATTTAAATCCCCAGAGAACAAGCAACCAAATATGAGCTATAGTTTGAGACAAATCTTATATGGAATTTAGATGTGTTTGTCCATCTCAGGATTCATGGTATTAACACCGCTACTGATGGTGAAGATGAAGATGAGTCCCATGGTGCTTTTTTACCCTGAAAGACCTCAGATGTCTTTTCAGGCTCTATATCTAGAGATCTCTCATCCACCACTGACGTGCAGACCCCTCTGAGATACAATGCCACAAGCACTCTGTACTTCAACGTTTTGTTGGAGAAGTAAGGAATGACTGAATTGGAAGCTGAAGGGGGATTTATGTATTCTGTATCTAGCCAAACTTTAATTTGTTTAGAAATCAGGGTATTATTCAGATTTTTGCAAATACGGTGTTGGATCCTTTAGTGGTGGTGTAATTCTTTGATGGTGAATTCTCCTCAGTGTCATTGTGTTATGCACCCTAGCACTATGTTGGTGTGTGTTGTCTCAGCAGTGACTCCTAAGAGTGCTGTCTCTTGAGGCTGACTATTTCCTTTTTGAATGCCTGAAGTTGGAACTAACTCCACATGTAGGCATCTCAGAAGTGGGATGATTTCCAGAGGGGCTGAGTAGCTGAAGCTTACACTTACTTTCTGTTAGGTGCTCTGCAGGTGCTCAAACCTAGAAAAACTCAGGCCACTTATTTTACTGGGGACCATAGCAGAGGCGTTCACATTACGACCCCTGTCAGGTAATGCCTGGTAATACGTGCAAATTCCGCTAACACTCCAAACCGCTTATTTGGCTCCTGTAAATATGGGTTTAGGTGTGTATGTTTAGACATCCAGATTAGGAAATTTTGGCCTGAGTCATCAGCTCCACATCTTGCAGCACTCTGGGATTTCCTTACATGGCTCTTAAGAACAGACCCAGCAGCTAATGACCTAGCCCCTGATCCTGCAACCATACCCTTGGCTTTAAAGATCAAGACCTAGGTAAGATCCCCAATGATACAGTTTCAAGCTGGTGTAATTTATCCTCCCTCCTTCCTAGTGTGAATGGGATAGATTGATGCTAATTGATACAGATCCATAATTGCAGACTTGTATAGTTTCATTTCTGTGTATAGATGGACTGTGCCAAGCTATCTGCAAAGCAATGTTGTCCTGTCACCTTATTGATCAGCATTATTTGTTAAATAAAATATCTGAAATACAGAGAGAACAGCTGTTCTGGAGATGAGTGAATCACTGTGGCCAATGCAGAATTAGCTTGAGTTCAGAGCATTTATTTTATACCCTTAATTGTTTTGTCTCAGGATGGCAGCTCATGCTTTAGTTAAAGGTAGTGAAGGGACCATATTTTTCTGGGCCTGTCCAGGAGAGATGTCTGAACTCATCTGGAAGAAAAGTTATGAGGTCCCTTGTGAATGTTTTATCCTTAGCTTAAACTAAAGATGGGCCAACTGGCAGGTCATTCCTTTGTTACTGGCACTGTGGCACCGGAAGATTTCAGGTACTGGTACTTCCCCTTACCATGCACCGTTGCACCATATGTCTCCGCAAGACCCAAATCAGTGTTGCTTTTACTGTTTTACATAGAGTCATGCTTTCCAATACAAGGGCTCAGAGATGAACAATGCAATACGCTGCCTAGCTGCCCTGTTGCTTACCTTTCCTTCCCCCACAGCAGTGCCCTACTCGGCAGCTCTGCATTGCACTGGGAAGCCAGTTGCACTTTGGCAGGGGAGGTGTCTGGATAAAAGAAGGAGCATAGTTGCCTGCTCTGGGTACAGGGCTGAGCCAGCTGTACAGTCTTAATTAATTGCCTTTCCCACTGCGTGAACTGGAATGGCATCTGCGCAAGGGAGCTGGGGAGAAAGGAGCTCTAGGAACTTGGCTGGTTCATTAAAAAGCTGAAATGGGGAAGGCTGTGCTTCTTCTCAGGAGCTTGGCTGAAGTGAGACCTTGTCAAATGATAGACCTTGTCTTGTTCCTTGGCTTAGGGAAGGCCAGCTGCATTTGCCCTTTAAAGTGGTGGGTCATTCCTCATATTTCCTTGTCTGTCATTTGATTTAGCCAACTACAAAGGCAGCAAACTTCAGCTAAGTCTGCAGAATCCTTTCCTGCTTTGATTTCTCATATGCTATCCACACAGGGCCGGAGCCATACCAAGGTTGTATGTTCAGGCTGCAATGTTGTGATGGGACCTGCTGTTCTTCCCCTGAATCCTTCCCCTTCACTCTCAACTGAAAATTGGTCTTAACTGCGCCGTGTCCAACCATCCATAGAGCAGGGGCGCAAGCTGATCTGCCCTCTGGTGGGTCTTGCAGCCTCATTATACCCCTTAGCTAAGAGGGCAAAATAGAGTTTTGCTTTTTCTTCTGAGTGTTTTATCCTCCTCCTTTTCTCTCTTTCCATCACTGTCACTTCTCTCCCACTGGGTTTGTTTCCTGTAGGCTGCTATTTCTTTTCTATTTCTGCTCAACCTCCTCTTTCTATCCCCTCCCTGCTCCCCCTTTCCACCCAACTCCCAGAGAGTTACATTGTGTCCTTTTCCACTTCAGAGTTGTTTGATTGCAGAACCTAGTCCTCTTCGATTTGATCTGCTGCTCTTGCCCTGGTGATCTCTCCATTCCCAGTGACTGTGTGTATGTAAGTAACCACGGTGGATTTGAGCCCAGGGATTACAGTCAGAACAATAATGCCTTTGTAATGCCCTGGGGATTATTATTCTCCCATGGAGTGAAACCTCAAGAGCAGCACCACGTCCTCAAGCAAACAGGAGTTCCAGCTGTCAGTGCTGTAGTTTCCTCTGGAGGCAGACATGCCTGGCCAACTGCAGTTCCCAAGAAGACTTGGCACCCTTTGCCCATTGAATGGGCAGTGGATCTACAACCATTTGGAAGAGACAGAGAGGGCAGAGGAAGAGTAGGACTGTGGATAGGAAAGTCCATCTCTTGACATAAAACAAGTTCCTTAGCCAGGATCTCAGCAGTTCTGCCCTGTCCACTTGCTTTCTATTTGTTCACCCCTCTCCCTCCTCCTCGCTTTGACAGGTGATTCCATAATGAAATGACCTTCTGGGAAAAGAAAAATTCTACCAATACCTCAACTAACCTTTTTTTTTTTGTTTTTTTTTAATATTAGTTCCTTCCTCTTTCTTAGACCAAAATAAGTCTGTTTCATACATACTTGCAGGGCAGAAGGTAGGGTAGGGTGGCACCTTGGAGACCAACCCATTCAGAGAGGCATAAGCTTTCATAGTCTACAGATGCTACTAACATGGCTAAGTACCTCTCTGTCACCAGGCTGAGATGTTCTTGAAGCAGGCAAGTTTAAACTTTATTTCCACCTAATTTTCCTCTAGGAAGGAGTCCTGTCTTCACTGTCCTAGAATCACCTTTCTCCCATTATCCTTTAAGAATGCCCTTTTAATTGTAGTAGATGGATCAAAATCAATATGCTGGATCCATCAGTGTCTCTGGCAAAACTCCCATTGGCTTTAAGACCAGTAGTTGGTCTGATGTGTTGCAGAGCAATTTTTGGGATATTCTAGGGGGCGATGTTTTTGAGTGATGATTCAGTGGGCATCAGTAATCGTCTCAGGACAGAGGAAGAAGCTTTCTCTGCTCTCAGGGAGCTCACAGTTTTTAAGTTACCTGGTTAGTACCTTTTGGACACATGTGCTATATGTGCTTATCAGACACACAAGTAATGATTCATCCTTTGTTTAAGGCAGTGTTCTGCACTTCTTGCCCTATTGGTAGGACAGAGTGAGGTCTGAATAAAAGAGTGTTTGTGTAGTGCTCAAAGTTAGAGGTGAGTTTAAAACTGAGGCAGCCCCATGGCAGATGGCACGAATATGGGAGAAAGGGCTCGGAAACAAAGGCTCAGGAGGATGGCTATGTATAGGCAACAGGGGATAGAACAGGAACACTGTGAGCCAGGGCTCTTCTGTTTCCAGTTATATCATCAACCAGTTGCTTAACCTTAGACAGTTTCCCCACCTGTGAAATGCAGGTGAGAGCTGCCTGCCCCACACATATGCTGTGAGATTTAGCTGTGTTTGTAAAGTGCTGCAGAGCCACAGATGGAGGTATTCCAGAAGGACAGAATACTGTGCTTGTCACAGAAGGTCGCATTGCTCCAAATGCAGGTGTAAGGAAGACAAGGGCTGGGAAATGAATCTTCTGTACCAAAGCATCACAGAACTCATGTCCCTTCCTGCCGGAGGTTGCCTGGAGGTTCACAGCTCGTCCTGGGGCATTTCTCATTCAACTCACTGTCAAATCAAGCAGCTCCTTATCTGGGCTTCTCCTTTTCACTGAAACTGAAAAGCATTTTTATGAGCATGATTTGGGGTAGATAAGACAACCCTTGTTCCTCTGAATCCTGCTCTGCTTCAGTTACCCAGGCCCTTTTTACTAGTGCAGAGTGAGGCAAAAAGATTCAGGTTCCATCACCAGCATACTTCTGATATACTACAAAGGCTGGGCAGGATTTAACCTATACTGCTTATAGGTACTGCTGTATTCATAGATAGCTGCTGGAATGGGACAGCCTTATAACCCACATCATGCCACCTGCTAACACTGCAGTGCCCCTGGTTTAGGAAATGCAGTGCCATTCCCCTTCTGACTTAGTCTCTGACTTTGAGTAGCACAGATCATGTTGACATGAGTTCCACCTTGCTGCAAGTGTGGAAATTATATAACCTTAGTGTCTCAAGGATTCTCTTCTGTCCTCTTTTGTCCTGTCAGATGGAACAGAATCGGTACTCTCTGGAGTCAGTTGCAGACAGCTAGTGGCTAGATTTATGGTTCTTCTCTTGGTAGCTGGGCCCTGTTGTTCTTTGGCATTTTGCTCCAGAATAGCCAGCTCTTTAGTATTCAGCAGATGCCAGGCAGCCTCTTGCCACTGTGATCCCAAGATTAATCTTAGTCTGCAAAAGGAGATAAGTGAAAATCTTTAAAAGCAAATTTGGAAGCAGGACTAATTTTAGTCTGTTTGAATATCCCAAGTTCTTTGTGTGCTGAGCCCTAGACATGGGTTTAGTGAACAACCAAGGTTTAGATTCATACTCCCACTCCGTCCCATTTCCCACTTGCTTCAGCTGCTGCCTGCTTCCTTGCTGCTCTGTTCTGTAACATAGCTTCTAGGCTGCATTGTTATTGGCTCAGTTAGCCAAGCTGTTTCTTGCCCTGATCCCTGAAATGCTCTCCAAAGGGATGAATCATACACCTGCATAAGTGACTCCCCTCTTACTAATGAGGCAGCTGCTCCAAATTCTGCAGTGCTCAGTTGATTGAGACAGGGAACCACAACCCATCTGTTGACAGTGATATTGCCACAGTCCTCAGGATAGCTCATAGAACTGCAGGTTTCTTCACAGCAGTGTCATTCAATGCCAAATGGGAATCCGTGGTTATGAACTTCCTTGCAGCAGTGCCATGTCCATGCTAGCTGGAACTCTTAAGAGTCATCTTATCCTGAATCAGTACCCCATCCATTAAATAAGTCCAATAACTGCACTTTCCCAGAGCACAGCCCAGGTCCCTGTGAGTTCCTTGCTGCAGGTTCGTAGGTTCTCATACCAATATCCTGTTAAGTGTGACCCTGCCTGCAGAAACATCTATTCACCACCCAGGAGCTCACCAGCAATAAGAACTACCATTAGTTGCAGCCAGGATTCTGCCTTTTGTACTTGTAAAAGAGCCTCACAGACTCCACTCTCAGCTATAAGGCATGTGGTGGGAGTGATTTCCTCTGCCAGTGCAGGACCTGCCTTATTGCTGTAACTAGGGTCCATCTACACCAGTAGTTCTCAACCTTTTTAGACTCAGGGCATCCCTCAGAAAATGTCAGCTCTTTGTTTTTATTCACTTTTTGACTGCAAAAAAAAGCAGTTCTTCTGTTGCCAAGAACTCAGAAAGATTGCAGCAGGGCAGAATGGTTCTGACACTGGATTCCCATTTGAAATCTTTACATTTCTTTTGTGAGTCATGTTTGCACACCTGACACTGCTAACCATGGCACCTTGATTGAGAAACACTGGTCTATGCAGCAAAGTGAAGGTATCACTGCAGCACAGGTAGGTGCACCCAGGCTAGCTTTAATCTAGCTGCATGGGTGACAATAGTAGTGTAGATGCAGTGACCTGGGCTAAGTGCCAGGGTGTGTACCAGGGTCTCTAAAAGGCTTGCACTTCAGTTGTTAGTCTGTGGCTTTTGCATGTGGAGAACCTGTCTGATGAAATGCGTTATCCTTGCTAGAGAAGAAGGAAATGTTAAATCTGCTTTTCAAGACTGTTTCCCCTGAGACCTTCCCAGGTTTGATTGTGTTAAAATATGGTACAAACATGATTGTTTTATTTGTTTGATAGTGGATCTGAACCAGGCTCCCAGGCCCACTTCCAAGCTCAAGTCTGCGTTCCTGGGAAAAGCTCCTCCCAGGGTCAGAGGCTGAGCACTGATCCCGCTGTGCGGCGCACAGGCAGGGGGGAGGGGCCTGAATCCTGCCACCTCAAGCAAGAGCTTTGGCTCTAGTCGAGCTGCTCGGTGGCTGGTCAGCGCGGGGCAGTGCCCCGGAGCAGGCCGCAGCAAGGCCAGGGCTCTCCTGCCTCTGGCTGCCCTGGAGGGAGGAAGTCGCTCTGTTCTCACATGGGCTGAGGGAGCTGCCAGGACTCCAGCTGTGGGAGGCACTGGGGGTGGTGGCAGCGCTCACAATCTGCTCTGCCCCGGTGAGGCCGTCTGGGCCTGGCCTGGGAGGCGCTGCCAAAGCTGCAGAGGAAAGAGCCGGCTCCGGACAAAGCCGCGTTACGGTACCACGTCCGGGCCCTGCTCCTGCCCGCTGGGCCCTGCGCTTCCCTCAGCCCCGTGCCGCGCGCTCTCCCGGCGCCGCTGCCCCCGCTCCGGGGCGGGGC
>NW_017728921.1:18561904-18568145 GCF_001723895.1 Crocodylus porosus | reverse complement strand
CCCGCCCCGCCCCCGCGGCCGCGCCGGGCTGCGGAGGGGGCGCTGCCATCGCCCCGGCAGGGCGGCTGCTCCCTCGGAGGGAGCCTGGCGCCGGGCTCTGCTCTGCCCCGGGTGGGGACGCTCCCGGGAGCGGGGTGTCCGGCGAGGGGAGCGGCCCTGCAGTGTCCCAGGAGCACGGTCCTAGGGCCAGAGTGGGCACCCAGGAGCCCGTGCCGTGTAGGACTTGTGATTTGCCTGTGTCCAGCCGGGCCTGGAAGGCAGTGGGGAGCGCTCTGGGCTGGGCACACAGAGGGGAGACACAGAGCGGCTCGGGCTGTTCTCCTGGTGGCAGGTGCCAGCACAAGGAGCACCAGTCTCAAGTTGCAGCAAGAGACGTTTGTGTTGGCTGTGAGGAAAACCTTTCTCACCAGGAGGGCCGTGAAGCTCTGGAACAGGCTACCCCATGAGGCTGTGGACTTTTCTTCCATCCTTAGGGCGGTTTAAGACCCGGCTAGACAAACCCTGGGCTGGGATGATATTGCTGGGGATGGTCCTGCTTTGAGCTGGGGGTTGGACTAGACCTCCTGAGGTCCCTTCCAAACCTAATTTTCTATGGTACTAGTGGAGGGCAAGGACAGGTAGAACCAGTTCTGTACACTTTTGTGTCAGAAAGTGCTTTTGCCCCCTGACCACCTTCGACTTCTATGGAGAAAAGCAGATTTCACCTGGTGGCTTTCCCCAAGGCCTTGCATCATCAAGAAGAGTTTGTTCAGATGTGAATATTAAATGTCGAACTCAACTAAAGACTAGTATTTCCCTATCCTTGCAAATGCATCACAACTCGGAGTTAACATCTTCGAGTAACAATCATCAAGGGTTGGGTCTCTTGTGTCACAGTACTCACTTGAGCTGCAAAGTGCAGTATTCCAACAATTTGATTGGAAATCTCTGGGGTTTGTTCTGCTCTTTTGCACACCTGCAGCCTTGTTGACATCTGTGTGGATGTACAGCAGTGCAGAATTTGGCTCTATAGCACTATATGCCCCCAAAGGATCAGATGCACAAAATGTGTCTGGGGCAGAGCTCTGCCAACACAAATGCCATTCATTGTCCACTTGGTTCTGAATCGGATGCAACATGATCTTTACCAGTCCTGAATTACGTCTTTATGATGGCAGTTTTCTTTACGTACTTTCAGTCTCCGCTGAATGCCATAAACTCTGCTGGATTTAATCTGAGTGTTCATCAGTGCTGGTTTGTGTTACAAGAAAGGAGAGAATAGATAAAATACTGCTTCTAGGTCTTTCACCCAGTGCATAGCTCCAGTGCTTGTGAATGAACATGGACATCTTTTGTTGTAACCTAACATGCATTCTGTCTGTCTGTCGTCTGTCTGTTGTTTTCTCTGAAAGGATTTAGAAAAAATGACCATGGTCATTTTAGGACAGGAGTGTGGGTGGGGCTGTAAAAAGAACAGATGGGGTGTGTGGACACAGTCACGCAGACATGCCCGAATAGCTACAGTGTGGAATACAGAAATAGTTGGATGCAAGAACGCAGCTGTGGTGTAAAGATGATTTATGGTGGTACCAAAGTTCAGGGATGGACAAAGACCCACGAATGGGAGCCTGTGGATTTTCTGCCCTGGCAACAGAATGGATGGAAATGTAGCCCCGTGGGGGAAAAAATAAACATTTAGCAGCTGCTTGGAAATGTGAGTAGGCAGTAGTGGGGGGGACAAGAACTGATACCTGCAGGAGTCCAAGTTACAGTCATGGGTTAATTCAGGGTCACAGAGGTGTAGTAATGGCCAGGACTGCAGCGTAAGAGCTGCAGCATTTGCAACACCAGTCTGCTCTGCTCTGGAGTTAAGGGAGAGCAACAGCATCAGATAGCAAACAGTCTCCTTAGAAACTTCTCTCAGGCACACGCAAGGCTCTGGTTTGGTATCACACAGTGACTGAAACAGCTAAAATAATCATGTTGCAGTTACACATTGGGAGCAGGGCACAATGCTGCAGATTTACAGCACTGCCACAGTAGGATCTACTAGCACCAGTACAAGATGCCCTGATACTACAAAAGCAAAACATCCTCCTGTCATTCCACAGTGGTTCAATGATATGGTTGCATATGCAGAACACTACAGTGGTACATCCAGACAGGCAGAACACATTGCAGGGATGACTTCACACAGTATGTCATTATTGCAGTAGCAGTGTGAAGGAGCAGTCCAGAGCTACAAGGTTGTGTCTGAGGCAGACAGGTTTATAACCACACAGGGGGAAACACAGAGCAAGGACAGAAGTGCAGTATTTATATAACTGCCAGGCTAGCACTGCAATATAGTGCATTGATGGTATGCGCTACAGAGTCAGCCTAAGACACAATGCTGTCAGGGTAAAGTGATGCAGTAGTATTTTATTAACTAGACTCTTGCTACATTGGTGCAGTAGTATCACAGTGTAGCAGAACAGAAGTGTTGTTTCAGAGTATCTTACCATCCTGCAGTGTGTCAGTGTTGCATGGATTAACAGATGTAGGGTGCTATAATAGCGTATTCGTAAAAGCTGTGGTGTCACATTAGTTTAATGACGTGTTAGTACATTGGATTGGTGGAGTAATTACATGATATTTGTAAAGCTCTTGGGTGTGATGCTTATGCCAGGGTGTTATTCAGCACGCGAGTGACTTAGTAATGTAGTACTGACAACGTGGCGCTACGGCAATCCTGGGGCAGTGGAGATGTGGTATTGGTATAGCGTGATAGTAATTTGACAGTACTAGGATGTGAAAACAGTGTTGTCATCACAGGGATGTAGCACTTTGTCTAGTGATGTAGTAGTATAAGTGTGATGTAGAAGCATGATGGCTTATATAGCAGCCTGGGGGTGCATTGGTGTGATGTTAGCAGAGGGTTATACCAGTTCAGCAGTACAGTATTGTTCCAAGACCATAAGGCAGTGAGTGAGACATTACTCCAGTGCTGGGAGCTAGAGAAAGTAAATTTAGTGTCATACCTTAGAAATACAGTGCTAGACCATGACTTGGAAGCAGGGCTGTTCTGTTGGTTTAGTAGTGAAGTCCAGGTGATATGACTTTCATAATTGCTTTCAGTGGCAGTGCAGTGGCGAGCTCTGTGCAAGGGTGCAGTGGTATAACACTGGTGCAGCAGTGTCCCTTTGTAGCTGGGAGGTGAAGAGTGGCTGTGGTGGTAAGAGAGAGGTGTCCTGGCATGGTAAGAGCACAGCAGTAGTTGTTGTGCTGTAGTAGGGCCTGGGGCAGGGCACAATATTTGCATGGCAACTGGCACAGCTGTGCAGGGGAGACGTGGCAGCAGCGCACAGCCTAGCTGTACAGGGATATAACTTAGCTGCAGGAGTGTGGTGCAGCAGGGACTGTGGTATACTTCTAGCATAACAGAAAGAAGAGTGATGCAGTGGTGTAGCATTGTAGCAGTGGCATGGGCAGCAGGATTACTGGTACAACAGTACCTTGGTGTTAGGGGAAGGCACATGGGGGGCAGCCTGGCAGCAAGGGCAGTGGTGCAGTTATTGTGTGGCTGTGGGGGTAGCTGTGCAGTGGTAGAGTGCCTGTGTGCTAGGTGGGCGATGGGAGTGTGGCCATGTGATAGCCAAGTGGTGGAAGTGTGGCTGTGTGATACCTGGGCAGGGATAGTATGGCTGTACAATAGCTGGGTGGCAGGAATGCGGCTGTGTGATGGCCAGGCAGCAGTAGCAGCAAGGCTGCGTGATACCAGGCCATGGGTAGCATGGTTGTGTGCTAGCTGGGCAGGGCTGTTGGGAGTATTGAAGCATACAAACACAACTCTGATTCATTTTTGTTTTGTCCTATCAGCCCTACAGTGCTGGCCCAAACTGGCTTCTATAAGAATAGCTTTTCCTGGCTTTCCCTATGCAATATTAATTGGTAAGTGATGCCGCCATGTGAGACTCAACAGGTTTCGGAGACATTTTGCTTTCACATGCAGCTGACCTGTTAAATCTTTTAATGAAGTGATTCCCCAACATGGTTAATAGCATGGGGATGATTCGGGTCAGAGGTAGCCATGAGGGCCTCTAATATTAGCAGTCTCTTTCTGTGCGTAGCCACGGCCGAGGGATCTGCTGTGTCCCCTCTGCAGAGGCTGTGGGGGGGTTTATCTGTTTACTCACTGGTGCCTTTGGTCCCATTCCCAGATCAGGTTTTCAGTCTAGTGCTCTAAATGACATTGATGTGGAGGACAAAGGTGTTGTCTGTTTTATTTTTTTCCCTTCCCAGTTTATTTTCCTTTTTCTTCTGTCCCTTTGGAGATCAGTCCTTGTTCAAAGGGTCTGCCTGCTTCTCAGACCAAACCAGAACCAAGGAAAGCAGCTCTTTTTCAGACAGTCTGTAGGTCAAGCTGTGTCTGTGAGCAACAGCCATAAAAAACATTCTTCCCTAAAGAGAAACAGGAATGTAAAGATTTCCCAGCTTCCCACAGACAAGGAGGGAGCCCTGTTTCCCCTTGTTATCCGTATTATCTTGAGGTTCTTTGTCAGGGCACGGGCTCCTTGAATTCACCAAGAACTCTGAATAATGGGAGTTTTCCCTGAGTAAAAACTCAGGGCCTTTCTGACAGCTTGGAGACCTTGTGACAGAAATGTATGAAAATCCTGGGCGGTGTGACCGAGAAGGCAGAGATGGAAGCAGTCATTTGTGTTTCAGAGGGGGAGGTTTGCAGATGCTTGGCTGTCTCCCACCACTGCAGTGGAGGCTCTTGGGCACTGGGTCATGCTAGAAAAGACATGGTACCATTGCGTCTCAGTGATGTAGGCTCTTGGGTGCAGGGCTGTGTTTGGTTCTCAGATGCAGACTCTTCGGTGCTGTGCTCTAACAGAGAGGAAGCCTCCATGTTGCACTGTTCCTTAGTGAGCTGAGGCACTGATGCCTTATCTATTAGTCCACAGTATGTTTTGGGATGGAGGGAATTCCCTCATTGTTTGTGGTAGTGCTGACCCCATTAAATCTTGCCTGATTAAGTGCTGAACTTGGGTGCACAGTGTAATATTGAGGAAAACAGAAGGAATCCGTCTTCCCTCCAGCTGATTTCCTCTGCGTGTGCAGTTCTTCCTGCTGCATTTGCTGTGATGTCGGGAGCGAGCCCAGAGAGGAAAAGAGTTGGTTCTGAGACCAAAATGCTGAACCCAACAGAGAAGGCACGGAGTAGGGAGTTGCTATAAAGTCATCCCTGAGACTCTAACCATGGGGAGTATCGGAGGATGGGGAAGAGCTGGTTCACAGACCTTAAATTCAGCCCCTTGGAGCCTATAGCAAATCAAGGCAAGTGGAATAGCTGGTTTGGAAACAGACCCCTTGCATGAATCCAAAGTGCTGTGTTTCAGATCACTGGATTCAGGGGAAGGATCCTGGGAAGATCTTTGCCCCACTTCCCTGCTCCAGACACCTCCTTTCCGCCCTGCTAGTGTTGAGCCCCCCAGCTTCTCTCCCCCTCTGCCTCCTCGGGGACTTTTTCTTTCTCTCTGGGACTCCCCTGGGAGGAGGCTCTGCTCTGTCAGTGACACCAAGGCGCCCTCTGCTGCTGGCCACCAGAACCCACGACAGGTTCAGGTGTCCTTAGTCTAGTAGTGGTTTATCTAATGTCCTTATCTCCCCAAGCTGTCAGAGCCGTCCCCTGTGGGCTACCGTGGGAGCTCAAAAACCAGGACACACTGAGGTAAGCTGTAAAATACACAGAACTTGCATCCTCTCCCAACTTACCAATGCAGCATGAGGGTTTTAAAATTCATAGCCCCTTCCTTCTGAAGCAGGGAGTAGCGCTCGGCTGTCATCACTATACAGGTGGCGTACATGTTAGGGAAATAGTACACCTAGCTACAACCACTACTCAAGTATATGTATGAGTTCATGGATACATATATATACCCTGTATGCATCCAGCCAGCATTCACATGCACTATTTTACAGGTAACTCCTAACTTAAGGTCATCCTAGTTAACATTGTTTTGTTATTACGTTGCTGATCTATTAGAGAACATACTCATTTAAAGTCACACAATGTTCAGTTATAATGTTGTTTGGCTGCTGCCTGCTAGTAGGTAACTACTATGATGTAATTGGATTTGCTTACCATCATTTTGTTTAAAGTCTCATTTTTCAAGAATATAACTATGATGTTAAGCAAGGAGTAGTTGTATGTATACACACAGTCTATATACATCCCCCTGTATGCAGACATACAGCCTATGCTGCATACTTCTCT
>NW_017728921.1:18530530-18561804 GCF_001723895.1 Crocodylus porosus | reverse complement strand
GCTGCAGAGGCCCCAGGAGCAGCTGACACCAGCTGCCTGCACCATGGCACAGTGCAGCCCAGGAGCTGGGGTGAGTGGGGACAGGTGGAGCCCAGACATGGGGGTACAGATGGAGCACGGTGCAGCCCCAGGAATGGCATTCCTCCTCCTGCCCCTTCTCTAGTCCCAGCCTCATTCCCCACCTCTCTCACCGCCTTGGGAACCTATCCCTATCTATTACATTATAAAATGGGTTCGCTTTATGCAAGTGAAACCTGTATAGCCTATCGAATTGGCCCCGAATCTCTCCAGATCAGTTCGGAGGTTTCTGATTCTATTCGGACCTCTTAATGGTCTCCTGATTCAATTCTGATTCGGAAATTTGGCTGCCGAATCAGGCTGAATCTCTTCTGAATGGAATCGGCTGCCGAACCTTTGCACAGCCCTACTATGTATGGCATGTGTTCTGGAGTGGGCACTGCACATGGCATAGTCTGGCTGGGGTGGGCACCACATATATTCCACATGTGTAGCGTGGCACCCACTCTGGCCAGGCTGGATCTGTGCTTCTCATCCCTGGCTAGACTGCACTGCATGCAGCACTTGTTCTAACCACTCCAGGATCTGTGCTGCCTGCACCCACCTGTGTGGCACAGTCCTGGAGTGGTAGGGGTAGGTGCTGTATATTGTATGCGTCCTGGAGCCTGCCCATGGGGCTGGTCCAGTGCACCCTGTCTCCCATGTGGGTCTGCTCAGACCCGAGGGCAGCACCAGGGGCTGGGTGATGGGGCTCTGTGTGCTGTATGTTTGATACCCCTGCTGTAGCTGGTAGTCGTCCAAGCCATTCACCTGATGATCAAGGATCCTGGTTTTCTCTAATTAAAAATATTCACAATTTTCTGATTAAAAAACCAAACAAACTAAAATCCACTGAAATAATATATATATAGTGGCATTTTTTTTAATCATGGAAAAATGTGGAATTTGGGTTTGTGTGTTTTTTTTAAATCAGAAAACTTTGAATATTTTCAGTCAGAAAAAATCAGGATCCATGATCATCAGGCAATGCCAGGTGAATGGCTTTGACTATATATCTATATAGATATATATCTGTAGATGGAGATATCTATCTATCTATCTATAGAGCCTATGCTGCATACTTCTCTTTGTTGCCACACACACACACACACACACACACACACACACACACACACGTCTCTTTATACACACAGGCAAAAGTCTATGGACAGGCAACTTGCATACACATGCATACCTTAAATATCTATCTACACTCTTGATTCTCAGCCAGGATGCCAGGGCACCCTGGGGTGCTGTAAGATCCTTTGAAGAGTGCTGGGATTTGTGAGATGAGCACAGGCTCAGATCAGCCCACTCTATAAGTGGGGCTGGGGAGTGGAGGTATTAAATGAGGTTTTCAAAATGAAGTACTGCTCAATTCACAGGAGTTATAGAGGGGTGCCTTGAGTCCAGTGAGGGTGCCATGAGTCTAAAAAAGGTTGAGAATTGGTGATCTACACACACACACACACACACACACACACACACACACACAAGCACCAACATGTTTGTACATAGATACCCTGAAACATGCTTTGTGTAATAAAATGTAAATACCTTCTGCCTTGTGCAGGACTTTGGGTGCATGTGCATTTACCCATCTACTGTTCTCCATACTAAGTATGCTAAGTATATGCATACACACAAAAAAGAATACACTCATTAAGACACAGTTCCATATGCAAAAATAGACATGCAAAAACCTTCTTCCTAGATGCACATTTTCTGACAATCGTATTTACAGCCCAGCATGAATATACATGTATGGAAATGTAGGCTGACATTCTCAAATTTGATGCCCAAATTTGGCAATCTACAGGTATGTACAGCTAGATAAAAATAGCCAGATTTTCAGAAGTGCTGCATAGCCAATGATTGATATGTGCCACTGGGAAAGGAAGGATGAGCTTTTTGTTGATGCTCAAAATCAGGAACAAGATATACACGTTGTTCCTAGTTATGTTATCAACTTGTGCCTCAGTTTGCCCACCTGTACAGGAAGGACGATAGTGCCTGCCTCACAGTGAGATTTATTCAGCAGTGTCAGCTCCTCAGCTGTAAGGCACTAGAGATATGCAAAGTATAGTCACAGAGCCCCCTCTATGTACTGAACAGGGACACAGAAAAACACAATCCCACTTGAACACATCCATGCAGTTTTCGCTTTGCTTGGCTGAAGAAGATTTTGTCACATTCGTTTCTTCTAAAGAGCCTAAGGGATGGGAGCCAAGAACACAGAAGTGCTGAGGGGCTGTGGGCAGGCTTTCTGCATCCAGCAGGTCTGCCAGGGAACATTAATCTTTTTCAGCGATTTCGTTTTTAAACAAATATCTCATCTAAAAGGACATGGTAAAACATCCAAATAAAACCAAGCTAAACACAGATCCATTAAATATTCTGCTCATCAAATATACAGCATCGTTATCTAACACACTAAAATGCACTAACCCACTGGTTGGATCAGGCTTATCTCTTGAGAGAGAGAAAGAAACATTTCAATAATAAATTAATCACCCTTTAAAGTAACCTCTGCAGACTGCAGAGAGCACAAAGTGCCTTGGCTTTTGTTTTGTGAACTCTCACTGGAGTCGGCAGACTTTCACAAGGGGCAAAGCAAGGAAGAGTTTAAGCCCCCAAGACAGTATATGTTATTTGTCACCCAAATTAGCTGTGGTTCTTTCTGGCATCACAATGCCAGTTTCCATTTTCCTCCGCTGAGCCATGAATGGAATTGATTTTCAGTAACAAGCAGCTCTAGGGTGTGCATCTAGGAAAACATGCTTAGCTAAATTTGGGCTTCTTTTGATAATCTAGTGACATCCCTGTGACCTTACAGAGAGACAGCAGGGTGTATGAATCTGAATCACCCTAACAATGAATCCCCTATTTAGGATGGAGGCAAGCACTCTTACAATCTGTGTAGTCCCGTGCAGTTATTTAGCAGCCTTTTGTAGCAAAATGAGGCTACCAAACTCAATATGCCTATGACTGAAGCCACCATTAAATCAGGGCAGTTGGAATATTCTCATCTCCAATCTACCCATCTCTCACTGAATATACTCTACATATAAAGAACACCTCACAACCACTTTGCAGAGGGATATGCCGTGATCACATCTTCCCACATTGGCATGCTGCCTCCCCTTTGGGGAGAAGCAGGCCAGCTGTGTAACACTGGACAGCAACATGACATAACAGCTTAGGACTGGAAGTAACAAACCTGTCTGAAGTTGAAAAACTGCAGGAAGAATGTAGGGCGAAAGAAGATGATCAGCCACATTGGAATTTGGCCAGGAGACCTCAGCCTGGAGTTAACACCTTCCCTTTTTACAAAAAGTATCATTGGATCCTTAGTGCTTTATAAAGGCACCTTCTAGACTCGTACAATCCTGCTGCAGTATTGTCAGGCTGCAGTATTGGGTTAATAGTGCTTGCAAGGAAAGAGCGCTACCAGCACTACTTCCTTCTGAACCTCAGTATCCCATCCTGACCCACTTTATCTTGGGAGAACTGATGTGATCAAAACATAAGTAAGTACTGCAGCAGTATCGTGTTTATTTTTCCAGACAATGAGCCTGATTCTCAGTTCCTCTTTTCTTGAGCTGAGGCAGGGAGGCCAAGGCGAGGAGGTAGATATTGTTTTAGTACATCTTTGCGCTGCAGGGGCTGTGTGGGGCTAACTCTATTCCAGCCTGTTGCCCTCTGGGCTGACTGAACTTAGTCCTGGCTTTTTATAGTCACTGAAGGGTCTTGAAAAACAGAAAATAGCCATAAGACTGTGCCCAATGGCTACCCTCACTCCTGATTTACCTTCTGTGCTGGGGGCTGGGAGCAGGGCTAGTGACTGTCAACCGTTTATGCCAACCATGCAGTCCCTCTGTGCAGAGGTATTCATTTCAACACACTTCGTATGGAACTGAGACTCCAATCTAATGGACACATCTACATGAGACGCTAGCTATGGAGTAGCTTAATAACACTGTGCAGTCACATGCTGGGCAAAACCCATCCTAATACGCTATTGCACAGTAAGCATCACTAAAAACCCATGCACTGGTGATACTGCACGGTAGGGCAAATTACTGCATATTGATTTAGTACTTGGTTATCCAAGTACTAAAAGTTAACGTGCTGTAACTATAGCTCATTAATGAATGTGTAGCTAGATCAGTGGTTGGCAACACAGGTCCCATGGCGCAGATCTAGCCTGCAGTGCCACTGGATCCAACCCACCGAGCTGGAGGGCTTTGCCTGCACCCACACTGGGGCTGGGCAGCTGGAAGCTTCTCCCTGTCTGCCTCCTCCCTTCCCTCAGGCTGCAGCAGGGATACAGTTTCCAGCTTATGGGGAGCTGTGGTACAGCCAGGTAGCTTCCAGCTGTGCCTACACTATAGCTGGCAGGCTGGGGGATGAAGGGGTTGTGGCAGGCAGGGCAAGGAGGTGCATAGAGAAGCAGTGGCAGCATGGACACAGTTCCTAGTTTGGGTGCAAAGTAAAACCTCCTGATGCTGACACACCGCCAAAGCCCCTGGCCGTGTAGGTTGTTCTGGCCTGCAGCTTGTGAAGGTTGCTGACTGCTGTCCTAGATGAAGTTAACAGATCCAATATTGTAAGAGACTTGAAGGGACACAGGAGTGTTTTACCCCCTAGGAATTGCTACTTCCCCACTGAAAACTCTTCTCCTGTGCTGTCAAAGAAGGCTTTAGTTTGATAGAGTCATCTCAGATTTCGAGTTGACCTTTTATCTGTCTCCTGCAGCCACTGAATATAACCCATAGCTGCTGCCACCAGCTTCATCACAGCTAGTCCCCAGCAGCATTTCCTTGGGAAAGAAGTTCCTCTTTAACATGGTGTCAGCCCCAAGAACAGCCTTGCTTCAGTTTATAGGTTTTAGAGATGAAAAAAGACATCTTATTATGTCATCAAATCCGTCTCCCTGCTTAGTACCAGGCTACTGCAGGATTGATCCTTCATGCTCCATGTCTATGTCAGTCTTCGGGCCAAGATCCTATTTTCTTCTTGTTAAATTCCAGCTCCATGCACAGCATCTTCTTGTTCTGTGCCAGATCCCACACCCCTGCCAGGCTTTATCCACCCTTCTTGCAATTCTTAGTAGGGATGGAAAACCCCAGCTGAGATATGAATTTCACAAAAACCTTGTGAAATTGTAGTTTGACACAATTGATTGAAGAACAGTGTGTGGACAAACATAGGCACACATGTACATACACCAGGCACACAGAGGTACACCCGCCTCCACCACCCACATACCTGGACACACAAATGCTTGTGGCACACTTATCCTAGGCTTCCTCTCATGCCCTACACAGCAGTCTGAGGGCAGAGGACAGGAGAGGATAGAATACATTGCCTTTCTGAATTTTTTGACTCCCTCTGATGCACCATCTCACTGCACATCACTAGGGCATAGGGATAAGAAAGCAAGTAGAGCCAAATCAGAGAGTAAATCAGTTGCTTAGGAAGCAACAGGCACTCTCTCCCCTGAATTGGGGAATTGCTGGGCAGCTGATCCATTGGTTTTTCCTTAGAGGTGGGGTTCATGGGAATAAGAAGACAGAACTACCATGTGGCAGTACTCAGGGTGAAGTAATATCATTCCAGCTCCTCCCCACTGTCTCCTCCCTTCCCGCTGTCCATGCCCTGGAAGACTATGCCCATGCTGCAAACCTAGGGCCAACAGGCTCCCAGTAACTCTCTCTTCCCATACTCAGCTCCCTTCCAAATGTAGTAGTGCTATTCTTGGTCCTCCTGCTCTGCCCTCCTGGTCCATCTTTCCAGGACCCCTGTTTGCACACACTCATTTCCTGTCTTTGTAGACTCTCCCCTTGCAGTTTAAATGTTTTGATGAATTCTCCTGCCAGCACCTTGTCTGGCAAGAGATGCCTGGCCCAATCACACCATTCCTCCCCCTCTTAGAGGACATGGAAGGCAGACACTTCTCAGTTGCAGGTCATTCCTGGCCTCCGTGCAGCCTGTCACTGGGAGATTCATTAGCAGCAGGGAGGTGATTGTCTTGTATTTTCACTCTGGAGTTGGAGTCATTTGTCTCAGGAAGGAGCTGAGGTGCCTCACTTGCTATGTGACAGCTTCTGTTCAAGGGGGACAGTCACTTTGTCAATAAACAAGGAGCCCAGGGACAGCTCTGCTGACAAAGAGCATTATTAATGACCAGCTGCTTGCCCCAGTGTGGATCAGTGCTTTATTAGCATCTCCGAGTAGGGAAAGAGGAGCAGCTAGAACTGGCAGCTGTCATCGGACATGTACGCAAGAGAGGAGGAGCTGGACTCCATCCATAGCTGGTGCCACTGCCCCATTTCCTAGAGCCATCCTGCTGCAAGAGACTGCCACTAGAGCAGACTCCCCCACAGGCACACGCTTCTGTGCTTTCCTTTACGACAGTGATTTACGAACTGTAGTTTACAAAATGCTGGAGCAGACAGCAGGCCAGGTTCACTGGTGCTGCTGCAGATTAGTAAGAATGATAGGCCATTGTGCCACCTCAGCCCCATGTACCCTGAGGAAGAGCAGGCTGCATTACTGCTGCTGTACTCAGTGTGGAACCAGGGATAACTAATAGGTCTCCACATGCAGTCTGCCCAAGAGATGTCCCAAACCAGCACTCCTGTGCTTACCTACCACACAACCTTCCCACAGGGCTAACATTGCCACATAGTGCAAGACAGATTCCAGTTTTGCCATTACAAGTGAACTTTCACACAAGAGGCCCGCTGCCTTCATCATGTCCGTGCAGCCCTGGTTAAGATCTGATAGAAGATCAGTGGGAAGGCACTCAAGGGGAACCAAGAAGCTGGTTTTAGGGAGGGGGCTGTTATATACAATTTCTCTCGTGGGAGGTGGCTGCTAGAATAGGGAGTGAGAACTACTGTACTGCAATGTCTCCTGTTGGTTGACACTAGAACTAGAAAACCTGCTGATTCCTTCCCTAGACACCCATCTAAACCAAGCTGCTGACTCCTTCCCTAGACACCCATCTAAACCAAGAACTGCTACAACATGGAAGAGGCCACAGAGGTGTGGAGTAGTTGTGGGTTCTCCTTGAACCTAATGCTCCTGCACTATCCCCCATAGTATCTCCTTCCCCTGCTGGACTGAGTGTAGAGGCAGGAAAATGCCTTCCTTGCTGTGACCTTGATGGTTTGTCCTTCTCTATCCTGCACCTGAGAACTCATGATGGGGGAGGTATCCTATAAACTCTGCACAAAAACACAGGGAACCAGGGTTTAACTCTGAGCTAGATCCCTTCACAGCTTTTTCTCTGGAACTATGCTTGTGAATAGTGTTGTGAAGCATTTCAGCCAAACTTTCATGTGTCCTAGCAGATAAGTCCATGTTTTAAGGTACAGTTACAGCCTCAGTTTCAGCCTCATCTCAGTTTTTGTGGCTATAGATGGAAGTAGCTCTCCATTCCATGGCCTGGTGGTTACAGAATTGCAGTTATAGAGGCTTAATATCTAAGGATTCATCCACTGTTCTATTCAAAACCCTCTGGAACAGCAGCCTCCCTTCAGAATCAATGTCCTCAGTCTGGGCCTGAAGCCAGAGAAAATGTGTTTCTCCCCATTTGAAGGGTGAGTAAGGAGGATGAATCTATTACCTTGATGGATCCCAGAATGAGAGAAGGTTCCAAGTCCTGCGGTTCTGATGCAGATCTGGGTATTGAAGCATCCAAAGTTGCAGGGTGTTTGTGGATAAGAGTTTGCTTCTTAGCTAGGAGATACAGGATGTTCTGTGACATCTGGATCTGTAATTGGAATGCTTACTTCCATATCCCCAAAAGTTGGGGCTGCTGAGCGGCAGGTATTTGGAGTGGGTGCCTCTCTGCTCAGAGAAGTGCAAGAAAAACAGCAGCTAGTAGTTTGCTAACTGCAGAAGGCAGGCAAGACCTTGACATTTGAATGGCACCTGGTCTGTCCTCCATGGTCAGAAGTTACTTGCAGGAGTCAGAGAGTCAAGGAATCACTGGCTGCTGTGTTCAGTTGCTTGTTTTGTGGTCTTCTATTTTTTGAGAAGGCAGAACAGGTCCCGCTAAATGGTCTATTCTGGTACCAGATGGAGCTCTGATCTGCTGTGTGCCTCTGAGTGAATTGCCTGCCTTCCTCCAGCCTAGCTCTTTGGTAATTGAAAAGCTCAGAGGGGCTGGAAGTGAGAATGAGGGGGGAGATATAGGATAAGATGTTCATAGGCTATGTGGACCCAAACTAGCCAGATTCCCTGGGCTCATCACTGAAATCACTTCTTATGATGTCTCTGCTTTAATTCCCCCTGAATCAGCCCTCTCCTATGAGTGAAACAATCTTCTCTGCAGATTGAGGGGGGGTGGGAGGGATTTGAACATTAATCTGATGTAGATTATACAGCTGCCTCCCTCTCTCTGTCCTTCTCACTCTTTCTCTTCCTCTCTCTCCGTTTCTTTCTTTCTATTTCTTTCCCTCCCTCTCCTTCCTGCTTCATCTCTTCAAGAAAGTGAACATAAAGTAAAAACAGAAAGAGAGAGAGAGGCAGAGAGAAAAAGCTCCCTGAAGAGGGAAGCCCCAGCAGCCAATAGCTGTTTGGATTTCACTGGCGCTGCCTTTCTTGCTTTGCTCCCAAGGAATACCTTTAATGGAATCAATTGCTTCGGTTTCTTTGTAACAAGTCCACCGGAAAGGCAGACTTATGGGCAACTGTGTGAAGTCTCCACTGAGAAACCTCTCAAAAAAGGTATGTTCCCCATCAAAGTACATTTTGCGTGTTTCAGATCCTGCTTCTTGGAATGGGTGACATGGGTAGGTGGGAAGGGGAAGGATTAAGGAAATATCTCTGCAAAGAGTTCAGTTCCCTCTGTCATCTTCTCCCTAAGAGCTGTTCATTCAAGTGCTGAACCCAGGATGTTGAATGCCATAACTTATATATAAACGTGTGTGTGCATATGTATGCATGTGACTAGGAATGTGTCCATATGTGTGTGTGTGTGTGTGTGTGTGTATACGCACACAATTTCATACTTGCTTTTTTGTGCAAGTGTGCATAAGTGTGTGGGCACATGTGTACATGTTTGTTTATACATCCACACATGAGTAGGTGCATATATTTGTGTGGATATGCATGTTTGCAAATTCAAATGCATCTGTCAGGGAGTATGCATGTGAGTGTATCAAAGTATATGGTGTTTTTATGTGCATATGTCACATGCGCATGGGCGTGTAGGAGCACATTAACTTGTTAACATATGTCCCTGTTACAGTGTGTACAAGTAAATACATGAATGAGTAAGTAAGTGTGTCAGGTATATGTGTGCACCTCCTCTGTAGGTGCGTTCACTTCCATGAAGTTGTACATACGTAATTTGTGCAACATTTATGAATACATGCGAAAGGACAAAAATGTAAGGGTATGTATGAGTGTGCATCCACATGTATACATGTGTATGTGCATGCCTCTGTGTCTGCCTGCATGTGTGTGCACTTGTTTTTAAGATCTCACAGAGGAATATATGCAAGTATGCTGGAACTTTTGTGTGCATTCATGTACCTGTATGTACCTCCAGTGTTTGTCTATAGGTGTGCCTGCCTTCTGAGGAATGGGCACACAGGCCCAGAGATGAGCATGAGCTTGTGAACAGTCAATTATGTCCCCTGTATGTGTGTTTATGCCTTCTCTCATGTGTCAGCACACCCTGCGTGTACACATGTTCATGCTCACGTCTGCATGCATGTGCATATGCCATGGTTATCTGTAGCCTTTAACCCATGGGCTGCTTTATGCTTAGATCACAGAATGGTTCAGGGATGAACTAGACTTAGGAGCCAACTGCCATTAGGGGCTAAATTGAGGGAATGAGTCTCCTTGGTCATGTCATTTATCTAACTAGGGAAGGAGTTCAGCCAGTGGGTGAGAGCAGAATTCATCTGGAGACACTGAAATGAATAATAATTCACCAAAAAGAGAAACCCCATGTTCCTTAAAAAGGAAAGGTCACAATAGGCACTGAGAGACCATCTTTAAACTGCAGACTTACCATGCCATGAAGCAGCATCCTCAAACACAGTGCAAGAAACATCACGCACTGCCTTCTTGGACTGGAAGCAGTGTAGCCAAGTCCCCACAGTGCCAAGGAAAAGCTAATTGGCTCTCTCTCAGCAGAGCTAATTAACCCATCTTTGGCACAATGTGGACATGGCATCCTTGCTTCCGAGAAGTAAGGAAGCACCTTCAGGGGCTGTACAGAGCGTTTTCAGGCACTGCTTCTGGGCACAGTCAGCTTTCAATCTGAGCAAAGTGGTCTGCAGTGAGAAGCCCTCCAGCCCCAAAGCAGAGACCCTGCTGGCAGTGGGAAGGCAGAGCCCCAGGGAAGCTCGCGGTGTGGACGCCATACTGTTAGTGAGCCAGCACACGCCACAAAGCAGCTCAGTGTGCCAAGGCACAAGACAGCAGTGAAATAGCCCCTCAGGAAGAAAGCACAAATAGTGGAGGCTTCATTGGTAATAAAATGGCACCTCCCTGAGAATTCAGTGTGCTGACGCCGGCAATTAAATGTTGCTGCTGTACAGAAGTTCACGGCAGGAAGGCTTCTTTAGCAGTGGAGTTTTTTTTTAACGACAGATTTACCACTTTATGGGAAAAACACCCTAGTGCTATCTCAAATCCCATGATCCGGTATACCCATGAGCTGTGCCGTCTTGCCTGGTAGTGGTAAAGCACTGCTGTGGAGGGAGGGACCCACCCGAGCAGGGCCCCAGTGTTTTGTGGTATCTGTATGCAGTGAAGGAATTCATTCCAGAGCAGTTCGTCAGCACTGAGCTGTTTCTTCTGGTCAGTGTGACCCCAAGGAAGAAGCAGAGGAGGAACTTGTGGGTCAGTCAGCTGGAAATGCCTGAACTTCGCACATCTGAAAAGGTCACACTGGCTGTTTGTGAGCTGCCTCCCATGTGCATAAAATCAAACAGACTGCAGCTGCTCTTGTCTTTAATGTGGAGATGTGGCTTGTGGCGACTGTAGTTCCCAGCACGCATCGTGGCCTGGTACTTGGATAAAAATGAAGCGTTGCATTCTGGGTTTTTCAGGATCTCTAGGGAATATCTTTGTAGTCATTTACTCCTTTGTTCCCATGAGCAACTTATAAAGATGCAATTTTCACATTAGTACAAAGGCTGGGAATGGAAGGGTTAAAGATGAGAGCAACCACAGACTGAATTACAGGATTTTGCAAAGTCCACTTTAGCCAGTTTGAAATAAGGCCCCACGGCCCATTCCTCTGAGGTGCTGAGTCCTCTCCATTCGTGTTGATTTCAGCGTAATCTGGCTTTAGTCACTATCTTGCAGGATTGGACTTTGAGCTATCATGACCTCAGGCTACTATTTGGTATAGCCCTCCTCCTCATTTCCTCAGGTGTAGGCCTTGGCAAGTGGAGGGGGAACTGCAATAAGGACGAAAAAAAGATGGGAGACAGACTGAATTAAGCTTTGTCAGGGAGATTCTGCCAATTTCCCCCAAGCTAAAACTCCACTGCATGTTCATGTCCTGTTTTGAGACAGAGAAACCACCTACATTATGATGGTGCCAAGCCAGGGCCACCCAGATACGGTCAAGTGTTCTTTACTTGCAATCAACAGGCTGCTGTGGGGGAGAAACCTAGAGGCCTCTTGCATTTGATAAACATCCCCGCAGGGAGAAAGAGGATGGCTTTTCCATGATGCAGATACTGCCCCTAGTGCTTTCCTTGAGCTTTGTTGACATAATTTCAAACAGAGAAGGGGGACAAAAAGGCCCCCAGTGAAAAATAATTCTCTTTTACTCAGGCCGTCTCCCTTAGCAGCTTCTCTCGCTACTGTGATCCCAGCACTTGGTGTGCTGGAGACAGTAAATCTGCATGTACGTGAGAGAGGATCTTGGCATAGCCAAGCTGAGACATCCCTGGTAGCTTAAGTGGAGGAGGAAGTAATAGAAATGCTGAGTTGGAAGGCTAGCCTGAGATAGCAGGGAACCATCTCCCTTTGATCTCTGGCAAATGGCAACATAAAACAGAGAGAGTTCAGAATAACTTAAAGCAATGAAGGTGGCTCAAGGGCTGGACTGAGGACTGGTTTCTGGAGCCCTTCCCATCTGCAGCACTGCCTCAGAGCTGAGTATCTTGAGCTCAAACTTCATTCCCATCCAGTACATTGTTGTACATACTAGTGTGTGTGTGCAGCAAAAAGCACCAGTATCACTTATACTGCTTGGCAGTCTCAACAAAGACATAAAGGTCGTAATGGCTATACATCTTGCCCTTCCAGAGTGTCTGTGGGTTGGGATTGGGTACGTTGGCAGGGGAATGTGTTGGAGTCTGCCCCATTTCTTCCTCTGCTGTGGATAAAAATCTACTGGGCTCTCCGTCTGACACCTTTCCCCAGTTCTGCACTCACTTTTGGGAAGCACCCTAGCTTTCTTTCCACTGTAGGACCTGGTGCTCAGACCAGCCAAGTATTCCAGGAATGGCAGTGGAGGAGGTTGAGGCCCCTCGCTTATCTTGCTCCTCTCAATGCTCAGGTCAGCATGTTGTTGCTTCTCCCACAAACAGGTGGCTGGCCTCAGTGTGCCCTATATCTCTGTCAGAGCCATCTCTTCTTCTTTGGCTTCATGTGTTAACAAGGAAGAGAGGGAGGGGAGGCTTTCCAGCAGTTCACTGGGAGGCAATTCGGCAGCAGGAGCAAGTGGTGCTGTAGGGCAGTTCTGTGCGAGCCCTAACAATGTTCCATGAGTGGTGCCAGCAGAGAGTGGAAGGGAGGGCATGTGGCATTAGATGAGGACAGAGAAGTGTCATTCCCATTACCTACCCAGCCGGTGGATCTGTGGCTTAATCCCCTTCTGGTTTGTTCTGCGTCTCTGGCAGTTATTGCATCAAACTGGTAATTTCTGTACATATATGAAAATAACAGGGTAGGCTCCTGTTTGGTACGACTACAGTCACTTCATAATCAAGTCAAGTGGTTGGAGGGCTAAAAAGAATTTCATCTCTCATTTGGTTCTCAAAGGAGTTACACCTGGGGCACGTTCGGCCTGACAATCTGACATGTGTATTTTGTCCTTAAACTGTACAGCATCATGCCGACTTCATGACAATTAGCAGAGCCTGTGATGTGCCAGGTGTGGATTGATGCTCATCTGTTATGTTTTTAAGGACAAGCTCCCCATCTGCCATGTATAATCAGGTGAAGAGTTTCCTTCTCATCTGTGATTGCAATTAGAACACTCTTGTGCGTCATCATTTCCTTTACTTCATGGTTTTCTTTTTGCGTTGTTTTGGTTTTGGTGCTTTTGCTTGATATTCACATGGCATTATACATGAGCAGATTGCCTCAAGACTGTGTTTAAAAATGTAAACTACAAACCATGTGTGCAGTACAATAACATATGGCAGGCACAGCAAATAGATGCAGTAAGTGTGGGCGAGCATGAATGGGGTGCGCATGTGGCCGGCTTCTTAGCCTGGAAAGAAGTATGTGATTAAGAGTTAATACAGGGAGTTAATATAGAGAGAGAGGCAATAGCTGTTGCCAGAGCTGCTCTCATGACCTCTAGGAACATTATCTATAAATGTGGGAGCTCATTCCTGAAGCAGAAAGTGGTGTACAGTTAATGTTTTCGTATAAAACCAAGGGTCCTGTGGGTAGGGCTGGCTTTTTATAGCTGCATGGGAATACCAAGAGAAGATGAGCCATGGAAAAGCATGTCTATATTAGGAAAGCAGTGACTCTTTATAGAATCGGATGTTGGATTCTATTCTAGAGCCCCGTTTGCTGGGCTATGTGGACTTCTGAGAGCGGTCTGTGAAAATGCAGAGCAGACAAGGGTAGTGAGATGGTGGCTGGCGGACTCTTAGGCTGTAAGAGGCCAGAAGAGACTGATATTATAATGGAACAAGCATGTAACTAATTAGGATAGTAGTTCACTGGGAATGTGAGACAGCACCTGGATAAGCCTGCTGACACTGTAAATGATCCTCTGACAGTATTACTAAAAATCTGATGCAGGTATTTATGCACAGTTGTTAAACTGTGTTGCCTGAACATGAAGACTAACACAACCTCTCTGCCTGGTGTTCAGTTGAGGCCCCTGAATAGTTTTCCTGTGCTTGCAGACTCATATCTGTATATCTGAGTATGCTAGTCCCTTTCAGCCCACACATAAAATTATTCACTCTGGGGCTGGAAGTGGGAGGGATAGGAGATGTTCACTTTCTATCGTGGCCTTTTTGTCTGTAGCTGAAGGGATGTGTACTGCTTTGAGAGTTTGATGCCATTTCAAAGTGAAATCCTCCATGGTGGCTAGACATTTATCAGCCATTGAAAGCAAACTCGGTTCCTGCTGCTTCAGTACAAACCTGTAATAGATTCAAGGGGGAACCTAGACTGGAGTGATCAAGGACATGTAAGGCTAATGACTCTACTAGGCAGTCCAGTAAAACATCAGAGCAAAGACTGAGACAAATAGGGAGGTAACTTCCTCTATTGTATTGTTTACTTGCTGCTGATTGGCTGGGAAGATCCGGCATGAGGAGAAGACGTGCTATAAAGCTGTCCAGACGAGCGAGGAGGGGCCGTCGGCCTGCGAGTACCAGGGTCCACTCATGGTGCTAGCCCAGAACTGCGCCGTCATGCACAACCTGCTGGGGCCCGCATGCATCTTCCTGAGGAAGGGCTTCGCAGAAAACAGGCAGCCTGTACGTAAGTTATACCTAGCCGGGTGAAATACACAAAGTGCAATGCACACATGCGCGGACATACAGCCACACATGTGTTCCTGTGTATATGGAACTTGGAAATCCCCCAGCCTTGCAGACTAACGTGCATATGCAGTCATATGACCTGAAGGATGTGCAGAGAAATTTGGCATCTAAATATCAGGTGAAGAATATATCACATGGGGGATAAATTTGTGGCCACTCAAACAGGCACAGACTCAAGCACACCAAAAGAAAGCAGTGTTCACATTTGATATTCCAGTGAGACATCCACATCTTATATATGGAGGCTCAGGTTAGCACATAGGGCCTAAATATTAAAAGCCTGATTAGAATGCCTCTGGGAACTGACTGTCCCATTGAGGTGCCCAGATTTGATACTGGCCACACCTATACACAAGTGAGCACACTCTATGTGCCAAAACAAATAGCCATCTATGTTCACAGTGACATGCAAGTTTTGACACATACATACATTTGTCTGCAATTTCAGACATATACACTTGAACATGCTAAATATAGAGATGCGCTTGCATCTGTGCATTCATAGCAAGTAAGGTATATATTACTGTAAACTCAAAATACATACAAACATTTCATCCCTATATTTAAATGCATATATACAGACACAATTTTATTAACATACACAGGTTATACATATAAATAGATGGACATAAATGTATGTTCTTATTCACTTAAAACACCCCTAGTGTAGACATCAGGCTTTGTGTATCCCAAAGGTAGTCCCCAGCCAGCTGAGCTGAAAGAGAATCACCCTTGGTAGCACCCATCATAGGGTTTTTATCCTCTGCAGCCTCTAACCTCAAGTGCCATTTACTGTATAACCTCTAACCTAAGGTGCCACATATTTCCTTAGGCAGTTCATTAAAGTGCGCACAGTTATATTTTCACACAAGCATACACTTATACTAGCACATAAGCAGCTATACAATCACGTGTTCAAGCCAACAAGTGGATCCAAATTCCATATAGAATGCCAATAGCTGACAGGTGTCTGTGTCCATTTTATTCAGATTTGAGAATCCATAATATCGTATTTTGGAAAGGATTGGGACATCTCTGACAACAGCCCTGCTATGGAGTGAATGTATTTGATAAACAGATGTGTTCCTTATTTTCTCTTTAGACAGCAGGACTTTGTGCATATGACAGAACACTGTGTATTAGTGTGGGAAATTTTCCTCTACCTGACTGCTTTCTAGTCACCTCTAGTTCATTCGTAGGGTCTAAACTTTTTGAGCAGGTGTATGCCTTTTTCCATCTGTTCTCCTCAGAAGGCTTTAAATGATTTGGCTGATTTCTTCTTGGGCAGGTGTTTTCCCATTTAATCATTTTAAGGGATCTTCCTTTGGATTTTAAAACAGCAAATCCTCTTGTGACTTTTCGTGACCCCAGTTACTACTTGGTTCAGATTTGCCAAGGGGCTTGAGCTCAGAGCCCTGCACACGCAGATACCTTAGGGTGCAAAAATAGAGCCCATGCATAAAAACCCAGGAGACTTCCTCTTGGAAAGTTGGTGTGTTAATGGTGCTGGCTATAAGATGGCCTTAAATGCCAATGCTGATGTGACTGGGAGGAGAGGCGGTCTGGTGGTTCCAGTAATGGAATAGGGCTCGGAAGAGCTGGGTTCTACTCCAGACACTGTTGCACACTTATGAGTAACCTTGGGTGAGTCATGATGTCCTTCTGTTCAGCAGAGATGATAATGATACTTCTGCGTCTCAAACTGTGTTCAGGAACCTGCTGGTGCTCGATAATAACTCCAGGGTTTAATGCACTCCTGCTTGCAGAAGTCCTTGAGGGGAGGTATACAAAGTGTTGTTATTGATCATGTGCCTCTGTAATTCATTATGATATCACAGACAGGAAGGCAACAAGGCCTCCTGTCTGGTCTCAAGGGTCTGAATTGTTTTACAAATCAGTATTAATGAAAGCAGAAGAAATGGGATGACATGTTTGAAGTTACCAGATCTGTGAAGGATGAAACTGGAGCCAGAGCTCTCTGAAAGTTCCATCCAACACAGAGATGCCTCTGGGAAGGTTATGAGTGGCAAGCTGATCACTTCTCTGGCGCAGCCCCTCTTTGCACAGACATAAACCAGTATGTGTCCTACTTTGCTGCGTATTCCAGGCAGTCATTGTTAGCATTACCAGAGCAGCCTGTGGTTAAATAGCAAGAGCCCATCCTTATCGAACTGATTGAGGGCACAGTCTCCAGGGATCTGTGATGATACTGCAGAACCCCTGGGAGGCGAGGCAGAACACCCAGAGGTCAAGGGGAGAAGTCAAGACTCGGATGAGAAGGGAAATTATTTCTCTGTTGTTTCCAAATTCTGAGCTATTTGGATTTGCCTGGGAGCCATGAATGGAGTTAGAAAGGGCTTTTACTAACCAGAAAGCAGTGCATTTCCATGCGTATCTCTTCTTCCTCTTGGTGCAGCCTCTGGAATTTCCTGTATTCGTTACATCCCCTCCTACAAAGAAACACAAATTGGATGTTTGAAGTTGCAGTGTTTCCTTATCGTGGTGAATCTTTGTCCTGTTTTGTTTATAGATGACCTTGCTGCTGTACATTTTGTATCCTTGCCTACATGCCCAGTTTTAAAATGCTTGTTTTTGGAATTGAGTCTGGGGGGAGCTCACGGCTTCTATGCTTCCTGCCTCTCTTAGGCGGAAGGGCTGTAAGGAATGTCACCGGAGCACTGGCTGTGGGAGAGCTCATGGCTACCTCTGTTTTTGCTGGGGGGGCTGTAGAGAATGGTGTAGAGTTGCTGGTTGGGGAACCAGCGTGCAGCAGTTCTAATCTCAGACATGCCCAACCAGAGTTACTATAGTTAATATAAGAGCTGCAGAGGAACTTGTAACTGCTGCAGCACTCATCTCTACCACCTGGAGTCAATGGAAGAGAATGTTGTAGAAGCTCATAGGGTCCTCTCATCCATCTGGAGGGGAATCCCTTTGAGAGGCCTCTGCTGTCCCCTCCTTGGTGGTGAGTGCTCATCTGGCCAGCAGGCATGATGGAGCAGGGCTTCCATAGAGAAGTGTAGAGGCAGCTGCTGGCCCTCACCTTTTTGGAAGGAAGTGATGCAAAGCCTTGCTGGCTAGATGGTATTAAACATGTCATCATTTTCCTGTTTCTTCTCTCACTTTCTGGTCTCCAACCTGTCTGCACTCATGACTGCCATTCTGACACTGCCTCCCTATAAAACAGCCAGTGTTAACCATATAATGTTCTCTCTTTGCAGGACAGAGAACTGCGACCAGAAGAAATTGAAGGTATTGCTTTATCTCTCCCCTCTCTGTCTTCCTTTCTCCCTAACCAACACGTACTGAATAGCCACCAGAAACTGACCATCTAGAATAAAGCAAAGGGCAGGAGCTTATTTATATCTGCTCCTAAAAAAACATTTTAGGGAACAATATGGGACTACAAGCCACAGGACAGCTGTATACACTGCAGCTCCTGCAGAAAGAGGGTAGGCTGTAGAGTAGGTGTTCTGGTTATTGAGAGCTGATAAGTACTCCAGCTCCTGAAGAAGAGGCATACTGCCTCACATGGGAGTGTGCTGATGTGGGGGACTGATGTACACTCCAGTGTCTCCAGGAGTGCCTGTAAAGTAGGAAAGGTGCGGTCTATGGGGGAGCTGGCATGCTCCAGCTGCTGCAGGACTGTAGCGAGCAGTGTGGGAGTTCTGGCTCAGTGACAGCTCAGAGACTGCAGTCTGAGCAATCTTAGCTGGAGGGAATGGTACAGTAGTGCTGATTGTGGGGGGACCCGTACTTCCTCCGGTCCCAGCCTCCCTGTGGGTAACTTGCACTGAGAAAAAACATCTTCTTGGGGATCATGTCTCAGAGCCTAGTACCCTGACAAGCTCCTGACTCTTTGTGGAGATGCCCTGGGAAATCCACCTAACACCATCACTGACAGCATTGTCCTTGTTGGATTCACTCTCACAGAACTACGAGAGGCCTTCAAGGAGTTTGATAAAGACAAGGATGGGTTTATTAACTGCAGGGACCTGGGGAACTGCATGCGCACCATGGGCTACATGCCTACTGAGATGGAGCTCATAGAGCTTTCCCAGCAGATCAATATGAACCGTGAGTAATATCCACCCACTGGCGTGTTCCCTGTCACTTCAGTGGTTTCTGCCTCCATGCTTTCATCTCTCCCTGACAGTCTCTTGTTTTCATCTGTTCTGTGGTTCGTCTTTACTCTTTCTTTGTTCTTTTGTCTGCCTGCCTGTCTGTCATCCTGTTGCTCTGTTAGTCCATCTGTGTAGCTGTCTCTTTGAGGTCCGTCAGTCAATTTACTTTTCTCCAGGCTACCAGCCTTTCTGGTTGGTGTATGGGAGGAACATGTGGAAGGGGATGCCATTTGGATCTGCATAGTCAAGTGTTGCTCTCAGCATGTCGGTGATGAATGTTGTTTTATTAGACCTGGTATCTAGAAGGTGTCGGGCTTAGAGGTCTGTGCTGAGAAGGGAGGCTGGGTCATGATTGCAGAATGATCCTTTGGGGTGAGTGTAGTGATGTGTGCAGGAGCAGCATGCTGGGGTGTTTTTCTGGGTGTTGCCACGCGCAGAGGAGTTAGCTCAGAGGTGGGGGTGGTGCTGGGTTGCGAAGCAGCCCTCTTTCCATCTACTATCAGATGAATCAGTTCTAGTGGAATAATGGGGGGATGTGTTTGCAAACAGACCTGGGATTTGCAGTGGCTTTATTTGTGTTCTTTTTTTTCTCCATCAGTTCTTTTTCCATACTCTGGCCTGTGGCAGTGCTGTACGGTGCCCACATTCACATGTACACAGGAGTATTCACTGTATTTTCTGTTGTGCTCTCTGGTCTTCAAAGTGTTAGTCATCCATTCAGGGAAGAGAAGCGGTACCATGTGATTTAAATGACCAATCATGCATAACAAAGAGCTGATAATCCTGGTGCTCCATTCCCAGTCAGTCCACAGGCTGTCCTTAACTCAGCCAGGTGGTCTGATGGACAGGTAGGCATTCTAGAAAGTTCTGTCTGATTTGCAGATAGGACACCAACAGGAAGAAGGCTGCATCTTTTGAATAAATGGTTTTGATGGAATGGTGCCTCATCCCAGGGGGTGTATTCTGTCCCCTCCTTCAGCAAGGTGCAGGGCCATACAGGAAGAACTCCCCTAGTGCTTGTATGGCACAAAGTTGCCATAATCTGCATCCCTGCAAGTCCTAGCGTAAGGAGCGGACCCACAGCGCAGGCTATCCCAAGGATTTGAGGCTGTTCCGCTCCTCGTAGGCAGCCTAGGATGGAGAAGCTGGGGCCAATTCAGCCCAGCCCAGAGTCCAGAGAGTGCAAAGATGCAATAAAGCCACCTTTGCTTAACTCCCCCCTCGCCTGCACTGGCAGTACCGCCCCTCCTGGAGAAGCAGACCCTCTGCCTCCAACATGTAGCCACTGTCCAGTGGAAGGTGTAGGTGGGGTGTTACCCTGAGCACTTTGGCATCACTAAATTAGAAGCATCTATTAATGTCTGATACGTAAACTTTCCTCTTGTCCCAAGAGGGTGGCCATGTGGATTTTGAAGACTTTGTGGAGCTCATGGGACCAAAGCTCCTGGCAGAAACTGCAGATATGATTGGTGTGAAGGAACTACGTGATGCCTTCAGAGAAGTGAGTACCACGTTCTGGGTGACCCTTTGAATGAGGTAAGTGCTCTGTCCTGGGCCACCTCTCCTCAGAGGTAAGCCTCTGCCCTGGACAAGCTCTTCCAAAAGGTGAGCACTCCCCTTCTCTGACGCAAAGATTGGAGAGAGGTTATGGGCAAAAGCAGGAGAGAGAAGACCCAGTGGGGAGGAAGAGGAGAGAGTAAATATAGCAAGGAAGGAGATATGAGAAAAAAAAATCCAAACATGGAAGAAGGAAAACACAAGGAGAGAAACAGGGAACAAAGTGTCCAAAAGGGGAAAAGAGGGAAGATGGGATGTGTGGACTCCCTGAAGAGAAGGGATGACATGAACCAGAGCAGAAGAAAGAGGCCAAGGAAGGAGAAGAGAGAGGCAAGAGGGACAGTAGGGACCTCCAGGAGGAATTGATACCTCAACTAGGGGAGGACACAGTGTCCAGTTCTGGAACCTCTGGCTGCTGAAAAAGGTAAGACAGGCTCCACTCCAGTTGACTCTTCCTCCTGCTGGCATGTGTTGTGTCCCTGCAGTTTGACACCAACGGTGATGGAGAGATCAGCACTAGTGAGCTTCGGGAGGCTATGAAAAAGCTGTTGGGGCAGCAGGTGGGCCATCGAGATATTGAGGAGATCATCCGGGATGTGGACCTGAATGGAGATGGGCATGTTGATTTTGAAGGTGAGAGGGAACACACCCCTGCCCCCTTCACTGAGATGTGGCAGGTTTTCAGCTCAGCAGCTGGCTCATAGCCCTGCTCCAGGAATGGAGAACAGGAAAAGATCAGCATGGGGGCAGCATGACCTCTGCTTAGTATTCCCAGCTTCCTCTTTGGGGCCCAGATATCTGTCTTGTAGGCTACAGGGAGAGAGGCAGCTGGCTATGCATCTCCTGGGGTTTCCCCTGGGTGGGTGAGGAGACTGGAGGAGAGATAGCTAAGATCAGAAATCCTTGGATTGTGAGGTTTGTCTGTAGAGATTTTCTCACTGTTTATCAGCGTCAAGCATGGATCTTGAGCTATGAGAGATTGCCCCTGTGAGAGAAGCATCCACTGCATGGCATGTGTAGCACCAGACATCTCTTGATGGGCCATTTCGGTTTCCTCTTTGACCATTTAAAAGGGCCTGGGTTTCATGTTCTCTTTGCCTAGCTAGGTTTGCTATTTCCCTTGCTGCAGCCATGGATCATTATATTTGGGTTTTATATATATTTTTATTTTACATATTTCTCCTGGAAGACAGTCCCTTGTTAGACTCATTTGCTGACTCATCATATATACATGACCTAGTGGCTCCATGTGCGTCTCACTGAGGGATCCCAATTTGAATCCAGACTTGGACTTTCATTCTCCGTGCAGGAAGGAGCTGGGAATAGTGAGCAAGTGTTATACTATTGCCTGTTACTTCATGGCAGCCTCAGCCTTCATTTAGGAGTGCCGTTAAAGGTTCTTGTAATGGAGTTCAGACTTCAGTCAGGGAAGAGACTAGTGGTCGGACATGCAAAGCAGTTAGGGGATAGGTTTATGAACAAGATTTGGGTTGGGGAAGGTATTTAAAAGGGTGGCAGGCTGTTTCCTAGTACTTTAAAGCATCTATTAGGAAAGTGGTTCCCAAACTAGTCTGCACTTGGTGGTGATGCAGAGGGCTGACAGGTCATAAGGCATTTGCACTACTTGTTTCCAGCTACTAAATTGCATCAGACAGCTACAACTCATAGAAATACCATCCTGTTATTATTTTTTCGTGTGAGCAATTGCTGTGGTTGCCCAAAGGCAACTTCATGAATTAAAAGAAATATGTCCAGGAGACAGTTTCTAAATTAAGATTAAATCCATCTTATTAAGACCTTGAATACATGTCTCAAAAGTAAACTGGCCTGTTTTTTTCATTCCTAGGCAAATTGAGTGCAAAATTAAAATGTGTTCAGCTCGAGTAGCATTTTACATTCCATTTCCATAGAAGTAATTGATTTCCCAAACAACATGTGGTAGAGAAACAGGCCAAGGACCTCCCTGAAGTTCAAATGTATCCTGAAGACTGCAGCATCTATCAAACAAATTGTTTCCACAGAAAGTCAAGTATCTCCTCAAGCTGCAGTACTCCCATGTATTTAGTGCTTCCCTAACATGGCAATATCTCACTGAAACCACAGCATGTTCCCAAAACTGCTATAACTCTATAAATCAATGGTTCCCTAAGCAGCCTTCTCTTCCTGAAATTATGGTGGAGTCTGAGAAGATGCTATCTGTTATACTGTCTACTAAGGAGTTTATTGAGAAAATAAGCTATCACATAGTTTTAGGCAGGAGTTCCAGCTGATAAACTGCTCTGGCTAGTGAGATCTTGTAACTCTAGCAGTTTGGTAGGAATCAAGGTCTATTTTGTGTTAACTCTCAAGTCAGCAAAGAAGCAAAGCAGATCTGGGGAGTGTGGGTGCAGCTTTCTAGCCTTTCCTTATTCCACTGCCATCACAGTTTCTCAGGATAAGAAGAAGCAGGGCAAGGGGGATTGATGCATTAGTTGCTCTGCTTCAGGCTCTCTGATTTTTCATTGGCTGCAGAGTTTGTTCGGATGATGTCCCGTTGAAGGTTATTCTCAGCTGAAGAAGGAACCAGCACCTTACAGAGGGCAGAAGAGGACCTAGGTGGAGCATCTAGCCCCGATGTTGCCACGCAAAGGTTAACAGGCTGGCTGCATTTGAGACAGTGCAAGGCAACCCGCCTCTCCTCCCCTAAAGTGGTCCCCACGTCCTTCCGCCCTTTCACACTGTGAAAGACTCGCAATCTCCTACAACTGGAACCGTTCCTCAGAGATGACGACTGCCGGAAGCTGCAGAGCCAGGACTCGCCACAATGCTGGGACATTTGCAACTTTAGACACCTCCTCCCCTGCTTTTTAATCACCTGCCAACTGCTGCAAAGCAAGCAAAAGAGAGACCCTATCAGATGGGTGGACGAGAGTTAAGCCCTCTGGGATCAGTGGTGGCAGCAGGGTGTGCTGTGCACCTCTTGGTTTCCCTTGGTGACCCGTGTCTGTTTTTGTGGTCTGTGTGTGTCTGTCTGTCTGTGTGGAGTTATTTATGCCCCCGGTAAATTCTCCTGTCTCCTTTTGGTTATATTTACTAAGAGCAAATACAAATATACATTTGGGAAAAACAGAAAAGAGATAAATATGCAAGCTGAAGCTGTGTGAAGTCCTGAGGTTTCTGTGGGAGGCAGGGGGCAGGCTGGGGGTGGGAAAACAGCTGACAGATCCACTCTGGGCCTGTGGCGTAGTCAGAGGGTGAGCGGGGGCTTGCAGAAGGCTGCTGTTTTGCCTGCGCGCCAGCCCCCATCCCTCTAGCTCCGGCACAGAAATAGGTGCTGAGCATGCACCAGGTGGCAAGGGGTCACAGGCTGGGATATAAGGTCTCTCCAGGGGCACTAGTATCTGGGACTGTGAGGGGAAGCTGTCTGATTGGCACCCTGCCACACTGCCCTGCCCCCTGGTATGAGGCAGCCAATCAGGCAGTGCCCTCCTTCCCCATCCCTCTGGCCTGGGTTGCTGATGGGAGGAGAGGGCAGGGGCAGGTGGCTCCCTGCCCTGTCTCTTGGGAGGGACAAGGAGGGCTACTTCATGTCCCCTCCGTGCAGTACCCTGCCCAGGGAAGGGCAGAGGGTGACAGCCCCTGGAGCTGCCCCCTGCTAGTGCAGCAGACAAGGAGTCCCCCTGTCTGCCCCCCAGCCCACCAGGACAGGGGAGAAGAGGACCCCATAGCTGCATTCTGGCCTGGAGGGTGGCAAAGAGCCAGGAACTGCAATGCAGAGCAGAGTTGAGTCTGGGGCACTGGGGAACAGAGGGGCAGGATTACAGGCGTGAGAAGACAGTGTTGGGGCGAAGCAGAGGGGGCTGGGTGATGAGGGAGGTTAGTTGTTTTGAAGGGAGAGACATGGAGGTGGTGACACCCTCCCCCAACTTTTTTACCCACTTCAAACTGAGGACCAGGTGTTTGTGCAGCCAGAGGCCTCGTGTCCACAGTGCAGCTCTGGAACTCAGAGGAATTGCAGCAGGCGGCCGGACAGCCACAGGGGATCCAGAAGCCTCGTGGCCATTTGTCTGTTGTCTTGAGGAAGCGAACCCGAGAGTAGAGTGTGCAGCTCTATAGCCCAGACTGTAACAGCAGCCCCAGGCCCTGCCTGCCCCACTCCTGCACTATTAGGTTCATTGTCCCCTCCCGTCTCCCTCCTTCTCTTCCTCCCTTGGACTGTCCTGTTCCCCACTGTCCCTGACTAGGCAGATGCTGGGGCTGCCCCATTTCTCAAGGCTGTCACTCTTAATAGCTCACTGGACCTAGTTCCCCCTGTTGCTGAAGGAGCACATCTCCCTTTCTTTGGCATCCTGGGGCTATTCTCTTCTCCCCAGCTGTCCATCTTTTCAGGACCAGGCCTCGGGCCTGCTTCACCTGCTGCTGTTTTGTCTCTTCCCCCCAAAAGTCTCCAGTTACAAAATTCTGTCTGCCCTAAAGAATGATTTTTCCCCCTGCTGCAGCCAGCATGCCTGCAGCAATGAACAATGTCCAACAGCAGGAAAGCCACGTTATGCCTTATAAGTTACAGCCTGGGGAATTATGCACCTGTGCAATTTTACACACAAAACATATGACCCTGCATAATTGCATAATTCTGCATAATTTAAGACAGGTGGGCTCTGTGCCTCCACCTCTGTGGGGCACCTGGCACTCCAGCTGGGAGCCCCATGTGGAGGCACTGAGTAAGAGCATGTGGTGGTGCGTGACTAGACAGCTGGTGAGTGGGGAGGAAAACTCCTGCCGGCAGTAGGGGGCTTATGGCACTGCAGGCGGGAGCCATATGCTATTGGGCCGGATGGGCTCCATGCCTCTATGTGGGGCTTCCAAGCACTCCAGTAGAAAGCCACATGTGGAGGGAGGCACAGAGCCCGCCTGGCCCCATGGCACACAACTCCGGGCCTCCATGTGCGGCTTCCTGCTGGAGTACTAGAAGCTCCACTTGGAGGCAAAGAGCCCACCTGGCATGATGGCGTGTGGCTCCTGCCTGCAGTGCCATGAGCCCCACGTGCTGGCATGCAGCCCACCTGGTCTGATACGAAGGTGCATGCCAGCAGGCCAGGCCAGGTCAGGCCAGGTCCATGCCCCCATGTGTAGCCCCTGGGACACTGCCTGCTGCAACCATGAACGCCCCAAGGGCCTGCTGCTTGCTGCTGCCACCAGCAGTACACCATGGTGGGGAGGGGTGCCACAAACCCCATACTTACCCAGATGGGGGTTTTGGCACTGATATTAAGGTTGTAAGATGAAATGTAAAAAAAAGTAATTAATTTTGCATAATTTTGAATGTTCTGTGCATAATTCCCTGGGGCGTAATAAGTATGCATGTGAAGTTGTTTGTACAGGATTGCATATGGGGAAGGACTTGTCTGTAGATAGTTTAGGGAATGCAGGTAGGGAGTGGTATGCTGGAAGAGCAAGTTTAGGTGTATGTGGGTGTATGCATGAAAGCAGCATGAGTGTAAGTGATACAAAGAGGAACATACATAAGCTTATAGGAGATGACAGGAAGGTGTGTGTGACTGCATGCAAGCAAGAGCATAGGCCCATAATATGTGAGGGCCACACAGATGCCACAGTGATGAGCACAATCTAGAACCCAAGCTATATATGTGCACATGGTGTGAGGGAAGGTGTGCATGCACATGGCATAAGCATGTGCCAAGAATATGTGTATGCACTGGAGGGACTGTGGGAGTAAGTGTGCCTGCACGTGGCATGGTGAGTGACATGGTTTTGGGAGTGGGGGTTGGGAAACAGCCGGTATGCACATGCCTTGAGACTAGATGGGTAAAGCGGCAGCAGTAATTGTTTCTTTGGCTGCCTGCTCCTGCACTGAGCAGCAACATCCCTATGCCTGCACCAACAGATGGTGGGATGTTTTCTTAATTTCTTTAAAAACAAACCATGTGTGATGTCCATATTGCACAGGATTCCCCACAATGCACCATCCCAGCCACAAGGCACATATCTGCTTACTGCTATTGCTGCTGCTGGGTGGGAGCTTACAAATAAACACTGGCCCCTAGCACACCCCTGCCAAACCAGCAGCCAGCACATCGTGGGCACTCACTACCTGTATGGCTGGGAGCCACTGAGAGACAGATTGAGGAGCTACTTCTTTCTGGTGACAAGGGAGACCACAGCCATTGTCATTGTGGGGAGAGAATTTAAGTAATTTCTGTGTCACTTGGGAAGGTCAGGTCTGGCTCTTGCTGGGTAGAGATGTTGGGATGTGGCTAGCACAATGGCACAGTGTGTACATTATTGCAGACTAGGGTAGGAGAGTCTGGCTGTCAAAGAGTATGGATGTCCTGGTGTAGAGCTGTGCTGGATGGAGAAACTACTTGGGCTACACTGGACCTGGAAGCCCAGGAATATCTATTGAGGAAAGGCTCAGCATCCCCACCAAAACTGCAGCATCTCATCCCCATGATAGGAACAGGTTGGAGAGGACAGCTCTGCAAATGTGCAGTGATGACTTCTGCTTCTTGCTGAAGCTTCCCCCTGCCCCTTCCCTCCCTCTGAAAAACCTGGCTTTATTTCCATGCATAATCTCAAATAATCCCAGGGAGTTTGTGATTTTCTTGTGCAGATGGGGAGCAGGGATTAAATCTTCATCCTAATAATCTCATTCTCCAGATAATCCCTTTGCTTTCATCTCCCAGTCAGCCCTGGGAAGGTCTCCAAATAGCCCTGCAAGACAATATGGAACAAGCAAGGCTCCATCTGTCTCCCTTCTCTGTTAGGGTCTCTCTGCTAGTCAGGATAAGACCCACGTCCTCAGACTGCTATCTCCAAACATCTGTCTGTAGTTTAGCACAACTGTAGCTCCTCTAGATGCCCCTAGTCCGATCTCTGCTGTCACCAAAAGCCCTGATTCTGCTTCCCAAAGGGTGTGTGTTCCCCCTTCCAGGCATCCTGAGTTCCCATCATTCCTAGAGATGCATTCTGGCTCTGCCCAGCCTCTGCAGCAAATGCTTGGGGTTCCCACCAGCCCTGCCCTCCTCTCAAGTGATGGGAGGTTTCACCTGTGCAAGATACACACAGGTGTGACTCCTAATGGAACAATGTCAGCTCAACTGCTGGGGAACAGGGACAGCTCAAGGGACTGGAAAGACAATACTGAAATCCAGTGTAAATACATCCTGCGTCAAAAGAGGTGGACAGCTGCGGATCAGTAAAAGGATATAGAGCCTTTCATGTCTGTGGCACAGGTTCATGTCTAATGTGCTAGTGACTGAGAGTTGTTATCATGGACAGGTAGATGTCCAGTGACCTGAGCAGGTCCCCCTTGTCCCCCCCCAGGAGAGCCACAGAAGCAACAAGCCTGATGGGCCAGGGGTGTGAATCAGTGAATACTCACCAACTTGTCTGGCACAAGGAAAGATACTCTAACTATGGAGGGCAGGGGGGAGAGGAGGGAGCAGCACACCACCTTTACTTTTCCCCTGTTCACAGCAGAGCTTGGTAACCCTCTGTAAGACAAATGTACCATAGAATTCACAAGAAGAAAGTTTATAAAAGGCTACTAGTCTCCAAAGCCCATCCAGCACCCATGCTCACACACATACACCCCACCCCCCAACAGGAGAGAAGGGATGCCAAGGCCTATGTCCCCATTAGAAGCAAGAGACAATGGGCCAGGTTCTTGGGAAGCTGGTGGGCTAGATTTACCAAAATTCTTCGGCCCCAACTGCTGCCAAACTGCCCCTTCAGGTTGCCATATCCAAAAGTTGGAACCTCAAAGCCCCTGCTCACTTGCTGCCTGGCTCCACAAGTGCCCAAGTTTGTGCTAGCAAGTTCCCAGGGCTGCAAATGTTTTCTGAGCATCCCCAGAATTGCCAGGATCAGGGCTGTCTGACTTCTTGGTGGTTGGGGACCACACACCTGATGGGCCACATCACCACAAACTATTGGATCCCTGGCCCATGTGAGCGCTCCCCTTGCTGCAACCCCCCTGTCCTGCTGCACCATGTGTACACATCCTGTTTCCTCTTCCCTTGCTGTGCAGCACAGGTACCCTGCGTGGCAGGCTCCCTGAGGCTGTGCCATGCCATCCTGCCCTGACCCCTGAGGCAAGGGCAGGAAGCAGAAACCAAAGGAAGGGGAACTGTAGAGCCCCTAGCTGCTGCTGCTACAGCCAGAGCAAGGGCAGGGGTGGTGGCTGGCTGGGAGCCTGGAACCTGTAAACTGACCCCTCACAGGCTGCATGTGATCTGCTGGCCACCTGTTGGACAGCCCTGGCTTACGCCTTGACAGTGTTGAGCAACTTGCTACTCAGTTGAGGTCTGGAGCTCTGTTTAATAATGAATGAAGGACTCCCCTGCCTCTCTCACCTGCAGGCCTGGTCAATAGGCACTCAGAACATACCCATCAGTCCTGGTGTGCACAAACGTGGCCAGAGGAGACTGTCCTTACCTTGACTAGGTAGCCAACACTTAAAACATCCATCTCAAGAGTCTGACCACTCCCATGTCATGTTCTTATACTCTGCTTAAAATAAAGACATTGCACACCACACTGCTGTGCAGACACCCACTCTACCCAGGTATCAGGAGCATTTGAATCATGGAAGTACAGAGCCCTGCACAAGCTAGGCTACACTGCTGAGAAGCATGCAGTCTGGACAGTCTAAGAGTCTTTCTGAGGGGTAGGACTTAGGACACGCCCCTGCCATCAGGATTTCCTATTGGCTTTCTTAGGCAGCTTCTCTTTCAGCATGATCTCCATATTTGGTGTGTAATGCTTTCCATGCATTACATAGGGAACCTGAACCCTTAACTGGAGGCAGAGGCACCACTAGTGACTGAACACATATAAGATACGCCGAAGCCCTCCTCTGGATCTAGCCCTATAGTCCCAGAGAATCCCCTCCAAGTCCCCACAGTGATCCTGCTTTGCATTAACACCTGTGCAGCACGGAGCAACACACAACAACTCTGAACAGCAGGGGAATGTTTCCCAGCTACAGCCTATGGGGAGGGGTTGCCCCTATGCCCCACACAAACCTGATTGCTTCAAGATTAGTGTAAAAGAATGCCCTGCATTCATCCTTCACCCATCTCTCAAGTCCGTTGTGGCTGAGCAACATCTGTCCATCCACATCCCTCACCTGTGACGGCAGGTGCAGACACTTCTGATCCTCATTAGTAACATGACAAAAACATGCCAATGGCATCATCCTGCCCAGGAACCCAAGGCACTGTCCAAACAACAGATGTGCAGCACCACCAACATGCCACCAGGAGGAAGGAAGTCCATCAAGGAATGCAGATGCTAGGAGATAATCTAGCATCAATGAAGAGTGGAAAGGAGCTATATTTTGCAGGTCCCATAATCTGAAGTCCTCCCCACAAGGATTGGAAGGCAGCTTCTGCCTTGGCAAGATGGTAGGACTGAGTTGATTCCCTAGGGCTTTGAAGTCATGAACAGACTACTGTCATCTTGGTGCTTATCCCCCCACAAACAACTCCTGCCTCTTCACAGCACTGACTCAGACTGGATCTCCCCTTAGCCATTTCATTTCCCTTTCCTGACTGACTCATTGCAGTAACCTGTGGCACACAAGGAGTTTAAGTGCTTAGCTGCTCCACTGCTGACCTAAGATCCTCAGAGTTTAAATGGAGAAATCTTGAGGGATTAGCAGGGATCCCCTGTAATCAGTACTAAAGAGCCTCCCCTGCCCTTCTAACCTGATGGCATTGTTCCAGGCAAGGCTGCTTTCACTCTCTTGCTAACTGAATTAAGGGGACACCTGGTAGATCACAAGCACAGCAGAGAGATGGAGATTGGAGTGGATTTGATCAGTTACCTCCAGGCTCTGGGACAGTCTGAGCCACAGGGTCATGGCATCTAAAGAAACTTGTCCCATTAAGACTGCAAAGGCCTGTCAGGAGAGTGGGCATGGGTCCAGCACTGGGGTGTTTAATCTGTTCTCAGGGTATCACAAACAGGGCTCTTCATTCATTTTTCCATGTGAATATGCCAAGGTGTTAGCTGTCATATTGACAGTCCCAGCTCACAGCCACACACTAGTGTGAAATAATTCATGTACCAGATCCCCACCAGAGAGACAGAGGTACTATCTGCAGTTTGCATGTTACCACAGATAAGGCTGATGCCCAGTGAGCCTCTACCAGCCCAGCTATGGGATTCAAACTCAGCCCAGCTTCTGTCCGTACCAGTCACATTTAACACTAGAAAATCCTAGTGTAAGATCATGGCTGGAACAAACTGGCGAAACAGAAGCCACTTCTTTCCAAGGTTCATCCCTTAATACCACAAGTGCACAGGGGCAGCTGACTTCCTCTCTCTCTAGGGCTGTGGAAACATGAATTTAGTGAGTGAGCACTGAAATCTACACTGGAGCAGTGAGGGTGATAGGCACCCAGGGGAAATGGAAAACCCTGGGAATTATGGAGAGTTAATTCCTCCCCAAACTGAAAGAAAAACAGGGAATTCAGTTAACTTAATGTGAAAAGCCCCTGGCAGCTATGATCTCAGCTACTTTCAAGGGCTCCAGTTATCATTGGCACTGAAGCACAGAGGTGCTGTCTTCTCTGTGGCTTGCCTGGACAGGCCCCATCACTGTTTCATGCAACTTCACTCCCATAGGTTGCACCACCCTTAGGGGAGGGCAAACCAGGTGACAACCCAGGGATCCACACTTTAGGGGCCCCCAAATTTTGAACTTACAATGAAACTAGAATATAGCTCAATGTTAAAAAAC
>NW_017728921.1:18508675-18530430 GCF_001723895.1 Crocodylus porosus | reverse complement strand
GACTTGCTTATAGGTCATCAAAATTAAACCTCTAAGGGGCCCCAAATGACTCTCTTGCCCAGGGCCCCAACAACCCGAAGGCTACCACTGTCACAGGGGTAGGTGATTCTGACTATGCTAAGGGTCTGGGGGGCAGCTTGGAGGTGTAGGGGGCAAAGCTTCAGAGTCTGATTTTAAGCAGAACCCTAGAAATGCTTTGAGAGACTAATGCCAACTTGTTGAGCGGTACAGGCAGCTCATATGTGGAAGAGAAAGCCAGAATGAGATGAAGTCAGACTGGTCAGCAGTGGAACAGAACAAGTGCTACTTAGCCACAGCTGGGAGTTTCTGGGAATGTATTGGAGTTAAAAAAACTGCCACACAGAGAAGCATATACAAGGCAGGCCTGTCTGCTCAGACCCTTCTTAGCAACTCCTCATCCAAGGCAGGCAGGGCAGAATGCAGCCAGGAATCCTGCTGCTGCTGGTGTTTAAGCACACTGATTTTCCAGCCCTGACTGAAGCCAAATGTCCCAGAAAGCTTGAGGAAGGAGCTTCCTGTCTGCAAACATGCAGACAGGAATCTTCCAGAGCAGACTGTGCCTGCAGCAGGACTAACTCTTGCCATGCTCAGGGTCATTTACATAGAAAAGCTGGGGCAGCAACAGCACTCACTAGACCAGGTTCAGAAGTATATGTCTTGGAGGCTTCTGAATTACAGGACAGCTCACACCACCTTGCTTCACAGGGTCTCAGACAGCTTGTGGCAGACAACCCTTTAAATAATGAGATATTGTTACACTGGAGAATAGCAGCAGAGAGAAGTCAGGATATAGCAAAGGGCACAGAAGAGGTCTCGGGCAGGGCAGACTAGGATATGGGTGTTCTGACTTAGGCAACCTGCTTTACTTGGGTATTTTTGTTGCTACAGACCTTTCATTTGGGTCATGCCTTGTTGAAGTGATTCAAGCCACATGTGTAATAGTTAACTGGCAACAACAGTTATTCAGTCATGTCCCAGTGGGAGGTACAACTGGGTTATTCAGGTTCTCTAAATGTATTGTCCTGCTTTTACAACCTGGGACAGCACTTGATGCTCAACCAACATGGAGCATCCTTCAAAGGACAATTTATACATCCATGTAAAAAATTACTTTTATAAAAATCCCTGGGTTGCTACATGTATTGAGACTTTATCCTTCTTTAATGATAGTGCTGTACTAAATCTAATAAGCCCTAGCAACCTTGCAGCAGAAGAGGGAAAAGAAAACAGGTCCTGCTCCAAATGTAAGTGAAAGGGTTGTGAATCTTTTATTACCTTGTTGCAGTACAAGGCCTATGATATGCAGCTGTGTAGTTCTGATTTCTGTCTCTGGAGAGCTGCAACACACACCAAAATATAGCAAATGTCATAGGGTTACAGTAGGGTTACAGGTTGTAGATGTATTGGTCTACAGGCAAAAGGAATCAGCAAATAAAGATTTTTTTGCAAATATCCAGTTAATCTAATAAAAAATATCAAGTCTGCCACGAGTTCTGATTTCAAATGTCATATGCATTTTAAAACTCAAAAGAAACAAGCAGCATGTTCTGTATGGTACAGGAGTCTGTGAGAGGACATGTTCATTAGTTGAGTAAGACTAGAAGTTTTGCAGTTGATGTAATGGCAGTTTGATTTATTGGGTTTTACATGGGTGGTCAATTTAACAATGGTCTAATAATATTTCCCCAACCTATTTTTCTAAGTAACTAGCAAGAGTCACCACCAAAGAACTGTGAAAACTACTGGCTTCTTTCATGCTGCTGATTAGGGTTACTTTGTCCCAACTTTGCCCAGATCCTGGGATCTGTCCAGGGCCTTTGTCTTCAGACTGCACATTCCCCCAGAAAGAGCAATAAATTCAATACTCTTTCTTTGAGGTTTCCCCATTACAGAGATAGTAAGAGACCCTCAGTTTTTAATATTTTGAATTTAAATTGGTCCAAGTAATTTGGTGTTTCAATAGTTCCACAGCATAGATAGCCCCTTTACTGCTTCCATACTGCGGTTAAGAAGTATCTGTTTGACAACACTAGCGACCCTGGTAATCACCCCTCCCCCTCCAATCTTTGGGTGGGTGATTCTAGTGCTACTAAATGGTTTCTAAATCCTAACACGAATTTAATCCATGATTTAATTTGCGAAGGTATCTGTTTCTCTATCAGCAGCAATTCGTTTTGAAATCATCTACCCAGACTAACCGTTCTTGATTTCTACCTCCCCACCCCTACCCCATGGACTAGGCAGTAGATGGAAGGACTTGAAAAAGAGACTGGGGAAAAGGAACCGACATAAAAGTCCTGATCCACAGTGCCTGCTTACCTTTGTGGCTTTGTCTCCCAGTGTGCTGGGAAAGGTGGTACACCTATTGCCAGCTCTGCAGGAGACAGGTGTGCCTACATGAAGCATCTGGCTGCATAATGGCTTGTTGGATTTTTTTTTCTGACAACCATCTCATTCCTTTGGGTACCCCTGGCTGTTTGTAGATCTGCTCACTGTTTTGAATTGCATCACACAGTTCAAATCAAATTTAAATTCAAATTGTACTGTAAGAGTTAATAGACAATCACTGACCATCAGGGAGATTTTCTTGCATTTTTACACTTCCTTAGTAGAGACGGCAGGGGGTGCTGGACACTGCCCACCACTCACAATCAGTGCCACAAAGCTGCACTCACTACACCTGGTGGTGGGCACCAGCATCAGCAAGCCCTAGATACCTGCCATATATACCTGTTAATACAGTTTAAATTGCCTAGTTCAGACTGCCTTAGTCTGTATTAACTTTAATCCTCACTCAATGAAGGTTAATTAGTTTAGACCAAAGCCAAATTTAATTCAGACTGCAGATGTCCACGTGTATATAATGATGGCTGTAGCCAGGATTAAGCCTAGGAAAATGTAAAGTCTCTAAACCGCCTCAGTATCCTGAAGCACCTTGGGGCAGAATTGCTATGACCACATACTGCCCTCTAGTGGCCAATTAGCACAACATCAAGAGAAGCCAGTGAGCCTGCACATCTCATGGAACAAGCCTGGGTTCTGCCAGGCCACATTGTGCCAGACCTTCCCAAGGGCCCTGCTACATGTTCAGATTAAAGCTAGACAGAAACCAACTATAGGGTTGTTACACATTTTCAAGCACTAACTTTATAGCTGGTTGGCTCTTTTTATAGCTGGTCATTTTGGTAATAACTTTGCATGTGTGGCTGATCTAAGTTTATTATGCAATTCACTAGTTAACTGTACAATATTCACTTTGCACTTGTTGCTGGCTTTACTTTGCACATGTGGCTGGTCTAAATTCATTGTGTAATTAACCAGTTAATTATGTAATATATCAATCAGGACTTCTAGTAGAGATGATATCTTTTATTCGACCAACAAGATTCAGGCAGTGGAGAAGATTGTAAAAGTTCTCCTAAAACTTGTGTAATATGCAGTATGTAGCAGGGACTTAGAAAAGATGTACAACAGCTTGACCTACAATCTGTAGTGATTAACTTATGGGTCAAGGGGAAGACTGCACACAAAACGAGCACACTGCAGAGTAAAGGATCTTGGGATACAAGGGAAGAAGGGACCAGGCCTGCGAGGACAAGTGTAGCCAGGCTGGGTGCAAGCAGGACACCACAGATATTCAGCTGCAAGTCTGAGGCTTCAAGAGACACCCAGGGGAAGAAGAGAGACCAGGTCTCAGTAGCATTCGCGGTCACGCTAGAGCAAATGGGAATAATGCAAGGCCCCATTTCCACTACCTTGCAGGCTTTCTTCCTTGTCCCGGCGACCTCACTTGCAAGCCCGCCAAGGAAACCCCGCAAATATCAGCATGGTCCGACTCCCACGTGTGACACACGTGGTCTCTCCCGGGTAAGGGCTCGTTGCCATGGGAACCCCCAGCCTCATCTAGACGCCTGCTTCCGGCCGCCGCCCCACCATGCATTGCGCTCCAGGCGCGCTGGAGCCTTCTGATTAGCGGAGCTCAGGGGAGCTACCACCACCCCCCGAGCGGCAGTGGCATGGGGTTTGCTTCAGGCTCAGAAGGTGCTTTGGGCCGGGAGCTGCGCGAGCGTGATGCGAAGGGGATACCGCACTGACTCGCTCCGTCTCTTTGCCCCCACAGGGCGGCCGCGGTGAAAGCCCGCTTGGCTTCTAACCCCCCTGTCCCCTGCTGATGGTACGGACGTAGAGGCAGCCTCGGACCTACTGGGACGTACCACCCGCTCGGAAATAGAGGATGACAGGATCTCTACTGGGGAGGCGTGGATTTGTGCCCTCCCCCCCCAGTCCCACCTCACATGGTTCGCTCCACTCCCCCACACGCCTCCCGCCGCAGTTTAATGCCAACCCGGCAGCTAGAGCCGCCGTCTGCCTTCTCTACCAAACCTGCTTCTCGCCGCCTGCTCCTATTGGCTTGCCGCGGCTCTGACATGCAAATCTAGCGGCCTCCGCGACCAGTGGGAGACGGGCCACTGATTAATTTTCCCGATGGCGGGCGGCGATTGGGTGTTTGATCTCCAGCCGCCGGGCCAGCGGGGTAGGCTGCCCGCTCGCGGCGACAGCGGCAGGAAGAGGAGGGCGGCATGTGCGGCGGGGCGGGGTCGTGTTGAGTGCAGGCGCCGGGAGCCGGAGATGGTGGGAGCCGGTGCCCGCTGCGGGCCGAGGGCGGCCCTGCTGCTCGCCGCGCTGCTGGGGGCGGCGGCGGCGGCCGCGGGGGGCAGCCTGGCCGACAGCGTGGTCTGGGCCGTCAACGCGGGCGGCGAGGGCCATGTGGACGTGCACGGCATCCACTTCCGCAAGGACCCGCTCGAGGGCCGGGTGGGCCGAGGTGAGGCTCCAGGCCCCGGGTCCGCCTCCTTGGCACCTGACGCTGCTGGTGATACCCCAGTCGGGGCCGCCCGTGGCAGGAGGCGGAAGCGCCGGCCTGCGCTGCCCCTGCCCTGCCCTGCCCCGGGCAGCACCTGCCTGCAGAGGGGCGGGGCCGGCCGGCTTCCTCGCTCCTGTCATGCGGCGGCCCCGCTGTCGTGCTTGCCCCCCCGGCCGCGCTTCCCCTGCGCTCACCGCGGCCTCAGCGTCTCCCCGAGAGCCCGTCAGGCAACTCCACTCCCCGGCGCCACAGGCCAGGCTCGTGCTGGCCACGAGGGCTGTAGCAGCTGCCTGGCTTCCGCCAAGCCAGGCCGGGAGCCATTGAGCAGGCCAAGTGCAGGGGGTTTGGGCTCACCACGCTGCAGGGTTGTGCAATGGCAGCCGGGGGGGAGCAGACCGGGATGGGGGGGAGTTTTGCCTGACTGGGGCTGTTGAGTGGTAGTGCCACCAGGATTGGCATAGCTTTTGGCCGAGGAAGTCCCCTGGGTCCACAGTCAGGGCTGCAAGTTCAAGTCCCAGCCTGGTGAGGCAAGCATGTGCTGCGGTCGCTTCCTGCAGGGGGGCTGTGTGTTGTGTGGGAGCAGCACCTGCTCCCCGGGATGGACTCCTCCCGCGGTGCAGCAGGACCCCATGACAGTGCCAGTGGAGGGTCAGGGAAGGTGTGGCCACTGGTTCACCCGCCCCTCCTGGCAGCACAGCTCCAACCCAACATTTTTGGCAGGATGTTTCATTAGTTCTGCTGGGGAAAGGCAGCGAAGGGAGATGTGCCAGCACAGGGCACAGGCATCTGGTATAACTCCTGGAGCAGTGAAGCTTACTATCTGCCAGAGGGCAGGACACAGAGCTGCATTAGTTGTCCCTGCCTTGCTGGACAGGAGGGAAGGAATAATGAAGATACTGCTCTGGAGCTTTGCCATTAGTATAGGCACTGCTCTCCCTTGCCTCTTTTCTAATCCTTTGTTCTTTGATATTCCTGGAGATAAAGGACTCCAAGCTTCCTCATTTCACACGTGAGATCCTGTTCTAGTCTTGCTGTGATTGCTGGCATCGGGCGTTTTAGCCAGGAATCAATGTTTCAGCTTCTGTCATGGAAACTGCCTGTTGTTGATAACCTGTGCAGCCAAAGATGGCTTATCTGTGAACATATAAAAGCACTGCTTTCTCCCCCGTACAGTAAGTGCAGCCACCATGAGCATTTGGTAACTCTTACAGTACAGACTAGACCAGCTGCCTTGTTCAGATCTGGGTTTCCCCATCACCAGGAAAGCAGTAGCGGTTAGCATTGATGGGATGCTGCAACTCCCCTGCTGTAGTGCTGCTGCTGCATTCGCTATGCCTTTGGTGTGAGTGCCCCTTTTCATGGAAGAAGGCATCCAAAAGAATTTACCATTTAACATTTCATAACATTTAAATTGTTTCCCAGAGACTTATCATTGGTGACCTCTCTTTCACTAGACAGGGTGTTTGGATGCCTTTAGCTTTAAGTGCCAACTGACCTGCTGCTACACAAGTGCTTGTTAGTGTAACCTGAAGAACAATGTCCCTTTGGACACAACAGTCTCTGAATCTGAGCCAAAAAGGGCCCTTTTCCAAACAGTGCAGTTACAGTTGTGCTGTGCTCCTCCTACAGGGGCACTTATGGGTCTGCTTTGAATGGCAGCCTGTGACGATCACCCTGTTCCAGCCATGGTGCCAGGCACAGCAAACTAGACTTTACCCCATGAGCCCAACTACTGTCTGTTGCTTGTTTCTCAATGGTTTTTATTGCGCCATCATTTTGGTTTGTTGTTTCACACACTGAGCTCCCCTTTGTGTAGCTAGGCACACAACAGCTATAGCAGAACCCCCCTGCTGATGACAGCAATTGCCTAGGATTGCATTTTAGGATTCTTTCCCCTTTTTTTTTCAAATCAGTATCCAGGTACCAGATGAAATGAGGATTGTGGCCACTTTTGTTATTGTTACGGGATCATGGCTTTTTCTTGTTAGCCTTCACTGTGCATAAAATACTGCTAATTCAGGTCCACTTCCCTACCACTGTAGACCAGTGAAACTGCAACCTGTAAGTGAGCTGAAATCACATGTTTGACTGGGTATGGTCCCTTTGGTCACCATCCCAGCTGGGACAATGAGTTTCATTTCTCTATGGGCTTTGCTCTAAGTGTGAGTGGATGTGTTGCTTATAAAAGATAGCTTGATCTGGGCATAGAAACCTACGTGGGATGCAAAAAATGAATGAGGCTCTCCATATCTTGTGGTTCTGGTGACTAAGCCTCCCTATCTGTCACTCTGATAGTTACAGAATAGTTGAAAGGACCCTGGTTTAAAACTGCCCAAGTTGCTGTGTAGCTGTTATCTCTGCAACAGTGGGTGCTTGCATATGTATGTGTGTGAGAGTAGTAAGAAATGGTGTTAATTTCCTCTTGCTCGTTTATATTGGCTGGCTGTTGGCACAGAGTGGTTGGGTAGAACTTCTTACTTTCTTTGTCTTGGCCAATCCATCGTCTGTTTCCAAGGAAATGGGAGTAGAAACAGCAGCCGTCAGTGGACAACTTAAAAGTCTGGATCCACTTTTGCTAGTTTTGTAGATGACATCCAGGATCTTTCCACTACTGCCTGTCTTCTCTGTGCACCGTTTGTTCTCTGGGGCCTGTGTCACCCTTGTGTTTGTCCAGTATGCTGTACAGCACAGTGCTGGTTCTGATTAAGTTCCCTAAGTGCCGCTGTAAGACATTCAGTAAGGGCAAACAAGTTTGTACTTGCAATTCCTTCAGACAACAGGAACATTTCTCTGAGATTCTTTTATGTGTGGTGAGCTGACTGCAGCACAGCAAGTGGTTGTAATGTGGCACCCCTGATATCAGAGCTGAGGCAGCTTACAGTGTTAGAGCCTGTGGGTGGTTGTCTTTGTCTTGAGTTTGAAGGATATTATGAGGCTTTCATGAAAAGAAAGGGTTTTTGGTAGCAGTCCTCTAGCACTCGCACCTCTCTACTATCCCGCATATTTCCCTTTGGGTGAAGATGAAACAATATAGATTATAGTTTTTCCCCAATGAAGTCAAGTCAGCTGCAGGGGGTGGGATCTAGATGGCTCGGTCCTAAATTAGCTTTGGTTTGTTTGCATCCTACAGTGGTGTTGGTTAAAACATTGTAGAAGTTTGAGGTGCTCTTGCTCTTAGCGAAGTCTGAACCTGTGGCCAAGACCTCTGGTGCAGTGCCCTTACTGAAACAGGACCCCTCCTCTGGTAGTTGGTGCAAATGGGTTTACTGCACCTATTGGAGAGCAGCGTATTCAGAACTGTGCTACAGGTTTTGGATTTGGGAGTTTTTTTGCAGCTGCTGCCCAACCTTTCCCTCTGATGCATTGGATAAAGTGCATGCAGCAAGTAGAGCAGGGAATTCAAGTTGGGAAAGGTAATAGCACCCTCCTGTGGTCAGGGTTAGGAGGGGATGCAGGGCATGAAAGAACTGGCTCTCGAGCCAGCGTTTGTAAATGTCTGTGGGGTTAGACACCTACATACTTCCTAAAGACTTATCTCTGTACTCAGGCTTTTAGGTGTGCCTCAAAAACTAACTCTCACTCTTGTTGCTTTGTTTTTGGAATTCAGCTTCTGATTATGGCATGAAGCTGCCAATCTTGCGGTCCAATGCAGAGGATCAGATTCTGTACCAGACTGAGCGTTACAATGAAGAAACCTTTGGTTATGAGATTCCCATCAAGGAGGAAGGAGACTATGTATTGGTGCTGAAGTTTGCAGAGGTCTATTTTGCACAGTCCCAGCAAAAGGTAATGTCTCCTCAGCTCTAGGCTCTATGCCTCACTATTACTGGTGATACTTATTTTTCTCCAGGGTTATGCTTCTTGGGATTGTTAGTGGCCTCTTGCATGTTGCTGCCTGTTGGGATTAAAATCATAGAATCATCATAGAAGTAGGGTTGGAAGAGACCTTGTAGATCTTCAAGATGTGTGGAGCAGGTGTAGAAACGGGTGGAAAGCACTTATTAAGGGCTAAATTCATCCCTAATGTAAGACTACTGAAGCCAGTGGAGTTGCTGTAGAGAAGATGGCATCTGTAGGGTGCCTTACAAAGTGACCCTCAGCACCTGCCTTGTAGTTCAACATGTGGCAGCCTTTGCTATGAAACAATATCTTCAATAAATTACATAGCTAAATAGGTCTAGAGGCTTCAAAGCATTAATAATTTTTCCCTGCTTTATAATCCCATCTTTACAGCTGAGTCAAGGTCACCCAATAACTCACTAGAGATATGGGGTCAAGACTTGCGATTCCTGACTCCTGCACCATGTTGCTTTCCTGCTTGGTGATTATTTCAAGTAGCAGGCCAACACTGCCATTGTCCTAGAGAGTGGAAATGACTGGATCTGAAGGGAGCCTCCTGCCAAATAGTTCCGCAGGAGTTAAGGACTAGTGTAGCCCTGGCTCTCTTTCCTTTGTGTAGTGTGGAGGGTGGCCCCAGTTGTGAGTGAAGCTCAAGTCCCCAGAACCCAGCACTGGCATTTGCTTGGATTGTGTGCACTAGGCTAACAGTTTGGTCTCTTAGTTCTTCCTTCTGCCTTTTCTCTCTCTTCTCCCCTTGCCCTGTTCTTTCACTAACTTGAGCTTAATAAACCCAGAGCCAAGTTAGCAGACGTGCTGAGCACCCAAAGCTACCACTCGATTGATTAGGAGTTGTGAGCACTGGACACCTCCTGACAGCAAGGAGGATACCTGTTAGAAGCCTGGGGCAGGCTTACTTGCACCAAATGGCATCTAACAATGACTATATGAAACTCTTTAAACAGCATAATGTTTTATCTTCAACTGGCTGAATTCTTCTCATTAAGGGAGGGAAGCAGATGCCCATGTATGTGGAAACTAGCAGTTTGATAATCACACCCTCTTGCCTGTCAGCTGCTTGACAAGCATGGACCATTTCTGTTCTGTTGTCTCTGTTATCATGTACCTGGTTCCTTTATGATGCTCTCTACAATCTGTCTCCCCACCAAAGGTATTTGATGTGCGTTTGAACGGCCATGTGGTGGTGAAGGATTTGGATATCTTTGACCGAGTTGGGCACAGCACGGCTCACGATGAGATTATTCCAATGAGCATCAAGAAGGGGAAGCTGAGTGTTCAGGGAGAGGTTTCCACATTCACAGGAAAGCTCCAAATTGAATTTGTCAAGGTAACAACTCCTGCCGGGCACTGGGCTTTTCCTTGCTTTCTTTTTTTCCTCTTCTCCTTGCTGTGTGGTGCAGCTGTGTGGGTGGTGGTTGGGGTCACTGACTTCTGGTTTGTTTTTTTTTCTCTAGGGATACTATGACAATCCAAAAATCTGTGCATTATACCTCCTTCAAGGAACAGTGGATGGTAAGCTACTGAGCCTTTTCAACGCTCCAGCACTGTCTGTGTGGAAATCAGCCCATTATTACCTAGCCCCTGCATGCAGCACTCCATCTGTAGTGGCAGGCTTTGCTGACTTGTCTGGGCCACACCCATCTTCCCTCTGCTTTCCCTGTGAGGGTGTGCCATAGTGCATGCTTCCTTCAGGTGTGGGCCTGTCTCCTTATGTACAAAGACTGGTGCATGTATAGTTCAAGACTGATCCTAGTTGCCTTCCCACCCACCCTCATCAATCTTGCCTCTTACAGAGCCATAGCTAGAGGCAAACTCTCTGGCTGAATGATGTCACAAGCAACTGCAGACTGTCTGCCTTTGGGGACCCCTGTGGCTAATAATGGCTCAGTTTCTGATCTGTCACTTCCTCTCCATGCTGGGCTTCTGGCTTCGTGGCTCCGAGGATGCCACTGGTTTTCCCAACCTTCAGTTCAGAATATCTGCGCAATGTGTGCACTTTGTGGGGAGGGTAAGTGGGGTCCCTGGTCCTGTCGCCCTGTTTTTTAAGCCAGGGCATCTCTGGGAGTCCAGTGATATCCCAGCATCTTTCTGTGTAGTGAATTTGAAATCTGGCTCCTTATCAGTATGGGCTGGACTTGGATGGTATTGTCTTTTACCTTGTTTTGGTGAATGAATAGAGAACCTCTGGCAGGTTTAGAGAGGGCTGCTGTGTGGGAGGGTCCTTTGTAGGAGTGGAAGCACTTAGTTCTCTAAGCATCAGATCTGTCATTGTTCACTGGGATCTTACTGGGCATCTAGAAAGAGTAGAAGGGTCTGACTGCCTTTCTGTTGTAAACCTGCCTGCATGATGTAGTTCTTCCTGCATGAGGAGTGCAGGGATGTCTAGATTTCCTTGACCAACCAGCTGAGAGGAGGGCTGTCTGAGTGTCTCTGCATGGGGAGTTTATGCTGGATTGGGGGTACTGGCAGTGTAAGGCTGCCTGTAGGTCTACGGGGTATTGCTGGTGCCCTGTTCTATTTGGCTGGGGGAGGGTCTTGCCTGCTAGAATCCTGACAGCTCCTTCACCTTTGTGGATTTCTCTCTTCTGCTCCAACAGATGTTCCAAAGCTGCAGCCTCACCCAGGCCTGGAGAAAAAAGAGGATGAGGATGATGAAGAGGAGTATGAAGAAGGCCCCAATGTTAAAAAACAGGCCAATAAGAACCGGGTTCAGTCGGGTCCCCGCACGCCAAATCCTTATGCCTCAGACAACAGCAGCCTCATGTTCCCTATATTGGTGGCCTTTGGTGTCTTCATCCCTACCCTCTTCTGCCTGTGCCGGTTGTGAGAGAGAGCCCCATACAGAGGCAGCAGTGGGGACAAGAGGGAGGGAATTGGACCGAATGTGGTTGCTTTCCATGTCCTCCAAATTGTTCATAATTTAAGGAAAAAAGTTCATTTGAAGTGAACGGCAGGTACAGGGACAGCAGAGCTTACCTCCCTCCAGCCAGCGATCAGGGAGGCCTCTGCTTTCCCACTCTCACCGGAAGCAGCCTCCTTTCCTCCCTGGGGCATTTGAGACTAAACTGGATCCTTGCTGTCTGTACATTGGGCTGTAGGAAGTGGAAGCTGGTGTACTTCAGTCCATATCCCACAAGGAGAGGAAGTAGCGTGACCCAAGCTTTTTACCCTTGTCAGGGTGGAATATCATCCGCATGAGAACCTAAGTAAGGAGGCAGCTTTTGAAACCAGGCTTAGATGTGTGTCTTCACCAAAAAGATGCACAGACTTTCTGGTGTGATTGGGTGACACTTTAACAACCATGGAGGAGAGACTTCCTCTTCGATACCTGCCTGAAAGTGTGTAACTAAATGTACGGTACTTCCTTGCGCTACACCTGCTAAGGCTCCGCCTCGTTGCTTGGTCTCCTGGGAAATGTTCTACCTTCAGGGTGCAAGTCGCATCAGAAGCAGATGGAATTATTTGGCCCGACTTGCTGCATCGGATGGGAGAGACTTTTCACTTGTGATGATTGGAAGTTTGGGGCTGTTGCTGAGAGGTTCTGCCATGCCCTGCAGTAGGTCAGCTTTTTGTTAGTGTCTCTGACCCAGATGCATTTTTTTTTCCTATACAAGTTGTGGTTTTATTTTATTTTTTTTTTAATGTTCTTTTTCTCTTCTGTGGTTCATTTTCAGTCTCATCCCTTCCTCTCTCTAATGCATGGTGTCTGCTTGAGAGCTGCTAGGGACCAGGTGTTCAAAAAAGGGAGGTTCTTAGCCTCTCCACTGAGTCTCCAGTGCTTGTGCCTCCCTGCTCTGACCGTTGGTCTAGTATCTGTAAGACAGGAGAGCAACACTTCAAGTACTTCTGAGCTACTCCCTAATCCCAGCTGCCTTGACCAGTCCAGTCCAGAGCAATGAGATTGGGAGCAGTCAGTATGTCCCATCAGCTACTCTGTAGGGTTTGGTATCTCAGGACTTGCCTGTGCAAGAGGTCCTGGCACATGCCAAAACTCTAGCCCATAAGGTAACCATATCTAATGGTTGTGAAGAGTTTGAAATGGAAGGGAAGTCCTCTAGACCAACCCAACCAGCCTCTTCAGTTACCTGGGGATGAGTTTGAACCACGTCGTTTGCTTTCCACCAGCAGTGTCTTAGCAAAATGACTGCTCCCATGTGAAGGGAGTGTGTTCCATGTGTCATGTTGCTGTCTGGCTTTGGTTGTGTGCTTGGTGTGATGAGGAGAGCAGTGCTTCTAGAAACTTGAAGCTGAGCTGAACAGTGTCCAAACAATAGTCTGTCTGTGTTCAAGCTGATTTCTTCCTGATCTGAAAGGACTGGTTCCTCAGCAGCTGATCCTCTGAGTGCTGAGCATTTGAAGCTCCCAGGGAGTTTCATGAGGGGCTCAGCACCTGAGGTACTCAGGATTGGGTGTTCTGTGATGCTTGAAGTCTTTGTAAACCAGCCTGGTCAGCTTCCATTCTAACAGTGTTCCTGCTCTATGTGTTACCTTTGCCAAGGAGTTCATCTGTTTTCATCTTGTGCAGCTGGACTGAGGAATCCCTCCCTGCACTCTGCTTGAGTCCTTCTGGTTGCCTTCAGCAAAATCACATTTAGCTGCTCAGTTGACTTGGCCTTTTCTCTAACAGCAGGCAGAGTCTCTTGCAATAGCCACACCAGCCTTCTGCTTTTCCAGCCAGGTACACTGCTGCTCAATGTTTAACCATAACTGCATTTGCAAGTGTCAGTGAAGAATATCAAGCCCAACTGACTTTTTTTTTCTCCTAGTGTTGCATACAAGCAGTCCAGCTGGGAAAGCAGCAGAGAAGCTTGGTCGTAAGAAAACATTTACACGGGGAAGAAAAGGCCAATGCTATAGACAAGTAGATCCTGGAGTAAGCTGGACTCTGGAATGCTGGGATGTCTGGTGGAATAGCAGCTTTATCACTCTGCCTCTTTCTGAAGCCTTATTGCTCCTAGAACTTCTTACTTTCAATATAAGACCCTTTTTTCGAGTGGCAGTGCCTGAAAACCAGATAGAACACTGAGATTTCTTGGTCACCATCACTAACCAGCTAGGCCCCAGGCTTAGGGACTTTACTTTGTAGGGACAGTCCAGCCTTCCAAGTCAGGAATGTTTTCTTCCTCTTTGTCTGAAGTGCTGGCAGTTCTTAGGTGTGCTGCTTCTTGAGCAGGACCCAGCTTGGCTCCTGTTGACGTGGCTCACAATTTCTTTGGCTTGTTCAATTTAGGCTGAGGGGCCTATGTCTAGAAATGTGCATGTTTGAGATGGAGGAAGCTAATTAGATCAGACTATTCCCCTGCAAGACTGGGATAGTTGGTCTCATTCCTTTCCAGCAGAGGTTATGTGCCATGGTTTGCTTAGTCTGGAGCCTGCTGCATGGGGCCTGACTTCTGTGGTGTGTGAGAGCTCACGTTTCTTAATTTAAAGCAATTCAGCTTAGAACATTTGGGAAGAGGATCATAATTTGCTTTGCTGTAGTATGTCACCAGATGGGTGTAGAATTTCTTAGCTCATCACTGGTCTCCTGGAGCCATTATGGTACTATAATAAATCTGCTTTCTTCCTTGCTTTCCCGTTCCAGCCCATCAGTTTCTGACAGCTTTAGATTTTATTCAAGGCAGCAAAGGCTTTTTTTTTGTAAAAGGTATAAGAGGATTCTGACAAGGTTAGAGTCTGAGGGAACCATCCAACGTGGGTGGATGTTGAGGTCTGATTTTTTTTTTTTTTAATTATTTTTTTTTTTTTTTGGCTGGCTTTGCTTGGACCTCTTCCTGCCTGGCATCTGCACATCAGGTGGGTAAAGACTGATGAGGTACCTGATTCTGGGAGAATATAGAGTTATACTTCTATTGTTGATTTATTGGGAAATAACTTCATTCAGCTGTTGCCTTTTGCTGTTGGTTTCCATTTGTATTTGGGGATGAATGGTTAAGAACGAGCATGTATGGCAAGGTGCAAAAAGCCCTGCATATCCCAGCCTGGAAACTAGTGTGCAGAGCTATTTGTGACTTGCAGGAAACATACTTCCCTTCTTTGCCTGCTGATCTAGGAGTCCCTAAGGCTGGTACGTGATGGAAGTGAGTAAGCATCAGTGATGGCTTCTACTTGTCCTAAGCTTTGTCTGGCTGCTTTCCTTTTGAAAGTGTGTAAAACCTACACTGCTGTTCTGCTTCTCTAAACTCAGAGTGCTTCATCTTGTGTGCTGGAAGCATGTAACACAGAGTTTCCTAGATATTTGGAGACCAAATAGAAACATTAAAGTGTGTGAACAGACTTCAGGTTGTCTACAAATAACCATCAGCAAGTAATGATGGGCTTAAGCCCTCAGCACCTGCCCTTGCAGTCATACGGAGGACAGACATGGGACAAACCAGTCATAATTCACTGGAGGATATTGATTTTGGAGGTTACTGTGTGCTGTGGAGCAGATTATTTAAATGGTTTTTTTCAGCCAAGTATCCCACTCCAAAATGTTTAAATCTCCCCAAAGGCGTGGGCTGATATTCTGGGCTTCCCAAAGGGAAGATTCTGATGGTTTGGGGTTTTTTTACACCATACCCTTTCCTCTGTTCCCAGAGGCAGGGTTTTGGAGCAGCAGGCAGCTTTACCTACCCCTGCACTCTGTGCCCCAGCCTCCTGCTAATGGCAGTAGAAGGCTTGGGCATGCCAGGAGTATGGAACTGAGACCTGCGTATTGTTCAGGCCATCTGGGGAAGGAAAGGCCTGTTTATCCTTAACTTTGAATTCCCTGGCTTCAGTAGCTGTTAGCTAGCTCTGTAACTGCTCCATGGTGTTTGTACAACTAGAACAGCATCTGCCCGTTCCCAGGTGGAAGCGAGCAGAATGCCAAAGCGAATCCTTTTGTTCATTTCTGGTGCCTTTGTATCATTTAATTACAGATGAGTTTGAAGAAGCTTCTGTTCTAAGGACCTTCTTTCCTTTTTTTTTTTTTTTTTTCTTTAAATCTGTTTCCTGAGTCCTGCTGTCCTTGCTCAGGCACGCCTACCCCTGTGAGGAACAGGGCAGCTGTCTCATTGTCTCTGCTCTGGTACATCTTAGCTCCAGTGCAGAGCTGCTTGCAGGTGTCTTCTGTTCTGGTTCTTGCTGTCTCTGAATAGAGTGATGGGTGCTGGAGGAGATGATATATACTCTTTCAGGGTTGGCCTCCTCAAAGCAGTCTCCAGTGAAGGTTCCTGGAGGAGGACTGGGGATTTCCCAGGCCACATTGCAAAATACATAGGCAGAATTGTGCAGGTGCCCAGTGGGAATAGCCGGGTGCTGCTTGACAGATTTAACATGCATTACGTTCACTTGCCTATAGACCTGTTGAGGGTTTGACAAGACTCATGGTCAGCTGTTGGGTAGCAGTGGGGCTTTGAGTGGCCTCCAAACCTGTTTCTACATGAACAGCATAGTTTGAGTCATGGCATCGACTCCATCCTGCCATTGGAACCTTGCTGGCCCCAGGCTTTTCCCTGCACTGTCTGGTCCAGCAAGTCTCTAAACTAGGAGCAGACTGCTGCCTTGGAGTGCTTTGCCCCTGGGCTTATTGGGGTAGGCTGGCAATAACATGGGAAGCAGAGTCTAGTTTCAGCTATAGCCTGATACTATAGTAACCCTTTGTGACCTGAGAACTCCTCTCAGGAGCTTATGTGCAGGGTGTGAGGATTAGCCTCTGAGAACAAATGGGTTGAACCCCAAGAGTGTCTGTCCCCTCTTTGTATCCACTCAGCCCATTTCTCTGGGAACCCAAGGACAGGTGGGCTCAGTTCTTCCACTGGCTGTGTTTTATTCTCAAAAGTGCAAGGTCTAATAGGCTTGCCTCTCTTTCACCTTAGTCCATTTACACTTGACTCTTTTGCAGGTAGTTCTAAACAGACTTAGACAGGTATACCTGAGGGACACCACAAATTGAGATGGAGCTGTGAACTCCCCATATAGGATGGAGCTTAATAATGGGCCCTTTGAGCTGCATCCCTAGGTCCTGATCTTGGCCTAAGGGGAAGGGATGGGTGTTTCATATCGGCACTGAATGGGCTCATCTCATGCATACAGGAATAAATGCACTTAACTTCTGGTGCTGGTTTGTGCAGAGGAGTTTGAAGCTGGCCTGCATCTTCCTGGACTCTGGCTTGCTCAGAGTTTATAGCTGTACATTAAAGGAATATTTTTGGAGAACTGGGAAAAATGCCACCTGGTGAGCTGTTCTTGGCTTGGTCAACAGGACTCTCCTTGCTGATTTTATTAATAGAGTTTGATTTCTTTTTTCAATAAGTGCTTTATTTAAAAAGAGAAGTGCTTTCCTCCCTCCACAGCAGCGCTGTCTGATCAGGAAATATTGAATGCTTCACTACAGCCGGCAAAGGCTTCTGCTTGGGGCGTTGCATAATGGAGATTTCTCCTGGTGTGAGTGGCAAACAGCAACTTGGATGGGTTTCTTAACAGGAAGCTTATCTAAGTGTGTGTTTAATCTAAGAAGGGCAAAAGGTTTTGACCATTCTTTCCTATTTCTAGGAAGTTAAGGAGGTGCTTATTTGTTCATCATGGCCATTCTGTCTCAGTCAAACAGGTTTGGGCCAGGGTCTCTGAGTAAAATGTTCACTGGAGGCTCACTGGTAAAGCAGGATCAGAACTGTTTGGAGCAGCTTGTACTTGGGCCCTAGCTGCTTATCCGGTCTGTGAAATGGCCCCTGGCTGCATGGAGCCAAAGTAGAAGTTTTAGCAGCTTCATGCTGTGGTCTGGGGGGCAGCAGCCTGAACTGTCCAAGATTTTAGCCTACTTATAATGACATTGATTTCCCCCCCCCCGCACAGCAGCCCTTAACTGTGTTGAAATGAGGTATTTTGACTCTATTGTGAATCCTGTTGCTCTGTTAATGGCTGGCTGTGTAGACAGGGCCTTAATAAACAGCATTTGTGCCTCTTCCTGCTATGGGGATGCTGGCTTCTTGCAGTGAGTTGATCTGTTGGGCATTAAAGATCGCACAGTTGCAAGCTACTCAAGGCTGCAAGCCTAAGATTGTCCGTGAAGGAGAAAGCAGTTGGAGAGCAATTTTCATCTGTGTTTGTCATCAGTACTAAAGGGTTTTGAAGGAGGTTTGTTTGTTTTGTTTTTCTTTTTGTTTTTTTACTGTCCATTGTGTTGTAACAATTTACAGTGATATTTCTGTTTGCAGCAAGCTTGGGCCCTGGGTGAAAAGCACAGATGTCTCTTTCTGATTGCATTGGCTTTGCAAAGACTTGTTTTTTGGGGAAAGAGATGGGTGTGGGGGTGGGTTATTTTATTTTTGGTACATGTAGCTGTTTATTTTTTAATTTTTCCCAGGATGTTTGGTTGAGGGAATGTTCTGAAATCTACTGGCTGGCAGTTTTAACCAGCAGTGTGTTAAAAGGAAAATAAACAAAATTATATTGTCACTTGCATGAACTGGTGTTTTTTCTTTCAAAGGTGAACTAGGGGGAACCTCCTTTGCTTTAGGGAAAGGACAATTTTACATCTTGTAGCTGTGTGAAGCTGGGACTCTGCACTGCAGAGGGGATTGCAGGCAGCTGATAAGATGCTGTTTAAAATCCCACCACTGCTACAGCTAGAGTCTCTGAGCCCCTAAAGCAGCCATGAGTCTGTTTTTCTCGGAGTCTCTCTTGCTTGTGTCTAGGTCTCTGAAAACAGGATTGTTTCTCTCTGATCTTGATGAAGAGCATTGTAACTGTTCTTATCCTGCGCAACATGACTTTCACAGGTGCCAAGCTGGGCTTTGTTGTTTCCTGCTTGGATCGGGCAGGCTAGAGGCAGAAGCTGTCTTGCTTCTATGTGTGTGGAGGGATCTGTGCCAATCTTAGTTTGAGACAAAAAGACAAATAAAAGACAGGGACCTCTCTCCAAGCAAATTGATGCTAGCAGGGTAACTCACCCATCCTTCCCCTGAGCTGTTGGACTGCTTGTGACACAGCAGAAGCAATTCTTATCCACTTGCTGTGTCCAGAAGAAACAGCAGTAGAGTCTAAAGGTCTAAGATATGTCTCAGTACTGTTGAGGCTTCATCTTTGAAAAGTTACATTTTGCTGGCAGCACTTGAGGCATACAGCCTTACCTGCAGTACTGGGATTCTGGATGGGTAAGATTGCCTGAGGTAGCTTGAATTGAAGGATGCCCAGAGCCATGGCAGGGAGAATGTGTGAACACATGGCACTTCTTATCAATGATAAGACAGTAGCACTGCATGTGTAAATAAGACCTGGCTGGTTGTTCCAGTCAATGTGGTGGCTGTGGCCTGTGAGGAAGGAAGAACTCTACCTACTTTGTACCTGAATGCATCTGCCTGGGAGGAGGTGGCAGGGAGAAGAAAGTGCCTCTTGCCTTCCTCCCATTCCACTGAGGAGACAGATGTAGCCCCTAGAAGACCCTTAGGTGTGTAACCAGATTAAAAGGAAGGTGAGTTGTGTTTTTTTGTCTGATGAAATTTGTTCCCTTCTAAGGATGTTGCTCTGGGGAAGCTCCACCAGAGATGATAATCCAATGAGCTCATACCCCTTATCTGCAATTCATGTTTCCCTCTGTGTTCTCAGGGCCCCCTGCACTCGGACTGAGAACATCCTTCCTCAAGAGATGATCTTGATTAGACAGCTAAGAGGAACAGTCTGTGGCACCCTGTTTGAGTAGAGGAAACAGGTCACAGCTGTGCCACTGTGAAAAATGACATTTCCCCAAGAGGAGAAGCTGCAGCAGAAGCGAATATGAAATGACTGAGGTTTTGTTGTTACCTGCAATGTGCCTGAGAGTGTCCTTACTGTCTCACTCAGCTGCAGTAGTAGCAAGATTGGAAAAGTGAAGCCTGAAAAGAAAAGGCTGGGATAGTCATGTACAGCAGAGGGCTCTTCCCAACCACAGTTCAGACATTTGCTGTCCCTGGCTGGTAGGTATTTACTGCAGTCTATTTCAGGCAGGGCCAATCTTGCTGCCCCTCCCCCCAGGCAGACAAATAGGATTTTACTGACCAGGTGATTGGTTTAGCCCTGTTCGACAGCCTCATCTGCTTAAAAACCTGCAGGGGGAGGATGGGAGATGCCAGATGAAGTGAGTTTGGGAGACCCAGAGAAGAAAAAATTGGGTCTAGATTCCTTAGAGGGACTTGGACATTGCAAGGTTCAGCCCCATGGTGCCTGCCAAAGGCTCCTGACCCCTGGGGTGAAATCCTCTGGTCTGGGCTTAGACTCGCTATAGAACACACAGGGGGAGTTGGTGCTTCAGGACAGGATTCTCCACGCTGGGCTAAGCAAGAGGAAATCCTGAGGAGAGGGGTTTCCTAACACCTGACCCTTTGTAGGAAAGGGGGACATGCTTGGGCTAATTAGATAGTTCAAATGACCCAAGCATGGGGCCTATGCAGCCACCAGAGGAGATCAAGAAACCACACCTCACTTGCAGCTCCCTTCATTAAATAAAGGGACTTGCGGCTGTTCCCTGAAAGATCTGTGCCTCTCTCAGGACTGAAAACCACCTTCTCTGTAATTAAATTGCTGCCCCAGAGGATTTTTTTGACTTGATTAAATTAATGAGCAATACAGTAGTGCTGCTCTGCTATCTGCTCCAAATCTGATTGCAGAGAGCCAAGTGCTCATGAGAACAGATGGGAGAAACTGGGCTTGTGATGCACTGTAGTTACAGGATAAATCAGACCCCAAAGCATAGTATGTGGGAGTAGAGCAGTTCCTTTTCCTTCCATTAATTCCCAGGTGTGTCTGCTTTGCCAAGGATGTGCTGTGGCTACAGGAAGGAAGGGCTCCATCCACCTAGGAAAATATATCCATCTAGGCTTATTTAAAGCAAGTGCTGTGTGAACCCCGCAGGGTGCAGCTGTGTTGCAATGATGGCACTAGCAATACGAGACCCACCACACACCCTGGGCAAGTCCTGCTGAAGCTGTTTGCATGTGGTGACGGGGTGTCCTGGAGTGAGCGTGAAGCTGCAGAGCCTTGCTTACAGCCAGCACTCCTGCCATTTAGCATGCTGTGCCCAGGAGTGGATGGGCCACAGGGGTCGGGTGCAGAGCAGCAGGCAGTGGGGACCCTTGGCAGAACCACGGCTGTTGTCGTCTTTGGGGAAGGGCTTTGATGCACCTGTTGCCTGTGACAGGTCAGACATGGCTCGCATGTTGGTCTTGGGGCCGTGCAGGCCATGCACTCAGCTTGCAGGAAGGATGCAGGACTGCCTGGGTCTTACTCCAAGGTGTCTGCACCTGTGTCTGTTGAGAGCAGGCGCTTGGGATGGGTTGCTCGGCCTCTTCTGGGCTTTTCTTCCCATGAGGCTGTCTGGCTCTAATGGAGAGGGACTCCCAAAAGGCTGAATCGGGCCTAGAAGAGCATTGCAAATCCAAGCACTTGTGCTGGACCCTGCTCCTCCCTACTGCCCCCTCTCTGCTGGGCTCGGTGGGAGCTGGCAATAGCTTTGAGGAGTCCTGCACTGGGGTCAAGATGCTGGGAGACCAGAGCATGTCCTGGAGCTGGCCTGAGCCCCTGACTGCTGGGGCTCGTGCTGCGTGGTCCCTCTGGCAGCCTGGGCCCCTCAGCTTTGAGTTGTCACTGTTTTTTTTTTTACTACAGAAAACTGATAGCCTGTTGCAAACATCGGAGACTGAGCAGAGAGGCTCAGTCCCTGATCGGGGGTCCTGTTGGCAGTCTTGGGTTTATCTAGTGAATTGTGCTTGCCCTTGCAGCAGCCCAAGGATCCTGGCTGAGCACTTCTGAGCCAGCAGCCTGCCTAGGTAAGAATGGCTCCCGGATGCCTTCAAAGGCAGGGGCCTGCGACTGCAGTGAAGAGCCTTTGGCGCCCCGGACCTGGGACCCACGACTGACCATGGTTAGGTCTCCCTTCCGGCTCCCGCACGCGGCCGCCCCTGCTTAGCTTCGGCCCCGAGTAAGCTCGCGGGGGGAGGGACACAACTCCCGTCACGCCGTTGCTAGGCAGCGCGGCGTTGCCCTCCGACCCCGCGGCGCCCCGCCCCCGCTCCCA
>NW_017728921.1:18500087-18508575 GCF_001723895.1 Crocodylus porosus | reverse complement strand
CGCCCTGCACAGAGGCTGAGCTGCTGGCGCTGGAGACCGTCCGGCCCGAGCACGTCCTGGCGCTGGCACGGGTCACGGACCGTGAGTGAGGCCGGGCCTGGCGCGCCGGAGGGAGGCGGGGCAGCGTCCGGGGGAGCAGCCGCGGGCGGGGGAGAAGTGCGACCGGGCACGGACCCAGCGCTGCGCCCCGGGGGGGCCTCGCCCGATTTCCCCACCGCAGACGCGGCCCGTGTAGGGTGCCCTGAAGGTCCTGCTCGTGTCCCACCTGAGTCCTCGGCCCCTTCTTTGTTGATGTCCCTGTAGCCCCCGTTTTCTTTCCACGAAGTCACGAGGCTGCTTCAGGAGACAGGCTCCCTCCAGCCCCCCAGCGTTTGGCTTTGTTGTGCGATGCTGCTGCTCGGGTGGCACCTTGCCCCGGACTGCGGCCCAGGGAATAACCTTGCCCTCCCTGTCCCTGGGATGGGATTAGTGCGCTGGGCAGGTGGCTCCGTCAGCGCTGATCCTAGCTGCGCATCTGCGCTGCCTTGCTTAGTCCGTCTAATCAACAGCTTGCGTGTCTTTTACCAGCCATTTGTTCCTCTCGTTCTGTGTTTACACAGGACTTCCTTGTGTTGTGACAGCTTTTAGGTACTTAACCTATGCCAGTTGGTGGTCTCTGGACTGCTGCTTTGTTTGACTAGCCAGGCAGGATCCAGAGCTTCACCCATCTGTTCTTGTGTTTGTAGGGGAGGGAGTGTTTGGGCTTGCACAGTGTCAGATCCAAAACAAAACCAAACCCTGAGCCAAATACTAGTGGTTTAAATGGGTGCAGCTCTTTTAAAACCAATTTGTCCACTTAAGATCACACCGACTCTCTCTGGTTTTGCACTGCTTGGACAGCTGGAGTTTGTCAAGTGCAAGTTTCCGCGAACCTTTGAATCCTTGGTATTGGCTTTCCCTTCCATGCTCTGTCCTCCAGAACCGTCTGGACTTCTGTCTCCCCGCACCCCCATTGCTCTGTCCTTCCGGAAGCTTCTGGGGAAGTGCCCCATTGTAGGAAGACTGGGTTCAGGCAGTGTAGCTGAAAGTCTTTTGGTAAGCAGGAGAGGAGAAGGAGGTCCTTTCAGGCCTAGCTATGGCATCCCCCGCTACTGTTTTTTCATCTGGACTCTAATGGGGAAGGGTTCTCCTAAGTGCATTTCCCTTTCTCCTAGATTATTTATGCAAACCTGAAGACAACATTTACAATATCGACTTCACCAGGTTCAAGATCCGGGACCTTGAGACTGGGACAGTGCTCTTTGAAATTGCCAAGCCATCTGCCACAGGTAGAACCTGTAGACGAGTGGAGTATACAATATGGCGAGCCGTGCATGCCAAATACTAGTTTTTCAGGGCATGTCTGCAATGCATACTGACTATGGCCTGGAGTGGTATGCTCAGCGGTGTTAAGCCTGCCTGATACATAAATGCAGCTACACTGCTTCTGGGTTGGGAGGCAGCATATGTGGAGTAGTGCAGTGTTTTTGAATATGGTACCACCCAACATTGCAGGATAGCAAGACACGCACCTTGTCCTGTGCTGCCTTTCGCTATCTTGCAGGATGGAGGATGTGTCTGCCTGGGGATGTCCTAGTGTATGTTATACAGCATGCCAAGCGAATGTACTCATGAGAACAGACTGAAATCCTCTCTCCATGGAGGATGTACAGCACAGAGCTTCCTCTGATCACGTGAATGTGCCTTAGGCTCGATAGAAAGAGCCTGCCATAGAAGTCAGAGGGGAGTGTGTAATTCTTTCAGCCTTGAAACTGTTGTCAGGCCAGCTATAGTCATGTGTTTTCTGTAGAACTTAAACTCTTCTCTTAGAAGTGATGTCTTGGATACAATAGAGTTCAGAGTTGCTGCTGAGCACCTCTGGACTGATACTGTCTTTTTACAGTGACCTAGACAGCTTGTGAATGCTATATCCAAATGTCTTTACCTCCTTACTTCAGCTAGGCTGTTGGAAATAGAACGTCGCATTTGGGGAATCTGTGCTGTACAAATGTGCTGCCATTGTTAGTGTTTCATGAGATATACATGGGCTGGGGGAGTCCTGAGAAAAATGGGTTAGTATTAAACAAATATAATTGCCTGAGCTCCACAAACCTCCTTTATACAGGTAGCCAAAGGTAAGCAGGAAGTAAATATTGCAAGTGAGAGGCAAGCAATCGGAACTGATTTCCTGAACATGTTTTTGAACATAGGGATCAACAAATCCTGTTCCTTGTGGTGGAATTTGTTATGAAACTGTTCCATGTTAACGATTTAGGGCTAGCAACAGATCAAAAAACAGCTTTTGGATACTGCAGTCTTGGGTGCTTGAGCAGTTTCCCTGGGTGGCTTGCTTGTCAGCTCTGAGCTGGTCAGCTGGTTTCACTTAAGTTATCAGAAGATTAACTGAGTTGGTGAACTTTTCCAGAGCAAGATGAAGAGGAGGACGATGATGGTGGAGAATTGGACACCAGTGCAGGCCGCTTTGTTCGCTACCAGTTCACCCCAGCGTTCCTCCGTCTGCGGACCGTTGGTGCAACGTGAGTAAAACCTTGTAGGAAGAGGAGAGAGTAAAGCCTCTAGGGAGCCTTGGGTACAAGCCCCGTCAGTTCATAACTAAACTGAACCTTGGATTAGTGAGAACTCAGTTCAACCTACATGGTAAGGTGCTGATTTGCGCCCCGCTCACTATTAAATGAATTGGTCTCATGAGGTGTATTTTCCCTGCAGAGTGGAGTTCACAGTGGGAGACAAGCCAGTGTCAAACTTCCGAATGATTGAGAGGCATTACTTCCGGGATCGCTTGCTGAAGAACTTTGACTTTGACTTTGGCTTCTGCATCCCCAGTAGCAGGAACACGTGTGAACACATCTATGAGTTCCCTCAGCTCTCAGAGGATCTCAGTATGTACCCATTCCTCCTTTGCTGAGTTCCTGCTTTATTCAGTTCTTCTCTCGCTAAGAAGAAAAATGGTTGTATGGTGGGGCAGAGGACTGGGACCAGGTAGAACTGGGTTGCATTGCTGATGTGTAACGCAGACAGAGTTGTCACCTGCTGCTGCTATTTTTCCATCGGCATGAGTGAGAGCTGAAGAAGCCCTGTTTGATGCCTGGGTGCGATGCTGTCAACAGCCTGTGACCTCAGTCACAGACCTTTTGCATGTAGTGTCTTCTCCCATAATCTGAGGCAACAAGATTTGGGAGGCTGTGATCATAGTTTCTCAAGATTTTGAAGTTGGACCTTTTCAGCTTCAGAACAGGGCTTGCTTTTTGTCAGGAGCCTGTAAAAGGCTATCAGTGATGTCAGGTTCTGAGCATGCCCTATATAGTCTTGTTAGAGGACCCACTATACCCCTGCAGGATGGGAGCAGCTCAATGCCCCATGTTTCTCTGTAGGTATGTCTGGCAAAGAGAGGTTGAACTGAGTTTGTGTGCAACTTGTGTTGGCTGCATATCAGGTCTTACAGGAAGAATGACATGACAGCTTGTTGGATATCTGTAAACTGATCTACTCCCAAGTAGTTAATTTTTACAGCCTGAAGACCTCCACCCTGTGCATAGACAATAGAATGGGTCTGTGTAGAGCTCCTGGGGCTCACCATTTAGAAGTTTGCTTTTCAGACTTGCATGGAGGCTGGGTATCAGAGATTCTGGGGTGATTTTCTGTCCCTTGCATTCCCCTAGCGGTGGTGTAGCAGACATTGTTTTTAAGTATAACTGGGCTTTCTTTCCCACAGTCCGCCTGATGGTTGAAAACCCCTATGAGACCCGCTCAGACAGCTTCTACTTTGTGGACAACAAGCTGATCATGCACAACAAGGCCGACTATGCCTACAACGGGGGGCAGTAACCACTGCGTTCAGCCAGACGGGATGCTGTGCTACCGCTAACCATTCCAGACATGTAGGAGGGCCACAGGGCTGCTGTCTTGCAGCAAGGCCTTTTGCTGAACCTTTCCTCCTCCCAAAAAGACTCAAACCATGAAGCAAAGAAGGCTGAGGTGGCTGTCATGGCAGTAAAGGCAATCTCTGCAATACTCCCCTGCCCAAATTTTTATGTACCTCACCTCTGTCTGTCTTTGTTTCTGATGGTACCACAGTTAGTTATGGATCAGAGGTTATATGGCTCTGTTTGATGTTACGTTTTTTTATAGTTAGGTCATGCTCTTAGTGCTTCCGGTTTGTTCCATTTAGTGAGCAGACTGCTCCTTCTAGAGAGTTGACATCTGGGTAAGCTATTTCTTGGGATGCAAATCTGCCCTGTTCAGGTATCCAGTGAAGCCTGAAGGGCAGCTCTCTTCTATGTTGGATAGATAATCTCTTTGCTATGTAGCAGGTCATTTTGTGTGTGCATGACTGAGATTGCCTTGGGGGTGCACCCCTACATTTCCCAAGAGGATTTAAAATAAGGGATGACTTCAGCTTTAAATACTGCAGGAATCTTCCTCCTGTGTTCAGGGTCCTGATCTGGCTGGGATTCCTTAGTTTGTTACAAGTATGTCTCTTACAAGGGACTTGATCTGAGAAAAGGTGAGGTGATTACTAAATAGGTCACTGAATCAGCCTGACAGCTTCCGTTTTCCTTGAGTTCTGAGCAGGGATCAGCCTTAGTGCTGAGTTAGGCCTGCTGCCTTCACCTTTTCTTCCTCCTTCCCTCTGCATGTGATGTCCTCTCCTGCTATTTGTGGTCTGTACTCCCCCTTTAGAGGCTCGGGAAGGGGAAGGATCTGGATGGTCACCAGAGGAACATGCTGCATGGCAGGTATTATTATCTTCCTAGTCTTCTGTCTTTATAGATATATAAACTTGAAAGACCTCACAGAGGTATTATAGTAAGAGACAATGGTATTACCAGCTCAGCTACTTCATGGTGCTTAGGCTTGTGCTAGTATTAAACTGGGCCTTCCTAGCTGCCAAAATCATCTCATTCCGGCAGTGTCGTAAGGCAGTTGCTTGTTGTGACCCAGGAGTTAGAACTGACTTTGTTCTTAAATCACATGGATTTGGGCCTTGGGCAGCCATTTGCCTGTTTTGCTGGCTCGTTCATATTTGTGGTTTGGGAAAGGTCCAGTGACTTCTTCCTTTCCCAAGATAGTTACAATGGCTGCTGTAGCAATCAAGCCAAAGGATATGTCTCTGACCTGTGTTGCACCTGGTGTGAAAAGTAATCTGTCAAGTAGTGGGGGAAAGGAGTCAGATGTGATCTGGGCAGTGAGGCCAGGGGTTTATCTGTATGCTACGCAAAGTTACCCTAACAAATGATTTTCTGTGGCTGACAGTACTCTAATTTTGAGACTGGCATTCTCTGTCCCCAGTCCTTTTGCTGGTCAGTCAGGCCTCTGAGTGTCTTATACTTAGACCTTGTCAAGACCAAATTGTTTATTGGTACCAATACTATTTGCTTCCCATCAGACAATGTCTCCTGTCTACTATAACAGGAGTGGGTTACTGGTTGTTGTGCAAGCAACAGTCAAAGTAGACAGAATAGTGATTAAAGCACAAGTGTGGACATTACTGCCAGGGGCCTATTAGCATCCTGCTGTGTGTAAAAGTTATTTGATCTTTGCCTGCAAAGATGAATTGAGTTAGCTTTGGTACATAGGACCAGTTACCCAGTGAGAAGGGACCATGGAAGAATCTCCTGATATAGGGGAGAATGCTAATTCTGGTTACCACAGATGTCTTAGCAGGGTGGGGAAAGGAGCAGTGCAGTAATCAGGAAGAGGTGCATGCGTCTTGGGAACATGGTGGGGATAAAGGTAAGCACGGCTATGGTTTGGGTGTTTGAAAGCTGGGAGGAGCAGGACAGCTCTGCTGTTATTTACCTTCTCCAGCATTCCCAGAAATGTTTATGGAATCCCATTGATTGTCACTTCAGAATTGGTGGAGCTTTTGTGCAAGGTGCAGCAAAGCTGTCATTTTCCTAGGTCTGTCTGCAGTAGGCATTGTATGATACTCTGGCAAGAATGAAAGATCCTTTTTTTGCCACAAGTTCACTACGATACTTGTGAGAGGACAGAATCCTCTCCCCAGAAATATGCATGAAGAGCGATCCCAGGAGACAATTAATGACTCCCCAAGATCTGACCTTGTGTGTGGTATAAATCCAGGTGCCTTCAAATGTCATTTTTTTGGTTTAATTTTCTGTCTGAAGCAACTTCCTTTTCCTTGTTTTTATGAACAGGAAGATCTCTATCTGGTGTCAGGGTGACTGAGAATGAAGCACTCAGAAGGGGGATATCAAATAAACTGAGCCAGCAATAGGGAGTGTTCTACCTCTATCTCTTGGCATGTGTAAGTGGGTTGTACAGCCTGTCCTTTAAACAGTACCGGGTACCCTCTGCACAGGTGGAATTTTGGGATGTTTCAGTGCCATCTAGTGGTTGCTCTGCAGAGTGCATCTGCTCAGCCTGAGGCCAGGCTGAAACCTAGGACTGGGTGTTAGATCTTGTGGGGAGGGGTTCATTCCAGTTTCTAAGGGCTGTCTTACAAGAGTGTGGGAAGAAGAAAGGACCGGTGTGCTCAGGGTGTCTTGCCTGTCAGGGTGTCCTCAGCTCTAAGAAAAGATTACAGGAAACTGTAACTTTTATTCACCAGCTGGCAGAGAACGCTCCCAGCTCAACCACTGTTTGGTTCTGCCAACTGTAAAAAGCTGCCCCAGTAAGGTGCCCTGAGGTGAAAATCCCTATAAGAAGACAGCCTTGCAATGGGGGGTGCTAATTGTGACTTGGAGGTCAGGGATTACCTTCCTTCCTTCCCAAGCACTTCTCCAGTGTTCCTTCTTTCATCGGCTGCATCCCTGCAACAGGGATCTGGGTCTCGGTAACGTGATCACAAGAGTGTTTTCTCACCATCAGCTTGTCCTCTGTTTGGATTATGATGTTTAGTGGGAACCTCAAGCCCTTCTCATTCTCCCCGCATCCCCAAGTCAACAGCCTGTTTCCAGAGTAGTACTTAGCCAGGTACTAAAGAGATGAAGGAGACTAAGTGTTGCCTCAGGAGCTAGTGGGCAGGATCATTGTGAAAATATCCCTTTCTATTTATGCTGGGCTGGAAAGAGGATAGGGAGTTTGTGTATACTGTGTGGAGAAGTAAAAGGACCAAAAATGCAAACTGACACTAAATCCTTAAAAGTATTTGTCTGACTTCCCTGAAGCACTCTGTGCTCCAGGATCTTATGCTGTGCAAGGGGAGAGAGCCACCCTCCTGGACAGCTGTTGTAAGGGTCATTGAAGATTTTGTACTGCAGCTGGTGCAGCAGGGCCACCTAGTGTTATATGGACCAGGTGTTGCTGTCCCTGCTTTCCCTTGGGTCTGAATCATTTTCCTATGTGCATTTCCTTATGGCTTTTGGTGCATCTCTTTTTGCAAAAGAGAAACAGCAGTTATCTGTCCGTTTTAGCCCTCTAGGCCAAGGCATCCATTCTGCTTCCCTAATCAGGATATAAGAATAATGGACAAAACATTTTGAAAGCCAGAAATGAATTAGGAAGATGGTGAGCGGTGGAGCAGTGAGATGGCTAAGGTGTGTTAACTATACCCTGAGGCTCTGTGCTTCATGACATCCTTCACTCCAGATATTTCCCCTGTGTTTGTCTCATGCTCTACTCTCTTGCCTAACAGCTTGACATGACTACATGCTGCCTGATGCATGTGGCTCAATATCCTGCGTTCTTGGAATCATAAAACACTGCCATCTCCCTGGAGCTTAAGGGGGAGGACAAAGCTTATAGGGATAGTGGGTAAAGTGGAACAGTGGGTAAAGTTTGAGGAAGGTGAAAGCACCAGCAAATACCATAGCTACCTGCATTGACTTCAGTTCTCCTAGAAAAGAAGGATGTTGTGTGTAAGCACATTAGGTGTTCCCCGTGGGTTGCTGGCAAGCTGCTGTGCAGTCTGCTCTGGAGCTGAGGCATTGCTTTGACAAGTGCTGAGGAGGATGATACCGTATCTTGTGACTGGTTTTCTCTGAGGGTGGGCAGCCAGTCACAGTGCTGACCAGCATTGCTACTTGCTTCATTGCCTGCATCAGACTTGGGGACAAGTCCCACAGCACCTGCTTGAGTTTGGACATGTGTGCACTAGTGCCCTGTGCCCGGGGGGCCTCCCAGTGTAGACCTGGCCTGTCTGTTTCCTTGGCCCTGAGATGGATCCTGGGGCACAGACAGCAGGGTGCCTTTCGTTTACAAAGGACAAGGAGCTCAGCCAAGATGTAACACAAGTCTATTTTTCTTTGTAAAGATATTTTTCTCAGAGAATGTGCAAAGCATCAGGGCTGCTGCTTGATTTCTTTCCCTCCAGCCTGGCCTTCCCTCCGGGACCTCAGCCCACCGCCTCTCCCCATGGCCCGTAACCCAGGCCCCTCGTTTGTATGAAATGTTATTTTGTCACAAGCAATAGTAATAAAACGGAGATTTTTCACAAGAGCCGAGCCCGAAGCTTCCTTTGCTCGCTCGCCGCGGGGGCTGGTGCGTG
>NW_017728921.1:18493838-18499187 GCF_001723895.1 Crocodylus porosus | reverse complement strand
CTGGGGCCTAGGGACATGGGACAGCAGGTCAGGAGTGAGGAACACTGGGCCAGGACTGGCCATCAATGTTTATGAATGGGTCTTGGTACAAAAAAGGTTGAGAACCACTGGTGTAGTACAAACCCCAGCTCAAAGCAGGACCATCCCCAACTAGGTCATTCCAGCCAAGGCTTTGTCAAGCCAGACCTTAAAAACCTCCAAGGATGGAGATTCTACCACCTCTCTAGGTAACATGTTCCAGTGCTTCATCAGCCTCCCGATGAGAGAGATTTTCCTAATATCCAACCTAAACTTCCCTTGCTGCAACTTGAGACCATTGCTCCTTGTTCCATCATCTGTCACCACTGAGAACAGTCCAGCTTCATCCTCTGTGGAACCACCCTGCAGGTAGTTGAAGGCTGCTGTCATATTCCCCCGCAGTTTTCTCTTCTCTAGACTAAATAAGCCCAGTTCCGTCAGCCTCTCCGTAGAACGCATGTGCCCCAGGCTGAACCATTTCCACTGGACTCTGTCCAACTTGTTCATATCCTTGCTGTAGTGGGTGACCCAAAACTGGACACACTACTCCAGATGTGGCCTCACCAGTGCTGAATAGAGAAGAATAATTACTTTGCTCAGTCTGCTGGCAACACTCCTACTAACACAGCCCAGTATGCTGTTAGCTTTATTGGCAACAAGGGCACACTGCTGGCTCATATTCAGCTTATTGTCCACTGTAACTCCCAGGTCCTTTTCTGTAGAGCTGCCCAGCCCATCAGCCCCCAGCCTGTATTCGTGCGTGGGATTGTTCCATCCAAAGTTTAAGACTTTGTACTTGTTCTTGTTGAACATCATGAGATTTCCTTTGGCCCAGTCCACCAGTTTGTCTAGGTCTCTCTGAATCCTAGCCCTATCCCCCAGTGTATCTACTATGCCCCCACAACTTGGTGTCATATGCAGACTTGTTTTGCTGAGTGCAAACTTGCACTCTGTGCTGTCTTCCAGGTCATTAATTAAAATAGTGTACAAAACCAGCCCCAGGACCAACCCCTGGGGCACTCCACTTGATACTGGCTGCCAGGTAGACATTGAGCCATTGACTACTAGCTGTTGAAGCTGACAGTCCAGTCAGCGTTCTGTCCACCTTACAGTCCATTCATCCAACTCATACTTCTTCAGCTTGCTTGCAGGAAGCTGTGGGACATAGTCTCAAAAGCCTTGCTAAAGTCAAAGGTATGTTATATCCGCTAGGGGTGCAGCAATAGAGATTTTGGGAGCTGATACTGATAGACAATTTTTAAGGAGGCATATCAGCTGATACCAATCCAATTTCCAATACAGCTGTGTCCAGCTGATAAGCCTGTTGTGAGGGAAGGTATGTGGAGTGGCAGATTAAAGCCCGCTGCCTTGACGGAAGGAGTGGGGCAGGGGTAGGCGCCCCATGCCAGATTTTGCTGCAGCCTCCCCTCCCCATAGCCTCCCTCCCAGCACCTCTGCTGCTTGCCCCACCCCCACCAGGAGGTTGGCCCCAGCCTGCAGTTGCAGCCTGCCCCACCCTGGCCCATGCAGAACCAGGGGCACATGACACCCCCCCCCCATGCCCTCCCAGGGTACATGCAGCAGCGGGAGCCACTCCCCTTCCCCCGCACCCCCCAGACAAGCTGTGGCTCCCTCCTGCTCTGTGTCCCGCCCCAGCTGGGCAGCACCTACCCCAACCCCTGCCCCACTCCCTCCCTCACCACAGGGGAATTGACCTGCCCCCCCACGCCCCTTCGCCTTCCACCACAACAGACATACCAGCTGCATACAGCTCTCCATGCTGCTGGGCTGTGCTCCTCGCTGCCTGCATGGTCCGCTGTCACGCACACACACAGGCATTTATCAGCCAAATGACTGGCCACATCAGGCTGATTTCCAGTACAGTCAGTTTTCTTTATATTAGTGCCGATCCAGTATCGGAACAATATATTGATACACCTCTAATATCCATCTCTTTTCCCTGCATCCATAGAGCTGGTTATCTTATCACAGAAGGGAGTCAAGTTGGTCAGGCGTGACTTGCCCTTGGTGAATCCATGCTGACTGTTCCTAATCACCTTCTTCTCCAAGTGCTTAGAAATGGTTTCCATGATTTTTCTGGGGACTGAGGTGAGGCTGACTGGTTTGCAGTTTCCTGGATTCTCCTTCTCTTTTCTAAAGTTGGGCACTATATTCGCCCTTTTCCAATCGGCCGGGCCCTCCCGATTGCTACGAGTTTTTAAAGATAATGGTCAGTGGCTCTGCAGTCACATCAGCCAACTCACTCAGCATTCAGCTCCATGGGTTTATACATGTCTAGCTTTTCTGAATAGTCCCTAACCTGTTCTTTCACCGCTGAGGGCTGCTCACCTTCTCCCCAAACTGTGCTGCCCTTGCCTATGAAGACTGAAGTAAAAAATGCATTGTGTACTTCAGCCTTTTCCTCATCATCTGTCACTAGGTTGCCTCCTCCATATAGTAAGGGACCCACACTTTTCCTGACCTTCCTCTTGTTAACGTACTTGTAGGAACCATTCTTGTTACCCTTCATGTTCCTTGGTAGCTGCAACTCCAATTGTGCTTTGACTTTCCTGACTTCATCCCTGCATGCCCAAGCAATATTCGTATATTCCTCCCAAGTTGTTTGTCCAAGTTTCCACTTCTTGTAAGCTCCCTTTTTGCGTTTAAGGTCACTGAAGAGTTCTCTGCCAAGCCAAGCTAATTGCTTGCCACATTTGCTGTTCTTCCTGAACTTCAGGATGGTTTGTTTCTGCACCCTCAATAAGGTTTCTTTACAGTACAGCCAGCTCTTCTAGACTCCTTTTCCCCCCAGCTTGGCCTCCCAGGGGATGTTGCCCATGTGTTCCCTGATGGAGTCAAAGATCCTGTACCCATTTTTCATTTTCCTCAGCTGGTCAGTTTATCTCTCAACTTTATGTGTAGCATGTTAGGACAGGAGGGGAAACATTAATTTAAGAATGGAAAGCAGATTCTAATGGAATAAACAAGAAGTATCACTGACTTATTTTTGTAACACCTACATCATAGAATGGAATCATGTAGTTAGAAGGGACGGCAGCAATCGTTTAGTTCAGCCCCCTCTTTAGATACAGGGTGTGTTATTACTAATCCATCTCAGCCTTATCTCTGTCCACCTCTTCCTAAAAGCTTTCAGCAAAGGAGATTTCACAACTTCTGTGGATATTTGTACCATTGTCCTGTTCTTAGAATCAGGAGAATTGATCTAAATCCACCTTGCAGTTTAAACCCAGTGTCACACGCCGTGGTAGAGAACAGTTGTTCTCCCTGTTCTTTATGGCAGCCTTTTCAGTTGTTTGAAAACTAGTTGGGTCCCTCCCTCTCTCTCCTCCCTTCCCCCACCCTCTTAATCTCCTTTCTCCAAGCTAAATATACTTAGTTCTCTCACCCTTTCCCTACATAGCTTGCATCCCAGCCTCTTTATCACCTTGTCACTCACCTTTGGAACCTCTTCAGTTTTTCTGCATCTTTCTTCAAGGCAGATATAGCACTTCTTCTGAGGGCTGACCAGTGCAAGACTGTTGCTACCCCTTCCTATGTCTTGCATTTGCTTTTTGTTATTGTTGTCTGTATTGTATTTCTCTAATTTATCAAGATCCTTTTGGATTCCAATTGTATGGTCCAGAGCTTGCAGCCTCTCCCAGGTTTGTGCTGTGTGCAGACATGAACTGGAAGTGAGCTTTTTCTGCATCCAAGTCATTAATAAGCTGATTAAATAGTACCAGATCCAGGACTCAGCCCTGTGGGACTCCAGTTGAGAGCACCTGCCATTCTGATGTTGAGCCATTAATAGCTACTCTTTCCAGTTGTTTGAGTAAGTATGTTCCCACGCAATGAGAATTCTATCTACCCACATTTTTCCATTTTGCTTATGAGGCTGTAGTGTGGGTCCTTGACAAAGGCCTTTCTAAAGTCTGGGTAAGCATTGTCCATTGTGTTTCTTTCATCAACCAAGAAATTATCCAGTCAAATTAGGAAATCGAGACAGTTTGTCATAGTCACCCTTTCGTTCTCCAGATGTTTACAAGTGGATCATTTTACACTTTGTTCTAATAACTCCCAAGCATTGAAGTCACACTGACTGATCCTTTAATTCCCCATATGATCTCTCCCCCTTTTTAAAAATGGGCACTATGGGCACATTTACACATGCTCCAGAGTTGGGGGAGGGGGCTTTAATTAGAGTGTTCTAATTAAAGCATGTCTGTATCTTGTGTTTCAGTGTCCCTGTGCTTAAAAATGGCAGCAGAGGCACTTGAACTAAAGCTTGTTCTATGAGCTTTAGATAAATCTCCCCTGCCATTTTTAAGTGTGCGGACACTGATGCACGAGATGCAGGAGACTGCTGGAGTGCAGTAATTGCCACACTCCAGCAGACTCGATTAATCAAGTCTGCTCTGACACTGAAATTCCAGCATGTTGGAGCAGACTCTGCACTCATGTATAGATGCCCTATATTAGTCCTTTTCCAAGCCTCTGGTTTTGCCTATCTATCATGACTTTGCAAATATTAGTACTAAGAGGTCTGAGATTCTTTAGCTTGTTCCTTTAGCAACTTGGAATAATTTTTTCAGGCTGTGCTGATTTAGTTCGTTCAAATAGTTCAACTTCTGACACTTACTACTATTATCTGCAGCCCTTCCCTGCTACTGTGTATATGAGTTGTGGTTAGCTGTTTGGTTGCAGTTTCATGTTCTGTGAAGGACAAGTCAAAGTAATCACTGTGCACCTCTGCCACCTTTGCGTTTTCTAAATTGATAGTTCTCCCTCACCACTGAGTGGTAGACCCACAGCTTCCCTCATCTATTGGTTGGCCTTGTGGTTGTATGTAACATCTCTGGCCAGTGCTTGCTTTCCTGATTTTGTCCCTCCTTCATCCTATTAAATGCTGGCCATGTCCTCAGTGTCCCAGAAAACACATAGAGGCACTGGGACTTGAGTCTAGCACAACAGCTAAGATTATCTCCTATGAGCTGGTCTTCTCCAGTCAATCATTCCCTAAAGTCCCATTTTTAAAGCAGGTGTAGGTTGAAGTTTAAACAATATAAAAGACTAAAGGTGGAGTTCTGATGACTGCATAAGCTGGATTTCTAGCTGGTTACCTCCTCCCATCCTCACAGTAATAAAAGAGAGCAAAGAGGGGACCAGTAAATTGTAGTTTTACAGCTCAGCTTACAAGCACATGGGAAAACCTTTCACGTTCTAGGACCCACATTTCTTGCTGACCTCTGGTACTGAAGTGCCTGAACTGGACAAAGTATGGCAGGTGAAGTTGCCGAAAGGATCTAGTCATCCCACTACTTAATACTGACT
>NW_017728921.1:18459430-18492953 GCF_001723895.1 Crocodylus porosus | reverse complement strand
TCACAGGCCTCGTGTTCAACACTGACAAATTTAGTATCATCCATACTTCACCATACAGCTCAGCTCTCCACCCTCTCCCAAATGATTCACAAAGAGTTTTAAGAAGTTCAGACTTCACCAGCTCCCTGTGGTCATATGAAACACCACTCACTGAAGAAAAGATGTTTTTTTCTTAAGTTTGCTGTTACAAGCCAAGGTGCCCGTGACACTGACAGGATATGCTTAAGTCCTACACACTCATATGTTACTGCCTTGCAGAAAGGGCAGCACCTTAAAATTAACCGTTTCAGAGAGGCAGGAGCTTCTACAGGCAACCTACTTTGTCCAAGGCAATGACAAAGTTTCTTAGCATCTGACAAAGGCTGTTGCCTGTAAAAGCTCCTGCCTCTCAACTAGTTTTTCCCTAAGGTGTCATCCTGCCATACCTTCTGTCTGACTTCAGATTCATGCAGATACCACTGCTCAAGTTATTGCCTGCCATTCATGTGACAAATAAACTAGAATACAGCCTCCTCCTCTAAAAGCCAAAGATCCCATTGCAATATAGCAATTCTAAAACAACTGCATGGTGCTGGGGCTAGCTGTTACCCTGAGAGCAGGCTGAGCATTTCCTAAACAGTTGTAGCTCCTTGCTTACCATTTCTGATGCAGAATAAAGCAGTGCAAAGTAAAAGTTCTCAGCTTGTGTCACTTAGGTCTCTGTAGGCAAAAGCAAATATCAGCAGGGAGGTCTAACATGCATTACTGCTGATGCCATTGGGAGGGCACAGTGCCTTGCACTCATAGTCACCAGTGGCTTGATCATAACACTATTCATTAGCATGTGCTCATTATTGCTACCCTGCTCCTGAGAGGTTCCCAAGGATGGCATCAGAACAGGCCTCACCCGAGCTCTGACATCAGATGTTACAGCTTAAGGATTTGGCTGTAGTTGCTACTTGAGCAACTACCTGTTCATCCACCACTGGGTGCTGCATAGCAATCCAATCAGATTACCCAAGCTTTAGCTGTTGGTGTCCTGCACCCAAGCCCACAGCTTCCTTACTAACCTACCACGTAGTACAGTTTCTCCAGTCACTCAGGCCATAAACAGGCTTGAGACCATGAATACTTAAGATATTCCACGCATGCTTCCCCCTCACTACCTAAAGCAAAAATCTTATGAAAAGTGGGATGCTGGATAAATTGCAATCACAGTTAGGCCCTGGGATCAGTGCATCATAAACTCTTACAACACTGCTATTCCAAGCAGTAAATTGGCCAACTGAACATGCTCAGGGTAATTCCAGCTTCAGCCAGGGCTGGTCTTGTCTTAGGGCATCAAGCAGAGCCCAGCTCACCCTTAATCCACCAGAGCCCAACCCTAATGAGCACCTGTGACTTGTGGATGCTTGGCCACTCAAAATTGCCACCCCTCCCCCCAAATTGAAATCTTGAGGCACATTTTCTTTGCATGTACCTTTGTGCCTGTGTGTGCAATACCCAGGTGTAAATCTATGCACGCACACGCGCGCGTGTGTGACTGGGACTCTGTCTGGGTGTCAGTGCTACAGAGCCTCACTCTTGGATCTTTCTCTGTGGGTAGGTGAAGAAGATGGGAGCCCTTGGGCTGCTAGCCATGGATGTGCCGGAGGAGTACAGCGGGGCAGGGCTTGATTACCTGGCCTATTCCATTGCTGTGGAGGAGATAAGCAGGGGCTGTGCTTCCACAGGGGTCATCATGAGCGTCAATAATGTAAGCTTCTCTCCTGTGTAGGAAGCCCTGTGGGGAAGGGGGGGTGAACATTGCCCTCAGTCAGGAACAAAGGTGGCATTTGAAAGGAGCAGATCTCTGTACAGATAGAGGATGGGAATGTGCCTGGGCTGTGCATTGCCTGTGATGGTGCTGGGTTGCAGCAGTTGCATTCTTCTTCAGGGTAAATAAACACAACTTCTCTCTTCAGTCTCTGTATTTAGGTCCAGTGTTGAAGTTTGGCTCTGAAGAGCAGAAACATAAGTGGATCGCACCCTTCACCAGTGGAGACAAGATAGGGTGTTTTGCTCTCAGTGAACCAGGTAATGGTTGGGGCAGGGAGTGGAGTTAACATTCCTGGCCTGAAAAGTAGGGAGTGGTTTCACCCTAGACTTGCTTTAGAAAGGGGCTTTGCAGAACTTAGCAGCAGCTGAAGGTGGTTTGTTTTACCCCCCCTTGTAACACCTGCTGCGTATTTGGTTGTGTTGCTTCTAACTGCTTGAGTGAACAGGAATTTTTGGCTTTGTTTTGCCTGGTGTCTTGCTCAGGAAATGGCAGTGATGCAGGAGCTGCTTCCACAGTGGCATCACTGGATGGTGACGAGTGGGTCCTGAATGGCACCAAAGCTTGGATCACCAATGCCTGGGATGCCTCTGCTGTTGTGGTATTTGCTACTACAGACAAATCCCAGAAACACAAGGTGAGCCTAGTTGGTTATAGTGCTATATGCAGCCCTGAGCATGTGGTATCTTAATTAACTTTGCCAGCCATGTAGAGGGAACCCACAACATGTAGTGGAAGAGTGGCAGATACCTGGTAAAAAGGTTCTATGCCTTACCCTGGAGATGGGGTCTAGAGAAAGAGAAGGAAAAAGCAGGGCTCAGCAGTGTTTTTGGGCAGATTGCCAAAAACACCCACAACTTCAATTTCTAAGATGTTGGCATACCAGGGACAGACAGCAGGGGAGACATGAATGGCCCAATCCTTGTTATGGCAACATAGCCCTGACCCCTTGCCTGCCACCTGCCCTGAGGCACACATGCAGAGCAAAATGTCTTCATGTGCCACGCTCTAGGACCTGTGCCAGGGGTTGCCTATCCCTGCTATATGGTATTTGAATAGTCTTTCCCATGGGTTTCTGAGCCTGTATCCCAGGGAGCCTGGAGCAGAGCAGATGGTACTGCAGGGGGTACCACTGTTCTTGTTCTTTGCATACTAACCACCCTTGTGATCAGTGGTGACTTTTTTTCCATCCCACTCCCTTCCTGTGGCCACTCAAGTGAGCTGGAATTAAGCCTTCACTCCCTGGAAGAACTGTCTCCTGCACAGTGGGAGATGTGTGGTAATATTACCAGCCTGGGTCTTGTTGCAGGGCATCAGTGCCTTCCTGGTTCCCATGCCAACCCCTGGTCTCTCCTTGGGGAAGAAAGAAGACAAGCTGGGAATCCGAGCCTCCTCCACCGCCAATCTGATATTTGAGGACTGTCGGATCCCCAAAGCCAATCTACTGGGGCAGCTGGGGATGGGCTTCAAAATCGCCATGGTAAGAGACAGCTGTGATTGTGAGCATGTGGTGCAGACAAGGGACTGCAGCCCTGTACAGTGCTTTCCAGTCAGACCTCTTCTGGTCAGGCTAGGGCCACTAGCAGTAGGGGTGGGCAGGGGTAGGTTCATTACAGGAGACCCTTTCCTCCACCTCTCAAATTTCATACTTCATCTAAAGATCTGTCTGCAGGGCAGCACAAAACCTTTCACCACCTCTCCAGATCCCTTGGTAGGGATAAGGCAAGAGTCTGTGCTTCTGGATGCAGAGGTCTCAGGCTCGATTCCAAGACATGGATGAAATTCAAAGAGGGAAAGTTTGAAACCTAGAGGTCTCAGTGGCACATAGGGGACAGCAGATTTTCTGCAGTGAAACAAGACACTTAAGAGAGTGAGCATCTCTCCCAGCAGGATTAGAACAGGATTGTGCCTTACAACACAAGTGTATGCCACAACTACTTTTCCAGTGCACCTTTTGCACTTGAGGCCTGTGCAGGCTTCCTGCCAGAAGTCTGGGTTAAAAGGCCCCTTCTTGAAAAAAAAGGCCTTTTATGAGGGAAGCGGTAGCGCTTTTCTGTGTTGCAAACGGCTGCCATTTTTAATTAAATTCTGCCTGGCTGAGCAAGGGGGGAGGCAACACTGATGCTAAGTGCACTGTTGGAATTGCTCCAAGATGTAATCAGTGGTTTGAAAGCAGAGGGTGAAAAAGTGTCAGAACTCTCCTGAGATGTGCAGCAACCTTGACACTCACTAACCAGGCCCTTAATTATCTACTCCTCATCAATGGATGCAAAGGAAAGGACAGTTTGTGTCCCTGAGAGCAAATGAGTGCTCTACCTGCTCAGACCCACTGACCCAGGGCTTGTCTCCTGGTTTATGAGTGTTCCATATGAAAATGTGACCAGTTTTGTGTTTTTCCAGAGTTGGGCACTTCGCAATTTAAAATCAGGTCCCTTTAAAATGTGTCAAATTGGATGTGCCCACTTCATTTGTCGTTTTTGGGATGTGGCCAGAGACATGGAGCTTGCTGGGGAAGGAGTGAGACTTCACACACCTGGGTGTGTGCTGGAAGCAGGAGCAGCCATGCAGGGCTGGGGGCTGGTTTCACTTTTCTGGTCCTCCCACTCCCCGTATGCTCATAGTTTCCCCTTTACTTCCACCCTTCTGCAAAGCAGCAAGATCTCTGCTAGATTATTTTCTCTCCATGTTCCCTTCCCTCCTGCCCTGCCAATGTTTGCTGGAGGTGCTAGATATTGCAGCATTCTGTTCTTTCACACACTGAGATTGTTCTAGAGAAGGAAAGGATGGGATGTGGCTTCCATGGGACAGCAGATTTCTGGCTCCCTGGTGTAGGGAAGAATGCAGGGGTATTTGCCCTGGATGTATGACCATTGTGTGTCTCTCAGCAAACCCTGGACACAGGCAGGATTGGGATCGCCTCCCAGGCCCTTGGAATAGCTCAGGCAGCTCTGGACTGTGCTGTGGATTATGCGGAGAAGAGAGTGGCATTTGGTTCACCCATTACTAAACTGCAGGCTATTCAGGTAAGTGGTCAGACTGAAATACGTTGTCCTGTTTCTGCCAACATCAGGGACTTTGGTTCTGAGTGTTTCATTTCAGCACAAACTGATACTGCTGAGTTGGCACGTAGAGTAGAGCAGCAACTGGTTTCACCACTGAAAGGTGATGCACTTTTAACTTGATGTGCACAGACAAGTGCTTCATGCACACACAGGCCTGGCTGTGTTGACAGGCACTGGGCCCCCTTACTGCCTGGGCCCCCATACAGCTGGGACACAGGGCTCCCTCTGCTTCAGTGTCCCCCACAGTATGGAGAGACTGCCTGGGATGCGGAGACTCATCAACACATTCTCATTTAAGCAGAACTTCAGAGTCTGGGGGAAGTAAGGCTGTGCCCTGAGGTGTTTGTGTCTGTTGCAGTTCAAGCTGGCGGACATGGCAGTAGCCCTGGAGAGTGCGCGCCTGCTGACCTGGAGAGCAGCCATGTTGAAGGACAGTGGGAAGCCCTTCACCAAGGTATGTCCATCCTTCCATTTATCACTTCTGCTTCTAGCACAGAACACATGGAGACTCCAGCTCTGGCATGGTGCTTGCAGCATATGGTGGAGATGGCAGCATGGCTGACAAGCAAGGAGCTGGTGCCACAGTGGTGGTGATGGATGGAGCAGCTGGAGGGCAACTAGGGCTGTGCCAGCCTTTGCTCACCTTCCTGCCACTGATCACCATGTCCATTGGTACCCTGGACCCAAGGGCCCTGGATTCTGTGGCAGGCCACTGCCCCCAGTCACACAACCTCAGCTTCTGTTGGCCTGTCGGTAGCCTGGCAGGCTGGACCTGGTGTGCAGCTGCCTGTCTGACACCCTTGAGGTTGTTTAGTCTGGAGAAGAAAAGACCCAAGTGGGGATTTGATAATAGTCTTCAAATACCTGGAGAACAGTTACAGAAAGGATGGAGATGGGCTGCAGGGAACAAGATGAGGAGCAGTGGCCTCAAGCTGCAGCAGAGGAAATTAGGAGGAACTTTCTGACTAAGGGTAGCCAAGCCTTGGAACAGACCACCTAGAGAAGTTGTGGAATCTCTGTCCTTGGCCAGGATGGTTTAGTCAGGGATGCTCCTGGTTTGAGCAGGGGGGTGGATTAGGCAACTTCATGAGGTCATTTAAGGCTTCTTTTTCTATGATCCTAAAACACAAAGTGCCCACTAAGCAGATATAGGAGGGGCAGTGGGTCCTCTCTCCAAGGAATGAGAACCCACCCTTCAGCAGATAGAATCCACCCATCTCTTCAGCCCAGTAGAGGACAAGGGATATACAGCCTTCCTTCATGTACTGTGATGGCCTTCTGAGCACTGGCCTCATTAGTGGACTTGGACCCAGTTATCTACTTTCAAAGATCCCCTTTCCCTTCCTGCCCCGGTTATCAGTTAGAGGGTTCCTAGTTCAGCTATGTCATGCATGTATGGATCTCTGAGTATCAGTAAAGGCAGGGCAGGATGGTGTTTAAATGAGTGGTAAATGTCTTCTCTTTCCCTGTTGCTTTGTACAATAATCCCAGCAAGAAGAGGGAACAGACCAACCAAAGGCTGTCCAGTGCCTCAAGCACACAAAGCAAGGGATGTTTTCCTTGCCAGGCTAACAGCAACAATAGTAAACAGACACCCCCCCAAAAAAAAAATCACATGCGCACATATACTCCATTCCCTACTTTAAAATGGACCATTTCTCTTTAATCTGCAAAACATACTGCTAAGAACATATCACTGAGGCTACAACCTTCAAAAATGATTCACTGGTAAGAACAGCACTGCTACAAGAACTGGATATGAACCCATTTCCTGCCTAGTGTGAGGAGGAAACGTTTGTTGGACATTATTAGTACATAACTCATCCAAATAAATCTTCACGGCTTCCTTTGAACCCTCTAGTGCCAGTCACGGAGATGTGGGATCCAGGCCAAAGCAGACCACTGGCCTGATGTGGTATGACATTGCTTTGTGTTCCATGCAGTGGCCCCATAGTAATAAGCAGCTCTGGTGTATATGGCAGCCTAGACAGGAGATGCATGCTAGGTGAAGAGCTTTGTTTGGTTTCCTCTCTCTCCAGGCCCCACCTGGCTCTCTGGTTACGGCCAGTGTTTTCCCACAGCTGCAGATCTTTCTCAAAAGGTGAGGAATGATGATTTATCCATGGAGGTTCAAATTGTAGCTTAGAATCCACACAACTCTATGCCTCTGCCTTGGGCACATATTCACCAAGTTCAGCATCCCCTGGAACACTGACTGCTGGTCCCCTTGTGCAGACATGCAGCTTTAACAACATGCATTGAGTATGTGTGTGTGTGTTTTAGGAAGCTGCAATGGCCAAGCTGGCTGCATCAGAGGCTGCAACTGCCATTTCCCATCAGGTAATTATCTAGAGAACTCTTTTACTGCTCCTCTCTCCTCCCCCCCCCCCAATCACAGGCTAGTAGGGGTTGGGGGAAGGGCTCCTCTCCTGTCAGACGACAGAAGGGATAGAATAGGGATGACAAGTGTTCAGCTGTGTCCATCCTTGCCTGGCCTAGAACGGTAATGATACTGGTGGGGATGTATGTAGCTCACATACTGCCCAAGGAACTCTAGCTTTGGTGCTTACAACCATTCAGCAGCACTGTATTATTCTGTCCACTACTTCAGGCTACACACAGCAGGGCCTGGGGAGAGCTGGAGGCACAAGCAGGGTCACTGCTGGGGAGGACTAAAGATGCCACTGCTTATTCAAGCATTTAAGTCAATAACACTTGTTCCACTCAGCACCTAACTGCTGACAGCGGCTCCCACTGAAACTACAGAAGGGGCAAGTAGTAACACCAGGGTGTGCCCTTTATGCAGCAGGAGCTGCACCTCATCCTGTCCCTGGTCTTCTGTCTTGCTGGGTGAGCTCTGATGGCTAATGAAAACAAATTCCTAGAGAAAAGGCACTGCTGCCTCCCATGTGCTGTTTGGTCATTCAGCAACAGAGGCTGGATGATGGTGGCAGCCCCATGTGAGGCAAAGGGAGTACACAGGGTTTCTGGGATGACTGCCCCATTCCTCTGACTGACCTTTTTGTGACTTGCCGCCTGTTTCAGGCTATCCAGATTCTAGGCGGGATGGGCTACGTGACAGAAATGCCAGCAGAGCGGCACTACCGTGATGCTCGAATCACAGAGATCTATGAGGGAACCAGTGAGATCCAGAGACTGGTGATAGCAGGTCAGCTGCTGAGGGAGTACCGGGGCTAAAGCAGCTAGTTGGAAAAGAATCCAGTCTAAGTGCCTAATAACCGGTGTGCAGAAGGGAGGATGAGAGAAGGTGAAAATGCCTTCGTCTGTCCAACGATTGTTTTGGTAAACAGGCTGATCCCGTATGGGGAAGGGATTGGCTAACAGATAATTTGTCAAAAAAATGTCATGTCTTCTGGGTTTATAAATGTGACAAGTGAAAGGCTCTACCACCAAGCTTGCCTTCATAGTAAAAGAGGGCTCAGGGCTCTTAAAAGAGAGTGTTTGCTTTGACAAGTCACTGACCAGCTGGTGTTAGATGCTGCTACTACCTCAGACTCCCACACAATTTACCAGCATATATAATCTTGGTAAGGATGGCTCCGATTCTGATCTCTGAACAACTGATTGCATTTATTAGCCTTTCCTATACCTGTCACATCACTTAAAGATAATTTGCCCTCACCTGGTGCCAATGACAAAGCTAAACTGAAATAATGGGGTTAATTACTAGCTAATGTGAAAAGTCCAAATGGGAGAGGTAATGTGTTCTGTTCTTGTAGATTTTTGCTCTGACAGTAGGAATGTGGCACAAAGCGAACTTCCTTAAAGGTTACTTACATTGGGGCCATGGGTACCAACTGAGAGTAAGGTCCATTTGCACTACCCTAGACTGATTGTTGCACTACCTCTTCATGTTGGTTTTTAATGAATTGCACATGTTGAATCTTGCTGTGTAAGAGCTCATTATTTTGCCTGCATCTGTAGCATTTCCATTACTAATGGCAGCAAAGATGTGTCTGCAGACATCCAACTGAAGCGTACACATTTGTCTTCATTTCTAAAAATCAGGATGGGTTAAACAGGATATGTTAAGGGGGGCCTACCTGACAGTAGTCACATATTCAAGTGGCAGAATGTACAGGAAGCACTGGAGACATTAAAACTCAAAGTCATGGAAAATGGAACAGATTTCCTGGCTTCTGGACCTGAGAGAGCCACTGCTTGATACTAATCTCCTTCCACTCCACTCAGGCCAGATTCTAGTCCACTCCGCTTAAGACCCTGAAGAACTGTTACTAGAAAGGGTGGGCAGGTCCTCCTCTCCCTGACTGCTTTTCTCCGACTTGGTCTGAAGGGTCAGGTGCCAGCATGTTACAAACATAAGCGTGGTAATTCTTAGGAACTTGAGTGCCGTTCTATTTCCAGTGCTGTTTAAGTCCACTTAGATGCCCAGTAGGTGAAATGGAATTGGGCCCCTTGTATTTCTAACTGAAGAGGGATATGGTCTCACTGCACAGATTCAAATCCATCCAGTTGTTGCTTTTAAATCGGAGCTCTTTTTATTGCTCTGCACTTGCCACATGGGTTACTGGCTCTCCTTCATGGTATCAGGGGAGCTGAGAGACTGATGCATTTTATACCACCTGCCCATAAACCTTAGATCTGCCTCTCTTTTAAAACAGCTATATATTTAAAGGTTGCTGGAGAGGGGTAGGGGAAGGCACAAACAGAATAAACTGAAAAAATATCAAGTCTCCACCCTGCTAGAAATCCTGGCACTGAGTATGGCAGGGCTGGACCTGAACTAGCAGCAGCTCAGCTCAGTTGAAAAAGAGCTTCAGTAATTGTGTAGTTTAAAGACTATTTAAGCATGCCAGTTGTTAGCAAATTCTGCAGGCAGTTTTCTTTTTCTAGAAGTTCAGTTCTGCATTCCACCTAGGCAAAAGGCCTGAGCGCTTTCGGCTTTTCTTCCTGTCGGTTTACAGGAAAGCAACCCTATCCTAGCCCCACACAGTGCAAAGGCCAAACCTCTCAGCTGGGTCACCAATACACACACAGATAACTCAGGAATCAGCAACTGCAAGTTTTCCTTGGATATAACAAATCAGAATGTGCTCCCCAAACTGGCCTCTGTCCCTGGCATGTGTAGAGCAGATTGTAACTGGTCCTGAGAAGATTTCACTACTGTACTATGTTAATTTTACCTGGATCCCACTAGAGGGCACCTAAGTACTAGGGGGACAAATCTTGTGAGGTTTGAAATCAAGTGCCAAGAAAGCAGCACAGGATTAAGCAATGTTGGGAAGCATACTCCAGCAGCCAAGGGAACAGGCCTGGTGTTTCTGGTCAAAAATCCACAGAACTAAGGACAACTAGATGCAGTGAGCCAAGACCACAAGGGCTGCATATCTGCTCAGCACACGGGCAGCAATCAGATATTCAGAGCCTGTTAAAGGGAAACTGCAAGTCGTATAATAAAGGATGTCACAGAGTCAGACTTACTGTGTGCAGCTGACCAGTTTCCTCTAACCTGCAATTTAGAGAGAAAGGGGGGCAGAAAAACAGGTAAAATTAAATCTCCACCCCAACCCAAGCTTACAAGCACATGGGAAAACCTTTCACGTTCTAGGACCCACATTTCTTGCTGACCTCTGGTACTGAAGTGCCTGAACTGGACAAAGTATGGCAGGTGAAGTTGCCGAAAGGATCTAGTCATCCCACTACTTAATACTGACTTGCTTTGAACCCCACTGCAATTTGCTCTCCATTCTCCTCCCAGTTCGTTTCCTTCCAGCACCCCCACAAATTCCCCTCTACCACCCATGTTTCTTCTTCAGGGTGTTTTCTTCCACAATCCTTGTTGGCTGTCTTCCAAAATAGATTCATTTTGGTTCCTGTCTGTATTTCTAACCTCTTGAGGCTCCTCACAGGCCTCGTGTTCAACACTGACAAATTTAGTATCATCCATACTTCACCATACAGCTCAGCTCTCCACCCTCTCCCAAATGATTCACAAAGAGTTTTAAGAAGTTCAGACTTCACCAGCTCCCTGTGGTCATATGAAACACCACTCACTGAAGAAAAGATGTTTTTTTCTTAAGTTTGCTGTTACAAGCCAAGGTGCCCGTGACACTGACAGGATATGCTTAAGTCCTACACACTCATATGTTACTGCCTTGCAGAAAGGGCAGCACCTTAATATTAACCGTTTCAGAGAGGCAGGAGCTTCTACAGGCAACCTACTTTGTCCAAGGCAATGACAAAGTTTCTTAGCATCTGACAAAGGCTGTTGCCTGTAAAAGCTCCTGCCTCTCAACTAGTTTTTCCCTAAGGTGTCATCCTGCCATACCTTCTGTCTGACTTCAGATTCATGCAGATACCACTGCTCAAGTTATTGCCTGCCATTCATGTGACAAATAAACTAGAATACAGCCTCCTCCTCTAAAAGCCAAAGATCCCATTGCAATATAGCAATTCTAAAACAACTGCATGGTGCTGGGGCTAGCTGTTACCCTGAGAGCAGGCTGAGCATTTCCTAAACAGTTGTAGCTCCTTGCTTACCATTTCTGATGCAGAATAAAGCAGTGCAAAGTAAAAGTTCTCAGCTTGTGTCACTTAGGTCTCTGTAGGCAAAAGCAAATATCAGCAGGGAGGTCTAACATGCATTACTGCTGATGCCATTGGGAGGGCACAGTGCCTTGCACTCATAGTCACCAGTGGCTTGATCATAACACTATTCATTAGCATGTGCTCATTATTGCTACCCTGCTCCTGAGAGGTTCCCAAGGATGGCATCAGAACAGGCCTCACCCGAGCTCTGACATCAGATGTTACAGCTTAAGGATTTGGCTGTAGTTGCTACTTGAGCAACTACCTGTTCATCCACCACTGGGTGCTGCATAGCAATCCAATCAGATTACCCAAGCTTTAGCTGTTGGTGTCCTGCACCCAAGCCCACAGCTTCCTTACTAACCTACCACGTAGTACAGTTTCTCCAGTCACTCAGGCCATAAACAGGCTTGAGACCATGAATACTTAAGATATTCCACGCATGCTTCCCCCTCACTACCTAAAGCAAAAATCTTATGAAAAGTGGGATGCTGGATAAATTGCAATCACAGTTAGGCCCTGGGATCAGTGCATCATAAACTCTTACAACACTGCTATTCCAAGCAGTAAATTGGCCAACTGAACATGCTCAAGGGTATGTGAAAGATGACAACAATTGCACTCAAAGCCTGTCACAGCACCCAAGGCAAGGAGTTGACAGGAGCAAGCTGCCACCACACCTCCGTTCCCTCTGCTGTTGGACTGAATTAGCTATGTCCCAGCCTGCTCCTTATAGTTTGCTACCAAAAAAGCTGCTGCATGAGCAAAGCACAAACAAGTTTTGCAACATGAGGAAGGGTATTTTGAGAAAACCACCTTTCCCCCAGGAGCACAAATCTGCCTGCAATACATGTGGGCAGGGGCAGGCCTTTTGCAGAAAGGTGCTGCTTAAGGGTGAAGTCACGCTTGTATTTGTCTGTTTGAGCTGAACCAAATCCCAAATGCTGGGGCCCAGAAAAGGGGAAATCGGGTCATGGACAGATTATGCTGGGGGTGAAGAAAGGCAAAGCCACACTTTCCATTCTGTTTTACAGGGCTTGGCTTTTTGCCTTGTGAAACTAGAAGCGAACAGGAAATGAGTTACTAGGCAGAGCACCGGGAAGACCAGAAGCGTGAGGAGTACTCTTGCTGTAGGGCAGGGAGAGCTGGGCAGGGTGGCAATGGCTGTGTCCTGGCCTCGCACATACTTGGAGAACTCATTGGAACATTTAAGGGAGTCCTTTAACCTCAGTGAGGAAACATGGCTGAAACTTCGCCCTCATCCTCTGTGACTACATGCAGGGACCTGCCCATTTTAAGCCTTCAGCTGAGAGATTTTGCACCATAATTCTCCCATGCTTTTTGGAAAAGCACACAAGCCTAGCAGAGGTCTCTATTCACCTGAGTTTAGCTGAATTCAACAGAAGCAAAAGCAGAGCCAAGGCGTTCTGGTTCATCACACCTAATGTAGAAATATTCCTCACCCTAACAAACAAACCACCAAATTCAGGCCTTTTCTATTCCACTTACAGAGACTTTACTGCAGACTAACCCAGTTGCATGCAAAGAGCTACAGACCAGAGCCATGCCTGGGTTGGAGTGCTCTTGGTAGCGGCTGCACACCCCCACACCCAGTGACATTACAACACCCAGGGGTCTATCCCAATGTTCCTTGGGTCATACTATCTGAGCCAGAATTCATTGAAAAAGACCTGGAAAGAACTAGTCTCCCCCCAGAAGTATGTGAATTGTGTGTGAAAGCACATAAAGACCTTTAGCACTTCCATCATTTAGCTTGTAGCCTCACTGCAAAGAGAACATGCCATGAAAGCCCCACTAAACTTGCAAGAGAGGAAGGTTCACATGTAGGTAGGAAGTGAACAAGATCCATTATCTAACTACCAGTTGCAGTTAACTGAGCAGTGAACACAGATCAGGAACAGAAAAGATGGGAGGAGAGAGATCCATCCTCTTTAAGCAGAACTATGCACTAGCTATTTTACTTGGGAGGTGGCCTCATACCATGTCTAACAGCCTGTATGAAGAGAGAGGGGTAATAATGCTTTCTGTATAGAACCCTGCTCCCTGCAGGTCTATTTGTAGCACCTGACAAAGGAGACTGTTGCTTACGAAAGCCCTGCCTTCTACCCTATATGAAAAGCGTATCGTTTTTATCCCATTGCTCAGTGGGAGATCTAGGTCCAAGTTTTTCTTTTGTGTAAGGGAATTTGAACCTTTACTGAACGTCTTAAGAGCACATGCACCACATCCGGCTGAAGTGGGCCCCTCAACCCCTCCTGTTGGAGCAGGGACAGGAACCCAGGTCTCCCCCTCCTCGATAAAGGGAGTCCCTTAACTATCAGCACAGCCATTTGCTCCCCCCTGCCCCAAGTGCCCTCCCATTACTCCACACAACACAAACTGCAAAGGGGCTCAAAAACTTCTGACCCAAACAGCTATTGGACAAGTCTTTACCAGGAAGTGATTAAAAGAAGTCCTTAGCGTGATTTCCAGCTAGAACTAAAGATCTAGAGATGGGCAATAGGGAACACTCCTGCAATGGCAGGCTGCTAGTGACCCAGTAAACCTCTGGCCCATTAGACATTTTACTGTATACATAGGAAGAGATCACAAAGCTGCTTGGGTGATTCGACAGTTCGCAGGCACTGCCTTGTTGGACGATTGATTCTGTTTCCTTCTCTCAGCTCACCTGAAAGCAGAGTCTGCCAGCCAGTAGCACAGATGCAAGGAAGGGCTGTATTTTCACAGATGCTTGCCCCTAGGTGCAAGGAGAACAAAGTGCTAATGAACCATCTCTGGACAGTTGATAGGAGAGTTGGGCATCACTTGGAGAAAAAAGAAAACCAGTTAAGTTTACAATATGCACAGCTGTCCCTACTGCAGCACCCAGTGCCATGCTGCTCCCCTGATCTCTGCGGCATGAACTTCTTGCCTGGGTTGGTAACTAAGTCTGAAAACAGTATATAACCAGAGCTTATAAGAATTTGTTCAACAACACTTGACTGGCCAGTGTGGCAGTGAAATGGCCAACCTGCATTTCTAATACAGTTTGAATGCTGTCCATGCCCCCCCATGCTGTCTGGCCAAGCAGTTGGAAACAGATTTAAACAGACCATTATTTAAGAGAGTTTAAAACCCAGGCTCTTACCGGCTTAAAGCTTGTTGTACCTGGAACATCCCAATTGATAGTTTCTGCACAAGTGGGGGCCTGTGGGAATACAACCTAATATAGAGTCTTCCTATTTTTGGTTCACTCAGACTCAATAAGGCGGGAAGGCAGAGCATTAGAGACTCTTCTGCGATGCCACTTCAGGTGAATGAGTGCAGTGTCTTCAAATAAGCTGCAGGTGTTTATGGAACCCAAAAATTCTCTGTCAGGAGGAGGAGGACCGTGGCCTTCCAGGTGAGCCGTGAATGAGAAATGTTCCAGCTCAAGGCAATTTCCCAAAAAGCATCACAAAGCAATTCGCACACAACCAAATTCAGATTCATTACCACTTCTGGTAGGTGCTCGTCCCACCATACACCAGTGACCTTTTGTAGATAACTCTGCTAGGAACAAGCTCCAATCAGCAGTGTTTTTGCTTGTCTCTCTTTCCGATTAGTGCATTTCAGCTGTGGATTCCACAGAAGAGATCCATGCAATCAAACAGCTGATGCATTTAATTGAATTTAAAAAAAAACACACAAAAGAAGGGAAACATGAGAGTAGGACCTCTTAGACCCTGGATAACTTCTGGAAATCCAGAGAAGCCAAAGCAGCTTGCAGACTAGTCTGATGCTCAGCCTGAGATGCCAACAGAGTCTGCCAGATCGAAGAGCCAAGGACAAAAGGAACTGCTGAGAGGAGGGGTGGTAGCACAAGCAAGTGGGACACAGGGCCTGTTTTTACTATAAACCCAGAAGGGTCTGGCTGGCCCACAGTTGCCACAGGAGAGAGACTGCTGCTATTAAGCCCAAAAGCCTAGAACAGATGCTCTCACCTCTGCAAGTAAAGTTGTTTTGTATCCAGAGCAATTACATTTCAGTGAATCTGTCCAAGGTCCAGCAGCAGAGAAACCAATCCTAGTGCGGAGGCTGCCGCATGGAGTCAGATATACTTCTGCAAGCTGGCTGGAAACAACTTTTCAGGTCAGTTTTTGCTGCTTGCTCTCAGCAGTACTCGGCCTCCACAGAGGAGGCCATTTCAGCACAACAGATGCTAGAAATTAGAAGCAGCAGCACTGCAATTATAACTGCATCTCTTCGCCATGTGAAGTCAGAAGGGTGTTAGGCCACAGTACAGACAGGGCTTAGCCGAAGAGAAGGGAGGATTACAAGAGTTTTTCTAGAATGCTGAACTAATCCTTGCTCAGTGTCTATTTACCAGCCTTTTTAGGGCCTCTCCTGAGCGCAACAAAGAGCACTTGTATGGGCTTTCCCGGAAGTGAGCTCAAAATGCCAGGAAGGAAAAAAAAAAAAAAAAAATCAAGCTGTCATAGCCAAAGCCACCCTTCTGCATCTTCTCCAGCCACAAAAACTATCTTCATTAGCCTTGTTCCTGAAAAAATGCACAGAAGCATCTTCCATTTTAACTACAGAATTAAAGACCAGAGAGGGGTTGAGGAAGCCGAGAGCACTTGAGACAGACTAAATTCAGATGAAGAGAAGTGCTGCAAAAACTTAGCAGTGACAGACTGTGTCTGAAGAGACGCAATAAAAACCTGGGCTACCCATCAGTAGCTGAGGGGTCTGTCTGACAGAGCAGTTACTGTGCTGCTGCATGCACCTTCTGAAGCAGTTAGCCCCAGGGAGCTGGTTCTACTAGTCACTGTGTACAGGTCTCAAATCCAAATGGATTTTGAGAGCAGCAGGGTAATAAAGACAGAGATTTGCCACGTAACCCCAGAATGGAGGAACTAAGGTCTCCTCCAGAAGTCTGTAGAGCCAAGTGAGCAGAATCCACAGTTGCGTGCCTTGCTGAACTGAACGTTATAGACAAGTCCCCATTTCCTGTGCCTGGCTCAGCACATTCAATGAGCCCTGGCCCAAGAAACAGGATAAACATGCCAGTGTAATGCCTTTTACAGCCCTGCTCTATGGACCTCGGCTTACTCCGAATATTCCAAGAACTTGATTGGTCTGAAACACAACATTGCCTACATGTTATAGACTTCAGCAGCTGTTTATAGCGTTCTTGGTTAGGGAGCTTGGTTATTTTAACTGACACATGGATATAGTTTCAGTAACATGATATGACATGTTTAAAAACTAGATTGTACTTGTAGTCTTCCTCAAACAGCCCAAACCACAAGAAAAGTGCTAGTTGCTGATTCTGACTGGCTTGTGAGAATGATTACACTATTGTGTTGTCTGGCTCTTGTTTAGTGTCTGTCTTATGTACAAATAAAAGTCAACATTTCAGAGCAAAAAATAACTGTGTGGAGAATCTGCAATAATAATGCAACCTTTTGATTCAATGAAGCAGCAGTGCCTCAATTCCACTTCCAGGGAGTTATCGTACTTTAGACAGTTATGCTCCAGATGATAAATTAAGAGGTCATGGGTATAATGCATGGAATAACAGTAAGATACCCCAATGACATTATGCCACTCAATTTTTGCTAAGCTTAGGATAACTGGCATCCATCTAATTTCTGCTGATTCAATGGGTTTTGCATCAGATCCTAAGCATGGTAAGTCTCGAGCAAGTTACATGGAAAGATAGGACAGAGGTATGGTGCTGGGAGGCAGCACTCTGGCCCTTCCTGCTACCTCACGCTGACATTTATTCCTTCTACAATCCCTGCTCTAAACAAAAAAGTGCTCTTGGATCTGATCACCCCATCCCTCCCTCGACAAAGCTATTGAAGAAGTTAAAAATGCCTCTTTCCCTGTCCACATGAATGACCGACCAGTATTCAGCAACAAATCACCAGGGCACACTGCAAAAGCCAGTGTTGATGTCAACACCAGGTAGAAACAGAACAAACATACATTTCTGTACAGCAGCATGAGTTACAAGAATACTTACAGGTGACAATCCCACAGACTTGTTCAGAACAAGAAGTTTTGCCTGGAGAAGAGAAAGAATTCAGTATCCCAAAGCCCACAAGGCCGACATTGTTGCACAGAATGCTGTCCTGCTACTGACCAAACTTACTTTTCAATACAAAGCTAAAGTGCCTTCACTTCTTCATGCAACACTGTAGAACTCGTTTCAGAGATTATACTTTTTATTAAACCAGTGAAAAAATCGCAAGAAACTGGCCTAAGACTTTAAACCACAAGTTGTTTCATTAAAAAAAAAAAAAAAAAAAGAGGCTAGTCAAGGAAGCTCTGATGTATGTAACAGCTTACCAAACAAATACTCTGGAACATCATTGTTTTGATGTGCAAACTTGGGTACCTGTTCCCCCTAAAGAAATGCACAGGTTTTTGAGAATGGAATTGCAGAGCGCATTCATTCCAATAGACATATTCAGAAAATGCTGCTTCTGAGAAGACAAATTTATAGTAAGTATCCTCTCAGGCTAAAGAGGATGGAGCAAGGAGCGTGTTGGGTAATGGCCAATTACAGGAAAGGTTTCTATTAGATCCAGATGTTGGATTGTATCAGCACAGAGTCATAAGCATTAGGGAAGCCCATCCTCTAGTCTTTTCAGTCCTATTAAATGTTCTTAAAGTCTTAAAAGGTGTTGCTAGTGACTAACCACATCCATTCTTCAGTGTCATCTTAATCCGGTCAAACATCTGAGTGAGTTCATACACAAGGCTAAAGGTGCAATGAATTCACACTCCAGCACTGGTTAATTAAGAGTAGGAATAAGACAATCCTTAGAAGTCCAGTGGTTTGGAAACTGTGCACGGCTACTTTTTGGCAGGACCAAACAGAAGCAAGTCCATACCACCAGTGATGCGATAAGCTGTCTCTTGTCATCTTCTTCTAGCAGAGCTCAGAAGACCCAACAGCTTTTGGAGGGAGGCGAAAAAAGAAAAAGTTAATAACATGTTTGTACGTGCATTTTGAACTGAGGCTATCCATCTGGAACAAATGCGTGGCTCTGCAAGGTTTGATTTGGAGCAGAAGTCCTCTCCTCCAAGCAGCTGCCAGTCAAGCCTGCTTTCACTGCTGCATACAGATTTCTCCTCAAAGAAATTCAGCAGAGCTATTCCCAGACAAAAGAAGTCTTGTAGGAAAAAGCTATTCTTCTACCCCAATGTCAGGTTTCCGAGTGAAATGCGGCTCCTTCAAAAGCAGTTGTCAGGGAGACGCTCCTTCCCTTGTGTTGCTGAGTCTTTGTTGTGTGTTGGAAGTTAATAGCTTCTTTACTCAGTAACCCAAATGCCATGTCAGAGCCAGACAACTCTTCCCCTCCTTACAACTGTTCGGGTGAGGAAGAAAGGAAATCTGTGGCATTTCTTTTTAATTCAAAATATCCTGAGACTTGCTGGTTTCTGCCAGAGCTAGATATTAAGTATTTGCTTAAGTATTTTTTTTTCTTGCATTTTTTAAAGCATGGCTATCAACAAAGAGATCAACATTTTGGAGAACTGTCGTGACCTTACGTCTACTGCATCGCTCAGGTATCTGCAAAGGCTCCACTGCAGATTCCTGATGATTCACCAAAGAAGGAAAGCAACATTCCCTAACCTGGAATAAACCCTACTTTGAGCTCACTGCAAGATCTCTGCAGCTGTCGTACAATCCTTTTAAAAAGATCTGTCTTGGTAATGGAGAAATTCCACAATTTTCTGTATATGGAAAATTGGAATGGGTTATGAGTGAAGCTGCTTCTGACAACCTAGTCAGTGGTCTGAACCACGTCTGTGTACAGTAGAAAAAAAGTAGTTCATTCAATCCAGGGAAACTTCTTTTAGAAAGAGAAAATATCCCTGCTCTTAGTTTTCTTCAAAGCATTTTTCAGCAGAGGTACTAGCCACAGCTATGATAGATTGAAAGGCACATGCTGCTGCAGGAGTTGTACTATCAGGTTTATAGTTCAGTGTCACTTGCTCTGAAGCCCTTGCTCTCATTTTCCAATTTACTTTTATCGAAGAGGAGATTTAAAGCATGTCTCATTTTGAGCTATAAATTCCAACTCTCTAGGCTGCTCTTGAGTTAATATGGCTCTCTGAATATGACAAGTTAGGATTCTGCTTCATTCCAGAAATGATCATTACAGGCTGTTTACACAGACGCTTCCAGCCCTGTGACAACTTACGCAAAACTGCCCAGTCTTCCACATATTTGAGTCAAAAAAGAAGGTGCTTATTATCCAGTCTGTAGCACTAGCTCAGCTTCAAACCCTTATTTTAAAGGCAGGAAGATGAATGAGATCTGCCATTCCATAACCTTGTTCTATCTGTACCAAGACAGAAGTCAAACTAGAAGCAGCTGACACACAGGACAGAATTAGTTACCTCTTAAAAGCATCCAGGTATGCAGCAGGGAGGGGAATCTGGGACTTGAGTTTGTTTAACTTCAATATAATTAATTTCCTAGTATGAAGGAAGAGCCAAACAAGAAAACAACTGTAGGGAAATAATACCCACGCAAAACAGGTAACAATGACTGCTTGTTGAATGACTTACTAAGACTCGTGCAGAAATTTCGTCATCTTCATAGTGAGATCCTGTTATCAAACAAGATGACATTGCTACTTATAGTGGCTAGAAGGAAATCAGATATTGTTTTTAAATAAGGCTTTGCTCCTTCATATCAATCAGTACAGCCCCCCAAATCCATGTGTCAAGTAGCAGAAGCCACAAGCTCACACGTGCATGCCTCAAAACACTTTAATGTTGGCATGAGGTGCAAATTCTAGGGACCTCAAAAGTAATTACTCTTTCAGTCAGTCAAATAACATACCCAGAACTGTTTGGTTAGAAAAATTCACATTTTAACAGACTCCTAGGTACAAAGCAGTCAACACACAAACTTTGACCAATCACAACAGCAAAGGACAGGGTTTGTTTTTTTCTTTTTCTTTTTTTTTTTTTTTTTTTTTTTAAGGGGGCCAGGGCTTGGAAAAATACAGCACACTAATGAAACAAAGTGCAAAAAATACAAAAAAAATAGAAAATAGAAAAAATGTATTTACAAGTGGTACATTACTATGATCAGAAAGCACAAAGACAATTGCTGCTATAATACATGCACTGGGTCAAGAAAACTATTAAAAACCTGCAAGTGAAATGTTTGTATTAGAGAGATACAGAGAGAGAAGAAAAGAAAAAAGAAAGAAAGGGGTAAAGAAAGGGGCTTAAACATTTTTCTTCCTTAGTTTGCTACATTGATCAAAATCAAATAACCTCCTAGAGTCCATGAGTACAATTGGTACAAATACTACACTGTTTTTTTAACTGCAGGTTCAGTTGTAGAAGGGAGAAAACAGTTGCTTATTGTAGGTTCATATACAAGAAAGCCATATTAAACTGCTCTACATGCTAAAAATTACAGCAAGCCCCTGTCTGCTACATAGCATGATCTTAGCAGGTTTTTCCTTTTTATTTATTCATATATATATATATCTATATGCGTGTATATATATATGTATAAAAATCGTGCCCTTGTTCACTGCAACATGACATCTGGGTGGAAATGCAACTTGTTACAACAAATTCTTATATGTATACTGCAAGAAGTCACTCAATGTCTGTGGATTTAATAAGTCACTTCACACCACAGGAAATATTTAATAAATCAAAAAACCCAAAAAACAAAACAAAAAACCCATATAGTGACAGAAGAGCTTCTGTCTCAGTTCTCTTCAAAACTGAAGTCCAACAGGAAACTGGTCCCAATATACATGAGAGTTCTCTGAAGAAGCTTCAGTTTGCTTAACTATTTTTTCTTTTTAGTGTTCTCAAGTTTCTGAACAACTTCAGATCGTTTTCAGTTTAAAAGTTTGTCTCCTCTCTTGCAAAGGTCACAGTCTGGTACTGATCCGTAAGAGGGGAAGGAGCAAAGGGAGGTGTCTGCAGTCACACAGAGGGTCCCATCTGCAGGGATAAGAGGAATCAAACGGAGCTCCAAAACCTTTGCTTTTTTGTTTTTTCCTTTTTTAATATAAAGTCCATTCATACAAGTTCCATAAACTGGCACCTTTCCCAGCACCGGTCCAGCTTTAGGTGACAATAAATGCTCAAGTTGAGAAAAGGACAAAGGCAGAAGTTCCAGTCACTTCCTATCTGCTGTATCATACTTCCAGGAAACGGGAGCTGCTGGACTTGGAGTGGAAGGGTTCAGACCACATGCGACGAAGATCGCCCTTTGGAACGGGAGACAAGAAAGCAAACTCATTCAGAAATTATCAAACAGCCCAGGATCTTCAATGACTATAAGCCCTGTGTGTTTAGGTGTCTTGTCTTAAGGCAAATCTGCTCTCACCTTTTAGGAGAGACTGTACTTCTGATACAGTAAGAATGAAAATCCTTTCCAGGTTGGGTAAAGACTTGTTTATCTGGGGGCCTGTTCCACCTGAAAGGCATTTCTGATCAGAGATACCTCAGCTGGCAGGCCCAGTGCCACAGTGCTCAGAGCTGTAGGTCAGTATTTCAACAAGTCTCTCTGAAGCAAAGAGCTTTTAAGTTCCCAGCTGGCTGACCTGCCATGAGGTGTGCAAAAGGAATCTGCCCCCCCGTCAGGTGTTAGGGCTTTGCATACACACTTTCTCATGACAAGCAGGCCAAGGGAAATCACCACTATGTAATTTAAAACAGAATGCCCTTTACTACACTGGAATCAGATTAATGTATACTCACTGAGAGTTTAAAATACAGTTTATCTTACATCCTAGACAGGAAATCAACTCTTCATTAATCAGTTCCCTAACAGCAATGTTTCATGACTACAGCAATGAGAATCCAGTTTTCCATCACTGACGTCAGAGCAAGTAAAACAGACTATCACACCCTCAGAGAAATGAGAAGTAGAAAAAACTTGCTTCCATGTCATCACTGCTACATACTGCCATGCAGGGGACAAAACTTCCCACAGACCATGTTAACACTAATCTCACCTTTAAATAGGCCATGGTGAGGAGTGGCAATAAGGTAAATGGTACCAAATACAGCAGGGCGGGCTGTGCTGCCCGGTGAATGCGAGAAGCCACTGTCGCAGTTAACAGACCTGTAAGAATAAAAAGAGTGATACATTTCCATTAGCGATGTACATAGATTCTCATTTCTACCCACACTAGGATCCTATCTTCCAGCTCTGTTAAAAGGGAAGAAGTAACTTGCTTTTCTACTAGCGGTGGGCAAGGCACTATGACTTTCCCTGGATATAAAAGAAAAGTGAAAGACTTGCTTTATTTAAATTACTTCTTAAAATGAGACACTGTTGAAACTAAACATAAGATTACTTTCTCGATGGTTAAACTAATTACATTAATTCAAACAAACAAATGTCAGTTGAAATCTGTCAGACTGCACTGGTGTAATTTCCACTGTGACAGCTGATATCAGCTGAGGTTATTCAACCTGAAATCCATAGATAGAAGCATGAAAGGTCAAATAGGAAGTTCTCACATTAGGAATCAAATCTCTCAAGCATTTGCTGGAAGAGACTGGGGAGGAAGGTGTGTATATTTTTTTTTTTTTTTTTTTTTACATGCAGTCTTTTCTTCTGTCACTGAAAGCCACAGGAGTTTTAAATTATATGCATACACTGTGCCTTAGAGACAAATCTATCTAACTAGGGGAGAGGGGAAGGGGGGATGGACTGCTATGTCAGCAAGTGAAAAATGTAGGATTTTTTTTGTGGAAAGTTTCATACAAAAGTACAAACGCTGAGTTCTGAACAATCAACCTTCTTTTCCAGCACAATGCATCTCAAGATTTAACATGCAATCTATAACCCCCTACAACTCTCCTCCTCAGTACTGAAGTGAACGTCCACAAAATACCAGACAAACTACCCTGACCGTATATTCCACCCTTGCATTAATATATTTGCAATGAGAAGAATGGGGTAAGGAGAGTCTCTCCAGGTTGCCCCAGTGAAATCTGGATGGAAGAAGGGGAAGGACAGGAAATGTTCCCTAAAAGTCCACTCACAAATAGGTTCATATTATCTTGTAACCTAACATAACCAGCCCATTCTTGTACACTGAACAGTTGTTGTTTTTTCCTTACCTACAAAGTATCCAATGAGAGTGCAGTGAAAGTAGGAAACTTTCTGCATACGTCCGGAGATGTTTCCAGGCCCTGGTGTACCGCATGTATCACTGTTGGCTTGTTTTTTGTAGTTGTCATAACGCAGGACAAAGCAGAGCAGAAGACCGGGCATCACGATGTCTCCAATACCCAGCATAGAGAAGTGGCTGCCTGTGGAACTGGATAACCATTCAGATTGGGTGCATGTCCAAGACACTCGATGACAAACTCTAGACCCTCATTCCCTTGACTCTCTGCTCCTTTAGTCACCCCATCTTCCAGCTGGCATGACTTGTCTCTATGGCAGAGGCAAACTGCCAGCTGTTAAGACAGGTGCAGGTGATCCCATCACCACCAAAGTACTTTGAATTTTTTTTACTCTTACTTCTGATAGCAAGAATCTCTTGCTTCAAGTGCCACCTGATAGTACTTCAGCTTCTACTGCATATGAAAGCATTAATGGATTAAACACTCCCACCTGCCTTTGTCTCCCTTCATATAAATGCTTGTGCCCTTACTTATGCATGTGTTGCCCTCAGAATCTCTCAATGTCTTTCTGGATGGTGCAAACAGTACTACACGCAATAGTCCAAATGAGGCTGCACTGATTTAAAGACATCATGACATTCATTTTATTATTTATACTCTCATTCCATATGCATCCTAACATACTGTTACATTTTTTCAAAGGTAGCTGACACTAAGCAGGAGTCTTCAATGACCTATCTATAGTGACAAGAAAGTCACTTCATATTATATTAGGACCATGCCTAGATAAGCAATTTTTCAAGCACCTTTAATGTTTACATCCTGAAACAGCAAATTGTAGAACACAAGAGAAGAAGCTACTTAAAGTCCAGTCTTAAATTATACACAAGAGGTGGTTAAGGAAGTAACTGTGGGTGTGCCATCAAATAATAAAGACCATAATACAGTTATGTTCAACCTTCAGGCAGCACTCTCTCCATTACACTAAATTCTAACCTGTAAGCAAGAAAAACCTTGAACTAGACAACAAGGTCCCTTCATGAGACTGTACATGCTTGAAGGTAAAACAGAGCCCTAACAAAGCAAAACATCCACAGCAAGAAAAAACACACATGATTAGAAAGTAAGGTTTGTGATGTTGTTCCAAGCTAAACAGGTATCCCTTGAGGAAAATGGAAATCCAGCTGAAAGTTTAAATTTAAGATGAAAATTAGAGAATTAATGAAAAATCCTGAAGGGCAGTGAGTCAAATATAAACAGCAGCCTGTGAGGTTTGGTAGCTCTGCTGGATCAACAGAGGTTTAGTTAAAGGAGCAAGCAATTACAAGGGCACTGCAATGAAACCATGTGATCTCTTTCCACCAGGCTTCTCCATAAAACTTAAGGTACCAAACAGCCCTGCAAAGACCAAGATGTTAAGAAAGACTGTGCTGGAGCACACTGAGCAGTAGGGCAAGAATTCTGATGGATTCCAAGAAGCAAGTTAAGTGCATATTTAGCAGCTTTCTACTGTATCAGAAGGACCAGGGAGCAGCAAGTGAAGCTTTTAAGGAGGTAAATGCAAAGATTCTTGGAATTACAGTCCAGTAAGATTTCACTTCAGAAGATAGTAAAAATGATCATTAAAGACTGTACGAAATTAAAATGATCACAAAGGATAAACCAGCCCATCTCATGTAAAGGAAAGCTGTGCCTTTTGCATTTAGTAAAACTTTTAGGCCTGTTGATAAAAATGGATAAAACGGAGGCAGCTGATATTTAATCTTTTCAGAGTTCAGGTATCTCAAAAAAGTCTTTAAATAAATAAACCTAAGTCCAAACAGAGAGAAGCAGCACTGTGATGACTTGAAACTGGGTAAGGGGCAAGCTACCCCACCCAAAACAACAAAGGATAGAAACATATAGCCTATTTTCAACATGGCAAAAACAACAACAGAACTAACAGCTCCAGATTTAAATTTTAAAAATGTTAATATTTTATGCATATTGAATGACTATATAGTCATTATGCTACTAAACTGGAGAATAAGTCAATAAGTAAAAAAGCATTAACTGATGACAATTATTAAGCATCACGACTAGAAGACTAAGAACTTCAGATGGACCTTGCAAAGCTGATTTTAATGTTTGCAGAATTCAGGTTACCAAATTAAGAGGGGGGGGAGGAGGGGGACAGACAGACATCTCATTGTTAAACCACAAAGTACAAATTGCTTTATGAGGAGTAGAAATGTTGGGCTGTTTTGTTGCGTCTCCTTGCAGAGCTAGAAGAATACAAAATATATTATATATGGAATGAGTGGGAAGCTGTTTATCATCTATAACATGAAAATCCAAAACTGACAAAAAATGAAGAACAATCAGAACTGAAAAACAAAATTTGACACATGAATCCATATGGAAATAAGTGACAAAACATCAAGGCCAAACAGTGAAGGGATACAAAAAAAGGAACATACTTGTATAACAGACAAAAGTCTACAGCTGCATTAAATAAGTACTCAAAAAAACCTCAGACTGAGAAAAGCCAACCACTAATAACAGTGGTCAGGAAGAAATGTTCTTTCTGGCCAGGTTATTCTCCTCTGGAGTACTATGGCTGTCCCTTCCTCTGCATAACCCAATATATCAGCGATAAAAGACCCATCATAGAACCACTAGTCTAATGCAGAAATCTAATTCCCAGGAAACCTGAGATAACTAACTGAAGGGGAAGTGACATCAAACAGGAGATGACATGGATTTATTTTTAGCAGCACCCATTTTGACAGAAACTGAGGGAATTCATTTGTTCTGTAATACAGTGTAAAACCTGTTAGTCTTACCTTGGAAAGACAAGTTTACCAGGTAGCGACAGACGGGGAACATCTCTACCTACATTTGGTCCCAGGTGAAGCTTCCGGGATAAAACATCAAGGGGATTATCAGCTGGTTGTGTGGCCACTTTCACCATAACATTGCTATTAAAGATGTAGGCAGAAAAAAATACCTAGGATGCAGGAAAATAATTAGAAGCAGAACAATTGCAGCTATAAAGCAATACAAATTATATTATCTTAATTACTTTTCTGACTTCTGCTCTGTTCAAGGAAAGAGACAGAACACATATGGGATGGCTGGTAGGTCAGGAAGATACAAAAATACAAAAGTCTACTCAACGTTCAGATGAAAAGGTTTTTAAGTCCAGTTGTCTTCAAGAATTTGAATAGGAAACCATTGGCCTAGGACAGTCAACCCAAACTACTGACTTCACATCTTTATAAAGGAGCAACAAGGACTCAGCAGGGGTAGCAAACGCAGGTAATAGTATGGACAAAGAGGAGGATATAGTAAACTAGGAGCATGAACAGATGTGGAATTGCTTCACTCGCTTGCAGATGCTTCTGTTAATGAACAGAATGTTGAAAATTGGTCTAAAAAACTGTCTTACTCTACTGAACCTTAGGTACACTGGAAACACTGGTGCACTGCCGACAGGTCGGTTTGGCAAGTGGTTTCCTGAACCAGTGCCGGAAACTACTTAACTAGTACCATGGGTATGACAAAACTCTTTTTCATGGTTACAAAAAGTGTGTTCCAGTCAGTCTCTAGCCATGCTTTCTGCATGGGTTAAAAAGAGTTTCTCTCATCCATGCAAGCAGTTAACCAGTTTTTGTTCCCAGTTTAAGAAACCCACTGCTGGTGATTGCAGTTATCAACAAGTCAGTTTCCTTGGACAAATAAGGCTTTACTTCTGCTCTTTTGTGTATGCTCATTCTAATCTGCAGCCATGATTTTGCAATTTGTGAGGGCGATGCCTTCCCTGCATACCAGAATTAAAATGTTCTTATTGCAGTTCTGCACACAGCAGATAGTTACTGAGCAAAGGACTCTGCTGCCTACCATAAGCGTTTCAAACAAGCAAAGCTCAGAACTGGACTAAGAGGGGCTCATCTTCTGACTGCTAGATCTTTGCAGTTCTGTATCCTGGACATTTTTTAGCTGGCAAAAATGAAAGAGCAAATTCTAAATGTGGAAGACAGCAGAAATTTTAAACCTGAATGAAAACTTACCCAAAATACATCATAAATTAGTAACCCCGAGAGCAGCAAACAGGAAACCTTGAGGCTGGGCAAGCGCACAAAGGCTATCATTGCAACACACAGGCCCATAGCCAGAGCTGCAAAACAGTAAAGAAAACTGGTTCATTATTCAAGACTACAGGAATGGTAAAGAAGGTCAACACTTGCGGTGATAGTGCTGGATATACTAGGTGACTTTCTAATATTTACAAATAGTGGCATTTCCCTCCGCTGACCCCAAACTTAAGATGATAAAGAAATAAGAAAATAATATACCTAACAAACATACAAGGTCAGCAGCAAATGCACATGCATGAAGGAGTTACACGTTGGGTACAGAGTACAATCTCACTTAACTAAACTTTAATTATCCACAACAGGAGCATGTCCCACAGCAGCAAAGAGGATTAATTATTTCCCCTCACATTACATTTTTATTATCTAAATGTATTCAGAGCAACTTCACCTACGACTGAACGGAAGTATTCTACATCAACTACTGAGATGTTAGCCATAGGTTAAAAACCTTGTGGCAAAAGCAGGTAAAACGACTGTTTCAAGTGACATCGAACAAAAAAAAGCTCTGTTATCCGGCATCCCCCAGGAATGGGGGATGCCAGATAACAAAATATACCAGTTAATTGAGCAGCCAAGGCCATCGCTTCTTCAACCGCATCTGGGGCATCCCTCTCCCCCTTCCGTGGCATCACTGCCCCTCCCATGGGCCCCACAGGACAGGGAGTCAGGCCCCACACAGCCCCACGCAGCCTGTTATGCCCCCAACCCATGGGGGCTTGGCAGCACAGGCTGCTTTGCCCCAAGCAGTAAGGGCTCAGAGAAACTGGAAGTGCTGCAGTGGGCACTTGCAATTTCACTTTTATCTTACAAGCCAGCAGGCCAGTTAATTGAGCATACCAGCTTGTAAGATGATGGTTAACAGAACTTTTACTGTAATTTGTTTGCAAATATCTAGTTGGTCTAATAAAAGATATCACTTCTTCCACAAGTTTGATTCCTTTTGCCCCTAGACCAATATACCTACAACCTGTATACCATAGAACAACCTTAAATTTCTAATACTGTAAGAAGCTAGAGAATGGTTAAATACAATTACTAGTTTAGAAAATGAAGTAAGGGTGGTTTGTTTCTTTCCAGGGGTGTTTGTGTAGTTACAAAGCCCAACTGAAAACATAAAAGCTAAATTCCAGCTTTAGAGCCAAAAGCTGAAACAGGGTCATGTTACCTTCCTTGACCCTATTCAGAAAAAAATGGTAAACAAACAATTACAGAATAGTAACATACGGATTATTCAGAACAGAAACCCTTAAAATGATCAAGTAAGATGTTACAGGCTTTATTCAATGGCTCCCCCTTGACAGTCAGTACAAGATGGAACAACAGCAAGGAACAAGAAGCTGTACCTCTTGTTCTTAAAGGAAGCAAGTACTCTCTCACAGACAAAAGTTAATTCCAAGAACATATGCTTGGGTAGGCAACCAAGTACATGGAAATGCAGACAAAGCATTCTATTTGTTGCCCCCCCACCTTTTCTTTTTCTTTTTTTTTTTCCAGAGAAGACCCTTAGCAGCTATATTGAAATTTACTCTTTGCCTTTTCCTCAAGCCTTGTCTTAAGAATCACTCAGCTTTACTAAATTCAGCTGAATAGTTATCAATTTTAGTTCTTGGTATGTAAAGTCCTAAAAATGCATTAATCAATAAGCACTTTAACATCAACTTCCATCTTAGGATCACAAGATATTTACAAACATTTACATGTGTAATTGAGTTCTGTGAGATTGGCAAGACATTATAGCCATAATTTCACTGAAGCACAACCACTGCTGGTACAGAACACAGCAGTTAGACCAGAAAAACACAAAAACCTATAAAAGAAAAGGAACTGAATACTATTCCTTGGTTAAACAAAACTAAAAAAAATAAATGCGTGCAGCACGAGTACTACCATGAGGTAATACTAACTAGGGTAAAACACGAGTATCAAACTCATTCAGCTCTGTGAGTCTGATGAGAGTCGCTGGGCCGGTCTATGGGCCAGACTGGACCATGCTAGAGCTAGTGTGCAAGAGTACACAAGTGGGGCACCACATGGAGCACATGCCTTCTGCCAGCCCTCCCATGCTGTATTTAGTGCATGCTGCTGGTCCAGCCTCACATGCCACGTGTAGCAAGCACTGGCCCCACTCCAGGACTCATTCTGCACACGGTTGGCACAGGGTGCATGTCGCATGGGGTGCTCTGCCAGAATTGTCCTGCACACTGGCTCCAAGGCTGACCTGAAATTGGGCCTCAGGCCATCCATGCACTTAGGAACAGCATGCATGACTGGTCCAACGCACACAATACAAGCAGTGCCTACACCAGTGCATCCATCCTATGCACCAGGCTGCTCTGCAGGCTGCATGTGCCACACCGGGTTTGTCCAAGACCCACAGGCTGCATCATAGGGTTCCCTGGGTTGATCTGGCATGCAAGCTGTATGTTTGACAACCCTGGGCTACAACATACATGTTAATGATCTTTATTCTTCCATAATAAGCCATGGAATTTCAAATACAACCAGTTTTCAATTTATAATCCTATTTCATCTGAAAGCTGCAAAATTCTTTTATCAGCATGCTAGGACAAGGTTTCAGTACTGACTAAAGGAAACTATGCCACCAATCAATTGCCAACAATGCTTCCTGCGCTTGATCTGAGCCAACAGTGGTTTTATACAAGCAATGACCTAAACTCACCCTTCTTAGCTCGAGAGAGCTGACGGGGTCAAAACAACACAAGGTGGTCTGGCTACAGGCTTTAATAAAATAATGAGATTAGTCAAATAAAATATACCCAAACTACAGCTGCATGAATTGTAACCAACTCTAAAACAAGCCCATTACTAAGGCCTAAGAATTTTGACACACTGAATCAGGAAGCAAAAGCTGTGGATTTGCAGCAAGAGTTAGACTTAGCATAAGCAGAAGAGTAAATATAAAAAAACATGCCGTCTTACTTAAATCAGTGAGTTTTATCTGAAGTCCAGGATAGTGTTAGTTTAAGCCTGCTTATTTTAGAGCAGAAGTTCTAGTTTATAATTAACTGGAAGTGAAAAATCTTTACCAGTGTAAAGATTTATTTTAATAGTCATTATTCACAAATCAGTTTCTGTAATATTGCCCAAATACACACCTACACACATGACACAATTACACTTGTATGTAGAAACTGATCTGCACGGAAGGAGTCAAAAACCTCTATAGCTAGGGAGAGTTTCTTGTGATTTAGACAGAAGCATATGACCCAGGAGCAAGAATTGAACATCAATAGCATACTTAGAAAATAATAAAATTATTGCAAAAAGTAATTCTAACTTAAATAAATTTTACATAAAAGTAGTTCAGAGAGGGACAGAGTAGTTTTTAGCTAGCAGGTCACTCACAGCTGTGAATGTATCAAATATCTTTAAACTGGAGTCTGCATCCAATTTAGCCATTCCTGTCAATGCCAGTATAATATTTGTGTATTCTAATGTTATTATCATCTCTGCCCACTCACTTACAAGAATTTCTGTACCAGTGCACTCTTTCACATACTGTACACTAGGGCTGGTAAAACTGCAATTTTAAGACTAGAACCAGAAACAACAAAGGACAACCAAGTTAGCAGGTTCAATTTTTCCCTACCTTCCAGTAAAGGATCAATTGCTGGTCAGTGCAAGAAGCAGCATACTTTGAAGTCCTGCTCTTACTTGGTAATTTTTATTTCATGGTTATATTAGCAGAAATCCCTATAAAAATGTTCAAGTCTGTTCCACACAGAGTTAATATTAACAAAAGGCTAACAAGTCATCTTCTGCAAAATTCCCTCAGCAAAGTCCTGGAACAGTCCCAGTACCTCGACAAACACAGTTCACACATGAGGAAAGACATTTCTGTTTATAGGTTGCAGTGTTCATATTCCCCACCTCCAGCTAACCAAAGCATAGGAAGGCTATCTAAATACACAGGAGATGATATATCCCAGTACTTGCCAGGCTGTAATGATTTCAACCTCAATCATTTTGTCATCCAAGCAAAAACAAGCAAAACATCTCAAACACTCCACTCTAAGAAGTGAGTGTTTTAAAAACCCACAAATGTGCATCACGTGTCAAAACAACTCCCTTGGGACAACAACATACCAATTCATTGGGCAAAAAGTCCCTGGACTTTGGGAACAGCCCAGCCAGATTCTCTGGGGGGGAAGGAGAGGAGGGAGGGCAATGTCAGGACTTGTGCAGCAGGTAGTGTGCAGAGAGGCAAGAACTGCCAGACTGAGACTTTGAATGTTTTGAAAGACATCTGTCAAGAAGGAAAAGGCTCGATAACAAGCAAAAAAGGAAGATACCATCATAAAAACACACAAAATGAAGCTGCTCTCTTAAAATGAAGTATTCTCTCTTCCTCTCTCAGACTACTCGTTGCCAGACTTGCAACATCTGTTTTGCTTTTTACAGAGGGAGAGAAACAAAAGATCAATTCTGCCTGAACGGGGAGGAGCAAAACCACAATAGGCCGAGCAACAGCTACTGGCAGATACTGGCTTAAAGAACAGCAAGTGCCCCACTTGCATATATTAGTGAGCACTAGTTATTGCTGTATTCTTCCTCCAAATCAGATTAATTGATTAGTTTCCAGTATTCAGTTACAGAAAAACAGAAGGTCCATGCAAGACGATGCTGACTTGACTACAATGGCTAAAGCAGCAGAGCTCATTTTTCTGACAGAAATCTCTAGAGACTCTTCTCTGCTCAATACTACTGGCAAATATTAATTTGGAGGATTTATACATACTAAAAAGGGCACCTATCCATATGTCGAGACATCACTGGCATAAAAATACTTAAAATGTGACAAAGCTGAAGTGCAGCAACATCCAATATGATCTGTAACCAGAAACCAAGAAAAATTAAAATCAACGACTTTCCCCCACTCGAGACATACTACAGCCTCTGCAGAGTAATTATTCTTGAATAAAGCCTCTTTATTCTGGAACAGAACTATTACTCTGGAATCTATTTCAGTCTCTTTCCCTTGGGACTCTGTAGGTCTTGAACTGTGCCCAGAAAATTTACAAGGAACTGCTGCAGTTTATGAAAATATACTGTGCATTCAAGCTGGGCTACTCTGCTTAAACTCAGCCCCCTGTACTTTGCAAGTTGCACTTTTCTGGATGTCTAAATTGAAAATCAACGTACAGTGATGCTTTATTTAATGTTGAGGCAGCAAAAGGTACAAATGATGCATCAAGTCTATATCCAAAAGGAAAAGGTGCAACATCATGATCCCATACAAGTGATGAAAGCTGTTGCCCTTATCTGCTCCAGTAGCAGTTGGAAGGCTAAGCTAGACTGGGAATTTGAACATCGAATGCCAAAATGCATGCTTTGATTAAGAAACACTTATTTTCAGTATGCCATAGGCAGCTGGTTCTCATCCAGATGAAAACAATGCGATCTAGAATTGGTCCAGGACACCTACATTTCAGATAAGATGCAAATACAGCCATAATGCCATGACAAACTTCCTTTGTTTCATAGTTGGTAGGGTCGGAAAGGACCTGAGCAGATCATCAAGTCCAACCCCCTGCCATGGCAGGAAAGAGTACTGGGGTCAAACAACCCCGGCAAAGTGTACATCTAGCCTCCTCTTAAAGACCCCCAGGGTAGGAGCCAGCACCACTTCCCTAGGAAGTTGGTTCCAGATCCTAGCTGCCCTGACCGTGAAGTAGCGGCTCCTGATGTCTAGTTTGAATCTACCCTCTGCCAGCTTGTGTCCGTTGTTTCTAGTCACTCCTGGCAGTGCTCGGGGGAACAGGGACTCCCCCAATGCCTGCTGGTCCCCTCTGACTAGTTTGTAACAG
>NW_017728921.1:18441641-18456975 GCF_001723895.1 Crocodylus porosus | reverse complement strand
GCAAAGAAATCATTAAATAGGTTAGATTTGTCATCTGGTGTGACAACCAGAACTCCTACCGTGTCTCGCAGAGGCCCCACATTACCCAGTAACTGTGGTTTATGCATCATTGAGAATTTAGCCAGAGAAGGCCTATGCTGTGTCTCACCAATGTCTTGTGATACAAAGCTATGTTTCTTTCATTAAGATAGCTGTCCTCAGTGAATTAACACTCACAGCATGGGGCCTCAGGGACAACTACCTTCCCAAATCTAGCACCTTGTTCTACTGAATACCTAAGACAGCTACTAGTCTACTTCACTAAAGCAGTTTACTGATTCCATCATCTTGCACATAAAAATTAAAGCTAGTTTCAGACAAACTAAAGCTAGTTGCTCCTGCATTAGCCTGTCTTCTGCAGAAGGAATCAACACAATGAGAACTGGATCATCAAAACAGCAAGAGTTTCGAGCTTACAGCACAAAAATAATAGGTTCTTATATATCTGTCCACTTCCTTTTCTTAAGATCATCTGCCACTAGTCCACTTGCACTATTCTTGAGGGTACTTTCTTGATGACTGTAGAGAACTTCAACTTTGGTCTCATATTATAAAATACACAATCATATAAAAAGATCTCATTGAACACACAATTATTTCAAACATCTTGCCTCTTAAGTATTTGTTTAGGTGGATTTCAATTTACCAAAGAGGCGGGATGCTTGTCAGCTGTAGGATAAAAGTTACATATCTTAAAAAACTAATTTTGCACTTAAAGAAGGACAGTTTCATTAAGCAGCCTAACCTGTAGTGCCATATTCTACATACATCAATTCAAAAGCAATCAAACAGAAGTGCAAAAACCAGCTACAAAACAAAGCTGCCTTTGAAAGATGTTATAAGGCCAAGCTCAATTCCACGGCTTCCTGATCAAGAAAGCACTCCACTAGATGAGATTTAGGCAATGTAATCATGGTAGCAGCAATGAGATTTTAATCTTTTGTCTGAGGAGGTATTAAATATCTCTCTTTCTGATAAACACTTGTTACAGCCAATCTCCATGCCATTTCACAATGTACACTTACAGAGATTAAATCTTCCTTTTGAGAAAGGTTTTCTTAAACTGTGTTGTGGACTACAGGAAAGATTCTGTAGCCCACAAAAGCTACCTGTTTGCATGGTGTTAACTTTCATCCTTGTTTCCAGATGCTAAGCTGCATTGAAAGATAACTATAGACACATTAAATAACTTTTCTAGCATTACTCTCCCACAGCTGCAGTTGCCACAAGGATGTTATTCTATGACAAATGCATACAGTAGCATTCCATTAAATTATATACAAGGGAGCAATGTATCTATTAAGATGTGATCCATGTTCCAGAAGTTTGAGAATATCTTTCTAAACCTACATAAAATACTAAGTCAGGTCTACTGGCTTTAGAAAATATTATCAAGTAAAGGCTCAAACAGAGTCTATGGGTATGGCTAAAGATTAAAATTACTGTGATACCAGCTTTGGTCTGAATTTAGAGCATGTCATCTAATATAAGTATGTGACAAGCTACCTGGTATTTATTATGGAGTAAAAAAATTGCACATGAGCAATTACTGAAGAGCAGCAGGCAAGCTGTCAGTACACACATCTTACCCTGTGGTAACCTGTTTGCATAAACCACAGTCACAGAAACATTGGGCTAGAAGGGACCTCAGGAGCTCATCAGTCCAATCCCCACCCCTGCTCAACTATCCTAAACAAATGTTGGTCTAACCTGCTCTTAATAAACTTCCAAGGATGGAGATTTCACAACCCGGGTAGCCTTTTCCAGTGCATAAACCAATCACGTAGCAAGAAAGTTCCTCCTACTATCTAACCTCAATTTTCCTTGCTGCAATTTTAAACCACTGCTCCTTGCCCCATCCCCTGTGGTCACAGAGAACAAGATGTTACCACCCTCCACCTTTCAAGAGTCAGAAGACTATTATCAAATGTCCCTTCTCTTCTTTAGACTAAATAAACACTCTTTCTTCATACATCATGTTTCCATGCCTCTACCAATTTTCATTGCTCTCTGCTAGACTCAAATTTGTCCATGTCTTTCTTCAGTTTAGAGGCATCACACTTGGACATACTAGTTTAGATGAGGCCTTTCCAATGTTGAGCAGAGCAGAGCTGAGCAGAACCACTTCCCTTGACTTGGAGGTGATGCTCCTGTTAATAGAACCCAGGAAACTATTGCGGGGGGGGGGGAAGGGGGGGTGTCAACAAGAGCTCACTGTTGATTTGTATTCAGTTTACAGTGCACTAGAACCCCCAAATCTTTTTCTTCAGTCCTGTGGCCTAGCCAGTTATTCCCAAGTCTGTATTTGAGCATGTGATTGTTCTGTTCCAAATGAAGGACTTTGCACCTGTGCTTAATTAATTTGACTTTTTGTTTTGGAATATTTCTCCAGTTTACAAGGTCATTCTGGATCCTAATCCTACCCTCCAGTGTGTCTGCAGCTCCACTCAACTTGGTACCATCTGCACTCAATCCCATCCAACAAATCATTAATGAATATATATTTACATACATACACATACCCTAGGTTTCTTCAATAACAGGAAATGTTCACATAGTAACCAGTTAAATGACTATCACACAAAATCATTTGGGATCATCACTTAATCTGTATACTTTTCTCCAAATCAGAGCCACTGAAAATGCAATATACCCAATGAAGAGAAGGAAGGAGGAAAGAATTCTGTGTGGAGTTCTCAATTACATATCTGAGCAGAATTCTTTCATAACCATTACCACTGGCACTAGATTTTTAATACTCTAAGCCAGCACAACACAAAAACCACCTGCTGGCACAGGACAGGCACAGTGAAATCTGTTTTTCCTCACACACAACAGAATACTTCCATTACAGCTAGAACTAGCTTGCTACCATGTAAAGCTGCTTGTTTTGCTTCCCACAAAGATATTTCTTGCTCTAACCCAAGTACCGTACAAAGGAATTCTTGGTTAGAGGGGTTACTTACAAGAGCCCTGTTTTGAAGCAGAAGAGCACACCACTAAGCAAGTTGGTGGAACAACTGCAATTGCAGTACAGATTATATGCACTACCTTACCACATACCATATTTACTCAAATGAAATACAAGATTAGGTCCCTCCTACCCAAATCAGTATGGGGGGGAAGCCCCTTGTCTTACACTGGCATACATTAAATACATTGCCTAGCATGTGCTCAATAATGGAAACCAACTATAAAGTTGATTAAATATAGCCAACAGTGAGCATAACTAAAATGCATAGACCTTATTGGTCAACATGCTGATGTAAAACTTTTTTTTTCTTTTTTGCATGCCCCTTAAAAAAAGGCAGACAGTTGCTTCCCCAGAAGGGAACAAGCACCAGGCCTAGAGGTACTCCAGTACCAGGCCAGCACTTGGAGAAGTTGGAGCAAGCTCCAACACCCTCTGCTGATGGGAACCTTTCCCCCCTCTTCCCCCACCTCCTTCCATAGGGAACTAGCACCAGGCCTGGAGGTACTGCAATAATATCAGGTCAGCACCAGGAAGGCCAGAGCCAGCCCTGAAACCTTCTCCTTGGTGCCAAAACCGCTTGATCTTTGCCAAAAGGCTGAGATGCTGATGGGAACCTAACACTATTTTTTTAAAATGTTGTCTCAGACCAATTCAATTCTGAATTATATCAACTTAAACAGCTTAATTGTTCATACCTGTGTGGCACTACCACGGGCAATTATCCTACCTCCCAGACTTCAGCCTGGGGCTTCAGATACTCGCCAAATCCAGGCAAGCATCCTACATGCAAGCCCCAACCCTAGGTGCCTTGAAGTTCAGATGCTCCCTAGTCTCACCTGACCCTAGCCAAAAGGCTGAAGGAGCAAGCCCAGGGGAAAGCCCCAGAGCAATCCCCCATCACCATAAATTGTATAGCTGAGATCCTCACATTTGTAGACATTTGGAGACTCTTGCAGGGGTCAGCCTGCCTATAATGCAAGGCACAGGCATTTATCCTCTAATTACACCAAGATATTCAAGGCCAAGAAGAAGGGCATTACCCTTGCCAGGTAAGTAAAACCATCTGGGACAAAAGCCACCTCATGGTATGTCCCTTGCCAGGTAAGTAGGTTAGTACAATCCATCTGAATAGGACCTGTGGTAGTGCCCACTTAGGGCACTCTCCCTCACCACTGACTTTTTTTCAAGTCATGATGAGCCATTACACAGCATACAATGCAACTTCTTCACTTCCACAGCTGAGCTGTACCTTTCTTTCCCATTTCCAATTATTTCTGTTTCTTCACCAGCCTTAAATGTCTGGCAAGCATCACCAAATGGGGTGCCAAACAGTTTACCCAGAATCCATCTGTGGGCCCCTCTCTCAGCCTGTTGCATATGATCAGTGTGGCTCTGCCCTCCATGAGGTGAAGCTGGATCAGGTTGCCCTATGTCTTATCTGCATACAAGTTTCTGGAAGATCCTAGGACTCATGAGAAGCCAGCTATCATCAGGAAGGCTCATTAACATACAAATCCTTGGCAGGGCGGTGGGGGAGGTCATCTGTAGCATGCACGCACGCATACACATGCACACCAGTGCTGAGCTGTGGGGTCACCACAGTTTGAAATGCTGGGGCCTAACTCAATGAACCCAACGAACTATATAGTAAATCACGAGCCTTTTGATTTGGATTAATATCAGTTTGTACTCTGAGTAGGCATAAATGCGCTGCTTAAAAGTGAGTTTACTGTGCCATAAGGAATAACTGTGTTAAAACTTGCAGCGGTTTCAAAAAAGGTAAAACGCATCAATTCTGGGTGACCCAAGTCTATAGGTGCTATATGCAAATTGCTACAGCTACGTTTACTTCAAGGTCAGGGGTTTTAAATTTGTTCCTCACTTCCACATGCTCAGGGAGACTAGAGTCTGACAGTAAGAAAGGGGGAAGGGGCTGCACAGCAAAAGTTGTGGGAGGGTGGGGAGGGAGGTAGAAGGCAAAGGGAAGGCCAGAGCCAGCCCTGACCCCCCACAAGATTTATTTCCCCTCCTGTAGCAGTGGGAAGGGACAAATTCAAGACAAAACTCCAATAGTCAAGATTTTATACCTGGAAAATTATACCAAATGTATAACTTTTCCATATTTAATTATTGGAGAGTCTTATATTCAGTGTCATCACATATTCAAGAAAATACAGTATTTTAAATAAATTTATTAAGTGGAGTCTACCACTTCATTCCTTTAACTTTGCAAGGCATCAATGCTAGCCAGTTTTACAAGGTGTTTGTCTTGGTCAGTAACCACACAAATTAGGAGTGGTCCACATTATATACTTACCATCCATGAGGAGCCAATGGCCAGTTAGGACCCATATAAGGACAAGCATGACAGATAGTGAGAATGAGAGCAGCTCAGCAGCAGTGAAACGTCCACAGCAGCCAAAGGAAATCCTGGAAACAACATACAATATTAAACTAGACGTTTTAGTAGTTCCTATCCAAACAAAAGAAACGAAATCTAAAAACAAAAAACAGAATGTCTATATTCTTGTAAACTTCTGCCCTTATCTCTTGAGGCTGTTACCAAGGACACTATTAATGGGTTCTAAATTAGACAACAGTTTTATAATGGGGACTCCTGTTCATGAGGCCAAGAACTAACTCATTTTAAAATAATTCATTAAACATTAACTGTCATTTATACAATGGTGGTTATTTCATGGTAGCTAATCTATGAAAATACCAGTTATTAACCATAATACAACCCCAATAACCAAACATGAAAGTCCAATTCCAATTACCAAACAGTGAAATTTCACCCAAAACAAGGCAAACTTCTAAAAAGCAAATGGGGTGAAAATACCCAGCAATAGTATCACATTTCCTAAGCTGGCAAAGGTGTGATTGGCAGACACTCTAATTCCTAGCTTCAAAGTGGGAACATGATTTTGGCACAGAGAACCTGTGCTATACAAACGCCAGCACTAAAGACCTTAAGGCTAGTACTAGTAACAGAAAGCTCTGTTAAAATAATTTCCATTAAAGCAAAGTGTGGCATGCAAAAAACTCCCAAGACTTCAAGTCCTTACTTGTTTTGAGGCGAACAAGGTCGTGTTAAATACTGGCACATTGGGAGTAGAAGGAAAGCAAAGGCTATTGTTGCAAGGACTACAGAAAAAAAGAGAAGTAATATTAGTGCATTCAGATCCATTTTCTACTGTATGTGAACAAACCTTCCAATCTGAGAAAGCTGTGTCAATATCTTTTTAATAAATGCAGTATCATATACTGAAAAAAGAAAATCAGATTAAGACCTATTAACTGTAAGATTTCCTTTGTAAAACCTTTTTTAAAATAAAATGTATAGAAATTCCATGCTTCAATAAGTTATAAGCTACAATTATACTTTTAAAGAGAACCTCATAAAGCAAAACAATACAGACTGCAATCTTTCTTAATTGTTCTCGGGTCACTTGAGACCACATTTAAAAAAGACAAAATGCTGTGTCCAAGTATTCCAGCAGTCTATCAAAAGGAAATACCGTATACAACACAATTCAGTTAAGAAATCCTCACAGAAAACCACAGCATTATCATCACAGACCACATTAAGACATGAATTATTGGAACACAGAAATAGTTGCTTTAAGTTCAATAACACTATTCACACAGGTAAAGCAGCTCAGATATAAGTGTGTACAAAAACTGTTCTAAAATCAGACCTAGATTTGCCAGCAAACTATTTTCAGCTACACTGCTTCACTCAACCTTGTCCTCAAAACATACTTTAAGAGGAGATTTTATATTATCAGCAAAATCTTCCCATCTCCTATGAGTCAGTATTTTGCAGTAAAAGCTACCAAATCAACTACACAAGAGGTACATTCTAATTTTAGTATCAGCATCTTCCTGCAAGTCTTAGTTATTCTAGCAACATTTAGGACAATCTGGGTGTGCGTTTCTGAACACAGATGAAGTTACTTTTTTTTTCTTCTTTTCCACATCACTTGTAATCTTTACCCATTATAAAAACGAAAGAAACCTTTGAAGTACAGCTTAAATGAATTAGGAGAAATTGGGAATTTAAAACAGGTCAAATATTTTAGCAACCCATACAGATGATTCAAATATTTTCCTTAGGTTTTCAACAAGAAAGGAAATGGATTATAAAAGCCTATGAATGCCCAACTCAGATAAATTTTTCTTCAGCAATTCCTCACAGCCGAGGATGACTGCCTTCCACGACTGTCTTATCTGCGTGACCACAGATGGCTGATAAGGCCTACCCGATTGACAGATTTTACTGCAGCTCAGATGTGTGTTTTCACGTAGGGTTGTGCTGGATTCTTGATTTGATCCATGACATGCTGTTTCAGCTGCTCCCACTTTTCCATCTTCTGTTGTTGCTGCAGCTTCAAAGAACTGAAATCCCTGCAGCAGACTTCCTCCATTTGGGATGGTCCTGGGCAACAGTCTCCCACGAGTTGACATCAATGTTGCATTTATTTTAAGTTGGCCTTGAGGATGTCCCTAAAATGCTCTCTCTTGAGTGTATGCTTAAGCTGAGCTGGGAGAATAAAACTTGCTTTGGGAGTCTGGAGACATCCAGATAATGTGGCCAGTCCAATGAAGATGATGCTAGATGGCCACCGCCTCACTACCTGTGGTGTTTGCTTGCAGGAGGATGCTAATGATGGCCTGTCTCTCTTACCACTGGATTTGGAAGATCTTCCGCCAGCAGCATTGATAACACTTCTCCAACAATTTTAGGTGTCTCCTGTATGTCGGTCATGTCTCAGCTCCATACAGCAAGGTGGGAATCACGACTGCTTGATAAGCTATGAGCCTGGTTTTGGATCTGATGTCATGATCTTCAAATACCTGTTTCTTCAACAGTCCAAAGGCTCCACCTGCACATCTGAGGTCATGTTGGATACATCAGCCTTCTGTGAGTGATGGCTTCCGAGGTACAGGATATACTCAACGTTCTCCAAAGTCTCACCGTGGATCTGGATTACTGGAGCTAGGGACTGTTCATTAAGAGCTTGCTGGTGGAGGACCTTAGTCTTCTGAATGTGAAGTATCAGTCCCATTTTCTTGTAAGCCTCAGTAAAGACATCAACGATTGCCTGAAGGCCTGCTTCCGAGTGAGCACATACTACAGCATCATCAGCATACTGGAACGCAATAATTGAGGTCAGGGTGGTCTTGATTTTGACTGAGTCAGTTAAGGTTAAACAGCTTACCATCCATTTGGCAGTTGAGCTCCACTCCAGCTGGAAACTTGTTGCTGGTCAGGTGTAGCATCATGGCAAGGACTATTGAGAAGAGTGTTGAAGCAAGGATGCAACCTTGCTTAACTCCCATGTCAGCCTAAAAAAAATCTGTGCTAGATCCATTATTGAGAACCACTGTACACATTCCATCATGGAGCAGGCAGAGAATGGTGACAAATTCCAGTGGGCATTTGTACTTCAGAAGGATTCTCCACAACACTCAGAATCACAGAAAACTAGGGCTGGAATGGACCTCAAGAGGTCATCTAGTCCAACCCCCTGCTCAAAGCAGGACCATCCCCAACTACATCATTCCAGCCAGGGCTTTGTTGAGCCAGGCCTTAAAAATCTGCAAGGATGGAGATTCCATCACCTCTCTACATAACCTGTTCCAGTGCTTCACCACCCTCCTAGTAAGAAAGTTTTTCCTAATATCCAACCTAAACTTCCCTTGCTGCAACTTGAGACCATTGCTCCTTGTTCTATCATCTGCCAACACTGAGAACAGTCCAACTCCATCCTCCTTGGAACCACTTTCAGATAGTAAAAGGCTGTTATCAAATCACCTGTCACCTGCAATCGCCTCAGGCCCTGCAGACAGTGTCATAAGGACCTGCTGCGGTATGCTGTCAACTGCACACTCCAGCTGCCTGCCCCCCACACTGTCCCACATGGGCTGATATGCCCCAGGCCCTGCACACCCCTAGGGACAATTCTGCCTTGAGGACTCATGATTTTTCTGGGGACTCAGGTGAGGCTGATTGGTTTGTAGTTTCCTGAATCTTCCTTCTTCCCTTTTTTAAAGATGGGAACTATATTTTAGAGGAGCACCGATATATCAGTCCATATCATTATCAGTACTGATAAAAGGAAAATTGACATGATCGGCAAACAGCTTTTTTTGGCCAATGTGGCCAGTAAGGTCACCAATAAATGCTGTGTGCAGCCGCAACATGCACATGGCCAGGAATGCAGCCAGGCACCTTGGAAAGCAGTGTCCAGCTGGTAAGTATGTGGGGAGAAGGGCATGGGGGAGGGAAGATCAAGGCCCCCATGGTGAGGGAGGGAGTGGAGCTGGGGCAGGGGCTGCCCAGCCAGGGTGCAGGATGAAGTTGTGGGTGGCTCATTCACAGGGGGGCAAAAAGGGGGAGTGGCAGCTCCTGCCACTGCACCCACCCCCAGGGGAGGCATAAGGGGCATGTATCCCCTGGATATATTCGCAGAGCAAGGATGGGGTGTCTGCTGTGGGCACTGGGCTGGGACTGCACTCAGGGTAGGCAGGTGTGGGGTGGATGGTGGCAGTGCTGGGAAAGGGGTTATGGGGTGGTTATGGCAAATTTTGGGGTGGCTGTAGCCCACCCTGTAGCACCTCTGTCCCAGCACCGCTGTCACCCGCCCCAAGCACAACCACATCCCAGCCCCCCGTACTGGAAAGAGGCCTGGGTAGCTCCTGGCCCCAAGCCCACTGTTGGAAGCATGCCTTTACCCTGCACACAGATCTGCGGAGGCACATGCCCCTCACGCCTCTCATGGAGGTACACACAACCGCCATTATCTGCCCTTCCCCCTCCCCATGCCCTCCAGACAAACTGCTTGCATCTCCATCCTGTGCCCTGACTGGGCAGCCCCTGCCCCAGCCTCACTCCCTCCCTCACCATGGGAGGCCTCCCTCCATGCCCTTTCCCTTCCCCCCACAGACATACCAGCCAGACACTGCTCTCTAGGCTCCCAGGCTGTACATCAGCAATCAGATTGGTATTGGCCAATCAAGCATCAATATCAGACAAAAAAAAAAAACCAACCCTTTATCAGTGCACCCCTACTATATTTGCCCCTTTCCAATCATCTGGGATCACCCCCAATCACCACAGGTTCTCAAAGATAATGGCCAGTGGCTCTGCAATCACTTCCACCAAATCCCTCAGCACCCTCAGATGCACTGCATCTGGCTCCATGGACATATAAACATCTAGCTTTTCTAAATAGCCCCTAACCTGTTATTTCACCACTGACAGCTGCTTTCCTTCTCCCCAAACTGTGCTGTCTGGTTCAGTAGTTTGGGAGCTGATCTTGTCTGTGAAGACTTCTCAGCTAAGAGAGTCTAAAGCTTTTATGAGGTCAAAGAAGGCCATGTAGAGAGGCTTATATTGCTCCCGATAGTGTTCCTGCAGCTGGCAAGCTGTAAAGATGATGTCAGGTGTGCCTCTTGGTGACCTAAACCCACACTGAGATTCTAGGAGCTCTTCAGTAAGTGAAAAGAGACAGTTCAGGGGGGTTCTCACAATGATCTTTCCTATTGTAGACAGCAAGGTGATCCCTTTGCAGTATCCACAGCTGAACTTCTCTCCTTTCTTGAAGATTAACACAATCACATCGTCCATGAGGTGGTCTGGGACTTCCTCATCATTCCAGATCCTTAAGGTGAGGGCATTAAGCTGTGATGTGAACTCCTCTCCTCCCTGTTTGAAGGTTTAAGCAAGGATTCTATCTGCTCCTGATGCCTTGTTGTTCTTCATCTGCTTGATGGTTTTCCTCACCCTGTCAAGATTTGGGGGGATTCCCAAGATGATATATCTGACTGGGTGTTGTAAGATGGAGTTGAGAACGTTCTTGTTAACAGCACAGCCTTGATTGAGAAGGTCTTCAAAATGCTCCTTCCAATGGGCATTGATGGCTCCCCTTTCCATGATCAGGTCTCCCCCATCCTTAGGTCTCAAGGGGGTTGGTCCCTGAGTGGTGGGACCATAGATGTCTTTGGTGACATTGAAAAAACCATACATGTCATGGATGTCAGAAAGACGTTGAATCTCTTTAGCCTTGTCTTCTTATTGTGGGTCCTCCTCCAGACCTCTGCCCTGGCTTGTCAGAGATTCAATTTCTTTTTCTTGGAGTTGGCGTCATTTTGCCAAGTGCAAAAGGTCTTGAGCTTGTAATCAATCAACTCTTGGATCTTCTGATAATTCTCATCAAACCAGGTCTTGATGTTTCCTGGTGGAGAACCCAAGCATCTCTTCACAGGCACTGATGACAGTGGCCTTGAGGGCACCCCCTGTGCTGCTGACATCCTCCTATTGTTGTCAATTGGAATTCACCAGTTTTTCGTTGATGCACTGGTGGAAGAAGTCTCACTTGATTGGGTCCTTGAGTTTTTCAACACTGATCTTCTGTTGGCATTGCTTCTGCTGCAGCTATCATTTGGGAGACAGTTTGAGTGAGATAACTGAGTGGATGACTCAGTTATCAGTTCAGCAGTAAGTTCCTAGTATAGCTGGGATGCTGCAGACATCTATGCAATCCCGGGCATAGACAACGACATAGTCAATCAAGTGCCGTGGGTGTTGCCAAGATGTCTTGTGCCTGTTTTTCTGGTGAAACAGGGTGCTGATGATAGCGAGTCCATGTTCCACACATTTGTTTAAGAGGAGATTGCCACTGGAATTGACCTCTCCTGCTCCTTCCTTGCTGCTGGTTCTAATCCAGAGGTTAGAGTCCCTTCCAACTCTGGCATTGAAATCACCAAGAAAAATAAGTCTTTCTCCTTCTAGAATGTCAAAAAGGATATGGTCAAAGTTGGCGTAAAATTCCTTCTTGGTTTCACTGGTGGCAACAAGAGTTGGGGCATATGCATATTGGCTCTGCCAGTTTAAGACAGAGAGTTGCTCATTAATTCTGATGGGAAACTCAATGAGTTGGTTTACGAGTTCATTCTTAAATGGCAGAACCAACATCACAAAGTCAGCTTTCTCCTTCTTGTTTACCCTTCCACGAGAATGTATAGCCACCTCCATCTTCTTTGAGCTGCCCATCTCCTGCTCGCTGGGTCTCGCTCAGTGCACCTACATCAATGTTGTGTCACCAGAGTTCTCAGGCCATGATTGCAGTGTGATACTGTGGGCATTCACTGCTAGGATTGTCCATGAAAGTCTTGATGTTCCAGGTCCCAAAAAAGGATAGTGCATCTTCACTGGTATTTTCAACTACAGTAAAAGTGATTCCCACTGGATGCAGTTATCCAGTCAGAAACAAATACACAATACTGTACTAGACAGGCTATGTTTAGGGAACCTTTTCCAGACCTCTCCCCATATGGAAGCAAAGCAGATCTGGAGAAGAGGGCTGCTCAGTCACAGTTACAGCTGCCAAATTGCATTCCTGTCTTGTCCAAGTGCCAGGGGAGGAGGACAAACCTCAGACATCATCCAACACACACCACACAGTCTCACAAAAACCTATCTTTATACACTTCAAGAGATGACAGTAAACTCTGCAAATGTCAGAAACACTCTGAAGATGGACAGACTAAGACATAATAAAACAACTTCAGGGAAGAAGGGGAAAGTGGCAAAATTTCACTTACCTGTAGAGTACTCCAAAAATATGGATACTATAAAGCAACAAGAACTTCAGGAAAAGGGATATGACCTAAGCCACATGTAAAGTTAGCCTATTTTATACCAAATAAGCTCACTTGATTGGGCAGGGGTTGGCAACCCCTGGCACGCAAGCCAAGCATAGCACGCAAGGCCATTTTGCTCAGTATGCCATGGCCAACCATGGCTCTAGGTAGCTGCTGAAGCCCAGGCTGCTCCCAGCAGGGCTTGCAGCATCCTAGCTGCCTGCTGTGAGCAGCCTTGGTTCTGTGGCTGGCAGCAGCTACCCAGAGCCGCAGCCAGCTGGCTCCAAAGAGCTCCATCAGGCTCCAGAGCCCCAGCATCAGCTCCACACTGGTGCGTGCACCCACGTGTCAGAGCGGGTGGTGGGGGAGGGGCCTGAGGCACCGCAACCCATCTCTGTCTTGCTCTTGACATAGAGGTGTTGGCAGGGCTCTGGAGCCCGGCGCAGCTGTTTGGAGCCAGCCTGGGCTCTGGGCAGCTGCAGCAAGCAGCGGACAGGCTGCAAACAGCTGTGCTGGGCTCCAAAGCTCCAGCATCAGCTCCATGCTGGTGGCGACTGTGTGTGCACCTCAGGGCAAATAGCAGGGCAGTGCAACCCACTTGAAGGTACCCGTGAAGTCATCGCCAACATGGAGCTGATGCCGGAGCTGTAGATTTCATAGACATTAGGACTGGAAGGGACCTCAGAAGATCATCAGTCCAGCCCCCTGCTCGAGGGGCAAGAAGTCAGCTGGGGTCATAGGATCCCAGCAAGATAAGCATCCAAATTTCTCCTGAAGGCATTCAATGCAGGTGCTTGAACCACCTCCGGTGGCAGGCTATTCCAGACCTTGGGGGCTCAGACAGTGAAGAAATTCTTCCTTATGTCCAGCCTGAAAAGGTCTTGCAGGAGTTTATAACCATTCAACCTTGTCATCCCTTGACATGCTCTGGTGAACAATCTTTCCCCCAGATCCTGGTGAACACCCCTAATAAACTTGTAGGTGGCCATCAGATCACCCCTGAGCCTACACTTTTCCAGGCTAAAGAGCCCCGTGGCTCTCAGCCTGTCATCATAAGGTCTGTTTTCCTGACCTCTGATCATGCACGTAGCTCTTTTCTGGACTCTCTCAAGCTTCTCCACATCCTTTTTGAATTGAGGAGCCCAACAGAGAGCAGTACAGCTGTTTGAAGCCTGCCTGCTGCTTGCTGCAGCTACCCAGAGCCCAGGCTGGCTACAAGCGGCTGTGCTAGGCTCCGGAGCCCAGTCACCAGTTCTGTGCCGGCAGTGGGGGAGAGATTGGGGTTGTACTGCCTCAAGCCCCTCCCTGACCGCCCACTCTGATGCACGGGTGCACGTGCTGGTAAAGTTAAAATGCTTGGTTTTTGTGTGTAAACACAGCTTTTCAAACTCACTGGCTTGCAATTCATTGATTTTAAAAATTAGTTTGCAACCACACAGTAAATAAAATCGGCAAAGGAAAATTTAGAGAATTTGGGTTAGGTCAGTGTTTTGCTGCAAGTGCAATGAATAAAAAGAATATGATCCCTATACTGAGGAGATTATAGGCTAGGTTAGATATTATTCAATATGCCACAGGAAGTAACAGACAGAATGGGTGGAAGTGTGAAAGGGCAGCACTCACATAACATTAAATCACTGGGTTACTCAATATTGGTTTCTTATTTTATTTACTATGTTTACCTGAGTTAATTTTACAAACATTCAAAGTAACTGAAGGTAACCACCAGCCAAAACAATAGGGGAAAGACCAAAAGAGCTCCCTGAAATATTGAAAGATTTGAAGAAAGCAAATCAGAATCAAAATAGGCAAAGAAAAAGTATGTAAAAATGTGTATATTTTGAGACATTATACAATTACAAACAGTAATTACTAATTCACATGCAGTTTATTTTAAAATATTCCTTCCACATCTCCTTAAGTTTGCCCTAGTTCAATCAGTTTACCAGATTTCCAAATTAAATTTTTTTCCCATATGCTATTTTAAATAAATTTATTATTGCCTAAGTAATAATGGAAAGACAGCCTTTGAGGCTGGTCTCATTATTAAGTGCAGTTTTTATACACTTCGATTGGATAATCTGAAATATATTTTAATTCCTAGTTGTAACACTCATTAATATTAGCATTTTCTATTCAAGACAGAGCTATATAAAGAGAAGAGAATGCAGTTACCTGCTGTGCATATTGTAAAGACTACTTGAACTGAATCAAAGAAGAAGAACATGACTAGGAGAGAGACAGATGCTCCAATTGGAAGGAAGAGCGCCTGTGTAGAATCGATGGTTTGGATACCTGCAAGAAATAAATTAAATTAGGCATGTTTTTTTGACTTTCCTTATCATACTGACACTAGACCAGTATCCTGTAACTCAGTGGAGGCCAACCTTCTTGGCAGGTATGCCATAAATTAAGCCCCCTGCTGTCCCCAAGTACCACTCCAATCTCTTACTTCTTGAGCTGTGCAGGGTGAGGCACCATCCATCTATCCATCTGCCCAAGCCCTCAGCTGGACCACCTGCTGGGAGCCTCCAGCAGAGCAGCCCTCCACAGCGTCTGCCCGCACCATGACCCTGTCCACCTGCAGCTCCCCTCCAGGGGCTGGGCTGGGCTGTGTGCCCCCAGCCCAGCCTGGGGACAGAGTCATAGTTTCATAGTAGCTAGAGTCGG
>NW_017728921.1:18405624-18441541 GCF_001723895.1 Crocodylus porosus | reverse complement strand
GGGCCCCACATTACCCGGGACCCTCTTTTTACCCCCTATGTATTTGAAGAAGGACTTCTTATTGTCCTTAATCCGGGAAGCTAGTCCCCGTCTGCGTTCTCCTGACTCCACCTCTGGTGCCTGCTGCAGTGCTGGGACCTGCAGCTGCTCCAGAGAGCCCAGAGCAACAACTTAAAAAAACATTTTTTTTAAACAATTTCCTTGCATGCCTCCTGGGCCACTAATTGCCACACGTGCTGGGGGTTGCCTATCCCTGCTCTAAACTTTATACTTGAAGGCACGATTTTTCAAATACGGATCACACTGAAGGTTTCCATGTTGATCACCTTAGTGACCTTAAGAATGGTAAAATACAGCTGAAAACAGGCAGGGCAATTCTCCTAGACAGGACTTCCAGGGTCCCTCAGCCAGAAGCGTGTCAATCCCCCCACCCCTGCACTCTGCCCCAGAAAAGGTGCACAATGCCACAGCAAGACTGTGAAATCCAAAGGCAGCTGCTTCAAGTTAGGCAGGTCCCTACTTATGTACAGGTTGTGATTCTACTTCCACTTCAGAGTGGATGTGCAAGCATGTACATATAAACTGAGCATGTGCGGCAAGCTACACATGCTGGGCATCTACATATAAGCACCTACACACTCTCATTCTGGATGTGTACCGGTGTCTAACTCAAAAAGCTATCCAGTCAGAAACCCACAAGTACTAAGTGTAACAGGGAGGAGGACAACCTCCCCATGTTCTAGTCCCAACAGCTGAGTTATTTGGAACCTGCATCTTTCTGATTTCCCAGCACAGTGCTCTAGCCACCACAATACAGGTTTAGCAATACACAAACCCAAACTCCCCACCCCCGGTAGCTCACAATAGTGAGATACAGGGGCAGGAGGAAGAGAACACATTAGAGGGCATGTAGCTCAGTGAAACATGCCCCTTTGAAACAGAGAGGCCCCTGGGATCTCATTTGGACCCTTGCTCCTGATGGGGCAGAAACCTCTCCAGTGCACTGCTGTTTATCCATTTTACAATTACAATGACAATTAAATATAAGGGGTAATGGCTCAGCTTCAAAAGGAGTTCTGGAGAAGGGACTAATTTGTGGTGTGGTGGTTAAAATACTGTGCTGGGAAGTCAGGCATGCAGGTTCAAACCCCTTCTGGGCCAAGAATCCATGTTTTTGGCTTCCTAGACAAGTGCCCTAACTATTCAGCTTTTGAGGCTAAAAACATTAAAGGGTTCTCTCCCTCTTCAGTACATGGTTTTTCAAGGATTTGCACTTAGCCATGTCCCTGACCAATCAGTGCATTGTATTATGCACGTTAAGTCTATACATGCACAAGCTTACATGTCCACATTACAAGGGAAACAGTATCGCTACCCATACATAGTAGCAATATTACTTACACAACTAGAAAGCTGCTATTTAGATGCACAAAAGGTAAAATAATTCTTCCCATAGCTCTCCCATAGAGAGAGAAATGATTGAGCTTTGAAGTAGGAAAACAAATGGACCAATGCAAAATTTGAAATGAAGAGTTGACAAAACTATTTGAGGAAGCTGGGGCTCGAACCTGACTGATGCCCTCAAATTTCACACAACTGCAGGCTCTAATTTTTAGGTTTGACTGCAAGTAACAGGCAATCCTTTCTTAATACAGAATCTAAAATCTGAGTTACTGGGCACTGAGTCCCAAAGTTTCTGCTGACAAATTAATAACTTAACTGATACAAAAATCAACAAAGTGTAATTTAGTAGGTGCAGAACTACCCTAATCTCTAACTGCTCAGAAACAAATCCAACACTGTGGCAGGCAAATTTAGGCAGAAAAGATGTTAAGAATGAAGTTTTACGATGCACATATAGCTAGTAAGGCGCAGGAATATGTTTGCACGCTTGAATAAATGGATAACCTGCACAGATTAGCATACATTTTCATGCTCCCCAAAACCCTCAAATTACTGAACCATGACTAAATTTCAGTTTCATGGGCAAAGAGGCTATATTCCTCATATTCCATGAATATCATTTTCCTTCCTCAAGGACCTGTAATCAAATTTTTAAAAAAAATTAACAAAACCAATTTCTTTAAACCTAGAAGCTATGTTGTATGGTATAAAATGGCAGAGAAACAATACAGTTTGGTGGCAAGAAGTCTGTGATAAAGGAATATCTAAGTTCTGACTGTGGCTTTGATACATTTGCTTTTGCTTTGGGCAAGGCTGTTAAATTGCATGTGCCTCAGTTTCCCACACCAGAATAGGAGTGTATGCTGCAGCCCCCTTGATGGGATTTTTAAGAAAATAAGTATCTACAAAAATGATAACAAAATTGTTAACTTCATTCCTAATCATTTTGACAGAAAAACAACTTGTTAGTGTGCTTAACCAACAACCCCAAAATTCCTTCTTCACTTTCCCAGATGCACAGTAATTGTTCAAAAGGACAAAGCAGGGCAGTCTTCCACTTCCCATAATACATAGTCCAACTGTGACGCAAGTAACTTGTGAACCTAATTTCAAATGACGCAAGAATGTTAAAAAATCTGTGGGCACAGATTTCCTAACAGCACCACAACTTCTACCGTTCAGTATACTGTAGGCCAGACTGGACTGAATAAGGGAAGAAAGAAGAGAAAAAAAGAAGTCCTTACTGTTATTGGTGCTGTTGCCATTGAAAGACCCAGCTGAGCTGGTACTGTCTTTTTCCTTGTCTTGATTCTCGAAGTCCATATTAAGGGACCTGAAAGAAAGAAAGGAAACTTGACAAACCAATTTTGAAGTCCACATTAAAGTTCTGTTGTACAGTTGTTACACAGCTACAAAGAAACTCTAAGGCAACTTTAGCTATAGTATTGTTATTGCTCCACCATAACACAAAAATACTATGTTTAAGAGTCACCTATTTTTCTTGTACTATACTGCACATAGTCATGGGAATTAACTAGTTAAAGTTAAAGAAATGACTAACTTTTAATTTTAACTAGTTAAAAAGGTTAATTTTAACTTTTTTTAAAGTATAAGTTAAAAAAAATTGAAATCCAGCTTTCCCAGAGTTTTTCCTGACAGCCACTCTGGAGGACTTACATGGAATGCTATTTCTTTACTGAAAGTCTAGGACTTCTCGTTTTGAGAGAGAGAAAATAGTGTGCCTTCCTATGAGAGATGGTCTCTTAAGAACAAGTCCCAGAGTTCCTTAGTTCATGCTGGCATTTTCTCTACATTTGCAGAAGTCAACAGGGCCGCCAGCTGGCTGCAGGAGAGAGAACAAACACAAGCAAGCAGAGACACTGGTCCCAATAAGAGTGGGAGCAAGTAATGAGGGTGAAGCAGATGATGACTTTAATTTTAATGAAGATCAAAACCAGCAGCCCAGGACCCAAGAAGTTGAGCATTACTTCTCGTCTGTGAGAAACTTATCAGAGATGTCATCTACTATGAAAAAAATATTCATCCATTGTAACACAAGGATTCCCTCACCTGCCCATGTAGTGCGATTGTTCAGTAGTGGAAGCTTAGTTTTGCAAGCCAGAAGAGCAAAATTGTAAATTTTGAAATGCAACTTTTGCTGAAGTTCAATAAGCATGTTTACATGGTTTCTGCTATGCAACTGAACTTTCTTTTTCTCATTTAAACTGCTTTTCTCATTTCAGTTTATTTTTGATTTTCAGACACTTTCATTATTTCTAATTCAGATGCATTTCATATCCTTTTTTTTTACCTTTTGAGCAATAAAATTTGTAAGAAAAGAGGTTTTCTGTGGAAATTGCTTTCATTTGTCACCTGGCTATGAATATCTCCTTTCTGTTATTCTGGTATACTTTTATGATGCATTTACTTTTATACAGTACTTCTTCATATGGAGATGAGAAGGATCTAACATTACACAGGTATTGGTAAATTGTTATTCTGAAAACTGTATGGCAAGTATAACATTGTTTTCAGGTAAAACAGGGTGAGTTCCAAGTAAATTAGTGTGCTTCTGGGGGCTTATGGAAAAGAAACCCACTCACTGCATTTGAAAATGAAAAATAATGCTAAGAGGCAATTCACCACGATTCACACATTTCTCATGAATCAACTTAACTTTCAACTAGTTACTCTCTTTTTAACTTACCTTTTAACTAGTTGAAAGTAGAAATATTTAACTTTTAACTTAACTCAAGTTAATTTTAAAGGGCACTAATTTTTAACTTTTACTAGTTACATTTTTCATAAACTTTTCCCATGACTGCACATACTAGACAAAAACAAGCACACCCACCGTGACCACTCACTGCATATGCCTCCAAGACCATTCTTGAATCTATCATTCATAATTCATCAATTTGTAACTGATGTAGATTGTGGTTGTTTAAAAACAAACAAAAAACCCCCCACATGTATCATTTCCTGCCTCTTTAAACTATTGTTATGCATTTACAATTTTAACATTAACTTATAAAATAATAAGCAAGCAGGACTTCATCCAGCAGATTTAAGAAGTTTCTGCAAAGCCTAAATGATACAAGCAATTACCTTATCCATGCATACAGAACAAATAAAAGAATGGAAAGAAACTTTGTATCCACTATCATAAATTCATCATATTAAATAAATTCCAATCACAGGAGCTGATGACCTGACTTTGAGGTCCAACTCAAGAGTAACATCCTTATCTTGATTTGTTTTGATGAATCTATTTTGATATATTTGTTTACGAAGCTATAAACATGAAAGGCTATTTCCACTGCTGTTACACCTTCGTTCTGATCTAACCTCAAACAGATTCTATTAATTTTTGACAATGCTTCTTAGAAAATCTAGAATTTCACCAAAGGTCCTATCTTGGATGATAAACTAAACATACAAGAAAGTCCAATCCTCTTCTACCTAAGCCATGTACAGATGTACTCCCAGTAGAACCAAAAGAGTTTCTCTCAGGAGACTGAACATCTGCACACTTTCCTGTGGCTTAGCTTGTTCCCAGGAGAAATGGATCTGGGGGAAAGGCTCCTGTGCCTTCCAGAAGTGACCCTAGTCTGGAAAAGACACAGGGAGAAGCTGCTCCATCCTTCCTGTACACAGGAGGGGAAGTGAAAGGAGGACAGCCACAGCAATGCCACTAACATAATATGTAAGGACACTTTCTGGTCTGATACACTACCTAAATTATCCACAACCCACTTGTGAACTTACTTCATTGCTCCACAAACAACTAACCACCAAGCAGCACTGTATATGCTCTCCATTGGTTCTACAGCAACAAACAATTTATCAGTATTTAAAAAAAGCTTTATTTTTATTGGTATGACTCTCATGTTATCAATATTACTAGTGTACAAAAACAAACAAGCTTTATTATTTCAACTACACTAGGAATAAAAGGAAAAAAAAATCAGCATTAGTTAAGGAGATGTAGACAAACATGGGTTTAGCCTTTTCCACAACACTGCAGGCATTAAAACTATCACTTTCAAATGCACAAAAGGTTTACCTCTGGCAGTCTATCGCTGTACAATTTTGTGCTGCACTTATTTTGTGCTGGTTTTTCCTTGGTGAATCATATTTAAATCCATGAAAGTTATATATGGCCTTATTTAATATCACCATCCCACATAAGTTGTTTTTTTTTAAATTAGGGTGTTAAACTTGTCAAACTGTGGCCTAGCAGTGTTGTCCCACCTCTGGTGCTTGGGGGGGAAGCTAAAGACAGGTACCACAGCTGCCTAAATTGAGACACTGCAAAAGACTACATGTCAAACACTGGGTTAATAAAAATAAGTAGGTTTGTTTTTTTCCAAATTAATAGAAAATAGATTTTTAATTAAAATATATTGAATCTTATTTCAATAAGGATTTTTTTCCCTTTTAAATAGGAACCTACTTAAACTGATATCTGAATACAAAACAGATCTGGAACCAACTTCCAAGAGAAGTGGTGCTGGCTCCTACCCTGGAGGTCTTTAAGACAAGGCTAGATGAACACCTTGCTGGGGTCATCTGACCCCAGTACTTTTTCCTTCCGTGGCAGGGGGTCAGATCTGATGATCTGCTCAGGTCCCTTCCAACCCTACCAGCTATGAAACTATGTTAAGACCTACTGTCTATTAAAATATTTAAACAAAAAAAGGATGTTCTGAATTTATGAACTTCTACCTTACTGACTTATAGGCTGCATGCTTATCTATAGAAAGAAAAAAATGTTTTATCTTTGATTCTAACTTTTGAGCCCAAACTTTATAAATATAGCACAGCAGGTCAATTACTGCTTGAAGGGCTGAGTCAAACATTCTGGCAAAACCATCACAGATGTTGAATACAAATGATGAGCAAAACAATTATCTAGTAAATAAACAATATATCATTTACTACCTTCTGACATAAGTAGTAAAATGAATGAGAATCTGAAAGTATTAAGCTACAAAATTGCTTTAATAAGAAATGTAAATAGAACAGATCTTCTCTGGTAGGAAAAAATGTACCAAATGTAGGGAAAGACTATTTATTTAGTTGTAAATCAACATGCTTTAACAGTTCATCAACTAATGAGAATATTTTTCTTTAGAAACTTAAATAAATGAAAAAAGTTGATTAAAATCATTATTTAAATCATGAGTTAAATCAATCCACCCTGCTTAAACACAGGGCCATTTTATAAATCGTTTTAAAAACTTGCTTATTGAACACTATAGCAAAAATATAGTTGCCGCAAGAAAAAGCAATCCATGTACAACATTTAGTAATTCAAGCTTTGCACTCTCGTCTGCTTCCCTGTTTTCTAAAGCTCTCTCGCCCCTTCCTTCCTCCTCTGTTGTGGCATTTGCCACACTGATTTGCTTTGCTTTGCCCCCATTCCTTTTCCTGCAACACAGAAGATGTGAAGCAAAGGTAGTTTCAAAAAAAGATAAGGAAAGTATTTTAAAGAACATAAGAACTTAAGTGTTAAAAAGAATCATTCAATTGATATGGAATTGGCATTAACTATGAAGGTGCTTTTCAGCTGTCTTATTGTTGCCAACAAACAAATGGCTTTCATGCCAAGATATTGCCACAATTATGTACCAAACAAAGCAAAACCCACCTGCTGCTCTTTTATTTGTCCTGGTTCTCCACTATAAAATTCTCAAAAACTGAAAAAAATCAATACTATATAGCCAGTGCATAACTGGGCTTTCTAATGTAAAATTAAACTGAGACACTGTTGGACCAAAAGTGAAACAGAAATTGAAACTCTTTTAACTGGGTAATTTTTCAACTTTTGGGAAACTTCCAGAGAAGTCAGCCAGAAACTCTGACCTGAAAAACAGCAGGCATTCTGCACAGTTGCTTGCCTTATGTATCCTAACAGCACAACTTGGTAGGAGTTCTAAAGCCATGTTCCAAAGCAGGCATGACTTAGCCTCCCACAGGGAAATCTTCCGTAGGGTTATGCTAAGGCCAAAGTAATGACTAAGCTGCTGGCATGTTACAAGTACAGAAGTTCAGTTTCAACTATGGATCACTTCCATTGCCACACAGCCTCGGAGAAAACTTGGAGGAAAAAAAATACCCATATGACAGACACTAAGGGTTTCATATTACTCAACTTTTTAAAAGCTTCAGCTACAGACTCTTGCAAAAATGCAAAATACATTGAGAAATTCTCCCTTGCTCTGATCAAAGGATAATACATTCATTCCCTCTCAATGCAAACCCTGGGAGAGGCAAGAACTGAAGCCTGGCATAGTAGAGCCTGATTTTAATTGGGCTAAATTAATTAAAAGCTGCAGTATCAAGTCAGTAAATAGCTAGAGAAATAGCACAGGGAGGAACCAAAACCTATGCTTTGTACTTGACAACATTCAGTAGTGATTACTGCTGAGGACTGACAGGATATTACAGAGGGCATTACATCTATGCCACTGAAACTGCTCACAAAATACCAACTTACAGACCAGATGTAGCCGTCTCTTTCCTGACAATAGCAAACAGCACCAAAGGTCTCAACACATCTGAGAACCGTGAGGATATTCCCCTGGCAAAGCCTAACACAAAGGGTCTAGCTACAGATCAAAACAAATAAGAGTAACATACTACCCAATTAATTTTACATCTGGTTTCTTTTTATTCTGGCTGAAAATGACTGCAAACAGTGGCTAAGCTTCCCATAGGACATAGGGCAGACCATTTTTTTCCTTCACAATTATTGGGAAAAGTTTATGTTGGTTTTAGTCTCCCAGCTACCAAGAAAAAGCAAACATTCACATCCAGAAGACTATCTGGCAAGAGAGGCAGCCCCCCTCAGCACAAGAGGAAGCCTGAAATCACAAGCTAGTTTGTCCAGTCACCACTTTGCTTCTACATAATAAGCATGAAAAGCTTTATGCAACAAAGATATTGCACTACTCTCACATTAAGAAAAGGTAACTGAAGTACAGCTGACAAAAAAGGGGGAGGAGAAGCCATAGTTCTCAAGGGAGCATCTCTGACTATGAAAAAAAAACAAAAAACAAAACCCAACACCAGACAAGGAAGAAGCCATGTAAAGATTGAGGAATGACACTTTCTCCTGAAAGTTTTCTGGTTGGTTGGACAAGATTTATTCTCCCTGTAAAAACCCACTGAGGCCAAGGAGCGATATGCCCAGCCACCTGCCAACTTATGTATTCAGAAAATAATTGGCAGTAGGGCATTTTGGGGTGGAAAAGGGAAAATGGCTTAATCTTTAGTATAAAACCTGCAATGTACAGTTTCTTCAACACAGTGTTATGGTTGAGGTAATATGGCACCTGGAACAGATAATGTAGTACAGACACACTACACAACTGCATACAATACAGCTTTTCTTCAAACATGTCTTGTTAGCTATCCCAGGAGCTTACATCAACACAATGTACTGCAATCCAATAGCTCAGATGCATCAGAGGCAGAATATTCAGTCCCAGAATCAGAAAAAAACTGCCTGTTTGACCAACAGGATGATAATGAACTAACTATTAATGAAGATGTATTTACCTACCCTGGGCACAGGATGTTTCAAATACAGGCAGTGAAATGAGTTTTAAAATAAGAAAATAAGGTGATACAGCATGTATGACTGTCAGCTGAACTATTTTTTCCCCAAATGAGAAACAGGATGCCTTAAAACCACTTAATAGTTTAAGGTAGGGGTGGGAAAAATATGGCCTGTGGGCAAGGCCATTTTATCCAACCCTTGTGGCCCCTAAAAAAATTCAGAAAATGAATATTTCTCTGCCCTTGGTTCCTGTAAAAAATTACAGGAACCAAGGGCAGCAGGACCCAGGCTCCCACAACAGCAAAGCCTCCCGGCCCAGCCCCACTCCAGCCAGAAGCCCCAGTGGGGGCTTCTGGCCTGGGACCACATGGCTCCCCCGCACCGGAACTGCAGGTAAGGGGGAAGGGCAGGGGGGACCCCAGAGAATTGTGGCCCAGGGAAAAGCTTAGCGTGGGGGGGGAGTGGCCCCTCGCCCGCCCCGTGGCTGACGCCCTGCACTGCAACTGCTTGCAGCCCACCTGGGGCTGCCTGTGCCTGCCCCAGACAGCCCCGTGCAGGTTGCAAGCAGCTGCAGCAGGGAGTGCTGGCTACGGGGCAAGGGAAGGGCCGCTTTCCTGCCCCCACCCCCGTGCTCAACTTTTCCCTGGGCTCCTTACCTGTTCCTTCCTGGCACAGAGGAAAGCAACCCTTCCCTGCCACGTGGCCCACACTCCCTGCTTCAGCCACTCGCAGCCTGCGTGGGGCTATCTGGAGCAGGCAGAGACAGCCCCATGGCATGTGCTAATCTGTTGTTATTTAAAGTGGTGCACTGGAATGAGGCTGCAGGGGAGGAGGAAACCTCATCAGGGCACACTACCTTGTCACGTAGAGGCCCAGCATCAGTGAGGGTATGCCTTAACACAGACACCATCACCCATGTCAAGAGTTTTGCTTGTCAGCAGCCTGAGGTGCAGTTTCCCAGAAACCCTTGCACCTATCCCCTTGAAACTTTGCAGGCTTCAAGCCCTAAGAAGGGGCTGAATCACCCAAAAAAGGACAAAGTTATAGATACTTGAGTGATTCCCAATTATTTTCTATGGCCAAATCTTTGAATCTCCGAATCTCTTCGAATCAGTGCTGAATCTTCCAAAGCTGATTCAGTCAAATCGATTTGGCACAGCGATCCGAATCTCTGAATTGAATCACTGTCCTCTGAATTGGCTGAATCCGAATCGAATACTTCCCTATTCTCATAGGCCTACTAACTAGGGCTGTGCAAAACACCATCATGCACACATTGCAGCTCTGGGCTTGCCCACAGTACTGTGCATGGTGGGAGCAGCTGTGGCCCCCTGACTTGCCATGCCAGGCAGTGTTTGTCACCGCCGCCTCTGGGCTGCTCAGTGCGTGAGCTCCGGGTGGGCAGCAGCTGCCAACACTGCTAAGTTCAGCAAGTGGGGGAGCTGCAGCTGCTGTCACCTCACACAGCACTACGGGTGAGCCTGGAGCCAGTGCGGGCCCCGGCCCAGCCTGGCAGCAGGCCTGAGTTACAAGCTGGTGCTGAGCGCTGGGAAAAGCACCCCTCACCCACCCCGTGCCCGGCACCCCATGCTGCAGCTGCTTCCAGCCCATGTGGGGCTGCCTGTGCCTGCTCCAGACAGCCTTGCACAAGCTGCAAGCAGCTGCAGCAGGGAGCACTGGCCATGGTGCAGGCGAGGGGCCGCTTTTCCCTGAGTTCAGCACCAGCTACCTCCCTGCCAGTGAGCAGGGGGTTGGGGCTGTGTGCTCCCCCCTGCCTGCACCATGGGGCTGGGGGGCACTGGGAATGAGTGGGTGAGGAGCCAGCAGGACCATGGGGCCTGTACCAGTGTTCCAGGGCCACTGCCAGTGAGGCCCAGAGCAGGGTGGCAGGAGCACAGGGTCCCAGCCAGCAGGGGGTCTAAGTCACCAGGCCAGCTTCCCCACTTTCCCTGCTGATGCAGCCCAGCCCGGGTCCACAGACCCCCGCCAGCCCATGCCCCACTTTGAACCCACTGGTGCTGGCCCTGGAACATTGGTGCCAAGATGGTGACCAGGGGGCAGGGCACCTGTAAAGGGGTGGAGTACCTGTCAAGGGGCACAGGTACCCATGCGGCCCTCGACAGCCTGCCAAAACTCGGTAAGCAGCCCTCTGCCCAAAATAATTGCCCGCCCCTGTTTTAAGGCATACTACTAACCTTAAACTGGTTAACAGTTTAATAGGTTAATACTTTAAACTAAAATATCTGAAGCAGATATTACTCCCTTTGGCTATATTAGTTTAATACATCACATGATTCCAAAGCCTGGGGGCTGAGTGCTGCTGCCACATGTCCCCTCTCCTCCCCTGCTGCTGAATTCAGCGGGTGATGGGGAAGAGAAAGAGGGATGGCAAACAACAGTAACATTTGCCCCCTGGGCTCTGGAACCATGTTAAAGTGGTGGCTCCAGCCAGCGCTCATGGAGATGAGCTGTTGAGCTCGTAGAGCTCCCTGCATCTGCAGAGCTCCAACAGGAGCCCAGGTGGTAACCTCAGAACTTGCTACCCTTGCATGGCACAGCCAAATTGGGGGCGGGAGGGGGTCCAGGGGTTGTGGCCACCCCACTGCATCTCCTGGATCTACCCCTAAATGAAATCCTGTGGGGGGCCAAGGGACCCACACCTCCTGAGCAGCTCCCCCCACAAGGTCCTCCACACCCAGTCCCCCCAGCAATTGCCCCACACCCACCCAAAGACCAATCCATATCCCTCCACACACACACACCCACCTTCCTCCACACTCTCTCTCACCCTCTTCCTGTAAACACCACATCCCCCCCATCACACACCCATCGTGTGTGAAGAAAACATCAACTCATATAGGTATTTAGAATTTATTTTTTCATGATGATAGAGACACTGGTAGGCTTCCAAACTGCTTTAACATTGTAAATCTATCAATAAGGCATTACTCAACTCATAGCTCTTTCTCTATAGGTGTGGGTGTGCGCGTCTGTCTAGCTCTTGGGGGGGGGGTGTGCGTGCATGTCCCTCTCTATAGGTGTGTGTGCACACACATCTCTGTCTCTCTGAGGGGGCATGCATGTGCACACATGTGTGAACACACGTAGTGGTTTTTTTGTTTTAACTGTGGAAGAACACGGAGTTTGGGGCATTTTTAAAAATGGATCTAGGATGCTGCTACAGCAGTCCAGCTGGTACAAGGGGTAGTACCAATTGGCTGGGCCCCAAAAGCTCCTGAGAGTGAGTAGCCCTGAGCTGCTTGCTAGGGCAGGTTTTTGTATACATGGGGCCAAGACAGGGCAGCTTTTTATACTGCTGGGGACAGCACAGGTGCTGGCCCCGGGCTCTAGCTTCTCCCGGCTGCAGATCTGGGAGGAGCCAGGCAGGGTTATTTTGCCCCAAGTGGCACAATTTGCTCCACAACAAAGTGCATGTGTGAGCACATGTGCTGAGGCAAAAAGCCCTGGCTCAAATTTGCACCACTTCTATTTCAGCTGCTGCAAGCGCACGTGCTTGCACGTGTGGACACACCCAAAAGGTTTAGCCATCTTTTTCCATCAGCTGGCTGTAACCGCAACATTTAGATTAACACAGAAAATGTAAAGTGATACTAAGAAAGCAACTGTATAACCATCAGTGGAGGGCCTCAATTTATCTTTAAGATTTCACATGAAATAAAATTATTCCAAGCCAATTAAGATGCATTATACAAACTCATAATTGAACACAGAACTTGTACATTTAGTTCCACACCTTACACTTAATGCTTTAAGCAATTCCACTTGTCTTTTCAAGAATCTACAACATTGTCCATAAGCACAGTAAGAGGGGAGGCTGAGGGTTAGAGTTGAGAGTTGAAATCCCTGACCCAGCACAAATTTGTAAAAGAAAATTCCCTTTTTTCCCCCCCACAGCAAGATAATCAGTCTCATACCTTTGGAGCTGCGTGCTTCTACAGAAGTTTTCCTGGTACTTGTTCTGTGATAATCTTGCTTAAGTGTACCATCAGACTACAAGCCTATGACTTTGCTTTCTTTCCCTTAAAACTTCTCCTATTAGATTAATTTAAGAACATGAATTGTAACCAAATTATTTACCCACCCAATTCTTTCCGATCCTATTGCTGCATTCTGTTGAAATCACCTGCCAGCAATCTAAAAGGAAATATTTGGTTCATTCCTGACCACAAATCTGATGCCAAATTTACTTCCTATAGCATGTAAATTATGTAGGGACCAAGATGCCTTTCTCTATGTCCAATCAATGGCTTTCTCCTTTTTCCATAGATTTTCTCTATTACATACCTGCTGCGAACATTACTTGGGGGACAGAGTGAATTTCAGTCTACTCTGTGATAACTACTAAAGACTTCTAGGAAGTTCTTTAAAGGTAAATATATTTTCCCTATAGGTTTCCAAAAAAGGACACGTTTATACCTTACTGCAGACTGAATTATTCAAGATTGAAGATTTTTGTTTTTAAAAAGTTACGAAAACAGATCTAGGCCTTTACGATTTATATCCTGGGCACTATCATCTGGAAGATGAGACAAAAGAACCTGCAGAAAGACTTGTGATTAAACACAGATTCTAATAATGGTCCTGAACAGGCAACATGTAGTCTTACTGTCAATATTCTCCCACATTACCTGTGCAAGATAATGACTCTATTATGACATTCTAGAAAATCCACTGGTGTGCTTTATAAAAGCAAGAAAAAAGCAACTGCATTCCAAAAGCTTAGATTCCTGTATTTCTCAGATGCAATTCCTGGTCACAGTTAGAAATAACAAGGCCTTTTATAGATAAGGTATCCATTCTACACAGCAAATCCTTGGTTATCTGACCCCCTTTGGAAACTATGTGGTGAAAAGCAATTCAGATTACTGGACCTCTTTTGATACATGAAACCACAGATTCTTGTGAAGAATATACATCCTCAGCATAATGCATTATTTAAAACACCAAACTTAACATGACCTCTATTAAATACTGTAAAACTTATACAAGGAGTTACAAGTTACCGTATTAAACGTAAATGTAAAGACATGGTAAATAAAAATTAAAGAGAGAAGAGTTTATTTTACTAACTTAATACTGGTAGTATTATATAACAAAGCTTATATTCAGATAATCCAAGATTTGGATAACCAAGCTTCAGATAACCAAGGATGTACTGTACAAACCGTACCATGTAATGCTCTAGCTAAACACCTCCCCTGATAAACCTACTATCCTGCTTTTGAATAAAAGGGAATCAGAAATAAAATGTTGAAGTTTATGAAGTTCAGACTGCAAACAATGCGTGTTCTAGTCTAACTGTGCTTTCAGATACAACTGGTTTAATAATTAGTAAAACAATACAAAGACAGTTTGGTTAAGGTGTTTTGAAAAACATCCTTAAAACTAATTATTATTATTCTCTTTCTCTTAGACTTTGGCAAGTTTTTATTGTTTGGTGATATTTTTTATGTGCTTTTCTGATTGACAAATGATGATATTTTGGGTTTTGGAAAGCTAAGTCAGGAAACACCATCATGAATAATAGGTGTATGTGTAGTCAAATGCTAATTTCATACTAGTCTAATTAGCTAGCAGGCTTCAGCATTTCAAGATGGCACTGAAACAAATTAAAAGTGTAAATGGTAAATATTTTGAGTAAGAATAGACTCCACAAGCTAAATAATTTACATGTGCTATCAATTCTCATGGTGTAGGCCATATGCTAGCTAACGGAAAGGGCAAAAAGACATTTCTCCAAAAGTATAAAATAGCTTGCTATACAGTTATATTGAATCTTTTTTATAAAAGATTGTTGAATATTTTTCAATATTACTACACTAGCCTAACTGGGCCACCGCTTTGATCTGGTACAGTACTCTTGGTGTATACAAATATGTACATACATAGCAAAAACTTCTAACTGGATGGTATCTAAATTTCATTAAATCTCTGCAACTGGGATTCTATACAGTGTCATGGGAACATTTTTTCTTTTAGTGTGCATCCTGTACAGATTAGCTACAACAGTTGTATATGAAGACATAGTAGTTTTATTTACCTGGTATAGAGAGATTATATATAGTGGAATACACTATTATAAACACAGCACATTGATATAAAGATACAGGCTAGTCTACCCTTGAGGTATACCAACTGCTCTTCTTAACTATCAGAAAAAAATAAATCAACTGTTTTGGGTCAACATGCAGCTTGGGTACTGTTGGAACAGATCTTTATGTTAGCACTGTTCATCTCCAGCATTCTAGGTGTGCACTAATTTATGCTCTTCTCAGAAAGGAAGTCTTACCCACACTGATTCAAAATACAGTACCAAGGACAGACTGGGTCCTGACAGATTTCTTTCAAAAAATTCACTCTACCATCCTTTGGACATCTGCCTGCAAAAACATGCATTCACAGAGAAAACTTTTCACAGTAGAGTCAAATACCTCACCTTCCAAAATGCACACTTTAGAGTCATGTGGCACAAGAGACAGAAGTTAACTAGCAACTGAATCAGTTCCTAATAAGTTAGGGTCACGGTCTAGCTAGAGTAGGGGAAAACTGTCAAACCAGCAAACAAAGGTGCTTCCATATGCTGTTAGACAGAAAGCCGGATATGTCACTGAGCACCAAAAATATTGCTTTCATCTTTATTGCCTTTATTTGTCTTATACAATAAATACTATATTTATTGATGGGGAGAGGAGTTACTTGGGCTGGAAAAGGATACTCCTTCAATTTGTGTTTACCTTAAGTTTATCATATTAATTTATAACTGAGCAAACCATGAAATCATATAGTTAATGTGGAATCTCCACAATACCATTTTACAGAAGAGAAATGCAGAGCTAAGAACTTCCTGAGGGACTCTGTCAAAAGACAGCTGAGCATTCCAGATTTCAGTTTATTAGTAAAAATGCATTCAGTTGTGTTCTCATTATGAACTATTCAATCTATAGGATAAATGAGTAAGTTTAAAAAGGCACAAATTAATCAGAGGTAATTCTTTGAGACCATTAACTTTTCCATAGGCTGTATTATTCTGTCTTTAATTTTATATGTTATTGGGATGGAGCTCAGGACTATAGCTTGAGATCACAATTTCCTTGTTCAAGATGGTACTATATAGATAACTTTCTTCAGAAAGTTATTTTTCTAAGGAACATCATCTATCTTTTAATACCCTTTAGTTACTTATGAATTTCTACTTGCAACTTGCTATTTTAATTGAATTCCTTAAACAACAATTATATCCTTAAGTTCTTCTCTAAATGTCACACTATGATTACTTGTAAAAATAATTGTGTTAACCTAACAGAGTAAAGAAAATGGAGATTTCTCTCCATAATCTAATGTAAGAGCACATCATGAGCTGAAGTCCTGTTGTTTTTTTAAGATTAGGAACTAGTGTATGGCACTTCTTCATTCACTCCCATCTTCATCTGTGAAGTACTAAAGGCGAGTAGAGAATTATTGTAAGGGAAAGACAATTTAAATGTGCAAGTTCCTGATTTTATGTTGCTGCTGGTGCTTGTTGCCTTGAACTTCTGCATTTAAGTTCTGTTTGTTTCTGTTTGTAAGATGGAGCCAATAATTTAGAGCCTCCTAAAGTATATGGATGGCTCCTTTTTGCCACTATACCAAATCCTAAATTACAACTACAGTAAACAAAATGTTGCACAACTTTGATAAAAACTCACTTTCAAATACATAGCATTTTCCATGAGTTAAAGTGGTTCAAAGTTATCCTCAATCTATGATATTTTAAATATGCACGAATCATCCTAATATATCTGACCAGTTAAAGTTTATACCCTGCCACTTCTGTTTACATGTCCTATAAATTTTATTTTCCTAAAGACTCCCTTTCTTGGGTTCAGTGCTACTCTGGCTTTACCATATCTTCCAAATATAAAGCAATATCAGCCTATCTTTAAGAATGGTGGCAAACAGCCTATCAAAAAAGTCAACCTTTGCAATATACGACTGTTCAATGCACAGTGGTGGTAATCAACACCTTTTAAGGGTTTCCGACTGGACCATTCAAGAACTGAACTTCACAAGTGGCTTTGGAATATAAAGCAATTTTACATGTTTTGGATTTCTCATCATTTTACCAGAGACTGGTTAGTAACGATTTTTGTACTTAAAAGACACCAGCAAGAAAAAATGTTTCTTTCAAGCAGATAAATATATTTAAAACTATTAAACATATAAAGTGTGCAATTAAAATACATTTTTCTTCATTGTGTGCACCAAGTCACATTTTTAGTTCAAAATGTTAGACTTGATGCAATCCAGTAAATACTAGTCTTTGCTGCTTCTAGTCCAGGGGTGGGCAAAATGGCAGATCCGGCCAGCAGCCAAACTCCATTTCCCGGTAGCTCCTGCCGAGCTGCAGCAGGCAGCGGATCACAGCTCTGCCCCGCTCTGGACCTCACTGTCACTGCCACAAAAGATCCCAGTCCCGGAGCAGCTCCCCACCCAGCTACATGTTGTGCCAGCACTGCTGGGGCTGGTCTCCATGGAAACCCTGGCCCCACACTGTCACAGCACCACTGCTCCTGGGGTCTCCATGGAAACCACCTGCAGCAACACAGGCAGGAGCTGCTGGGAAATGGAGCCTCCCATGGGCCCAATCCAGCCTGCGAGCCAGACTTTGCTGGCCCCTAGTCTAGTCCAAACTAAGTAACAGATGTTTCTTCTTCCTTAGAAAGGAATCCTTCACATGACTACACAGGTGCTGAATTCATTCACTCTCTGTAACAAAGTATTTATTTGAGCAATAAACATAAGATTTAGACAACAGCCTTACCTGAAGCTGCCGTAGACTATGAGAAGAATGGAAATCAGGAACGTAGATACTTGACTAGAATCCACAAGGGAATATGCCCTGAAATTGAGAGAGAAAAAAAATGTACAGATGTGTCACTATAGATTATCACTTCTGAATGTCATTTGATAATTTTCTGTCTTATAATAACAACACACACAGGATAATCGCTAAGTCACCAGACTATCTATTCCTTCAGATCTCAAATAAAAAACTTAGGAGGTTTATTAATTAACCTATAGTATTCAATGCCAGACTTGAAAGGGTTTTTTTGCAACATTCAAGAGTAATCAAACAAAGCTTGTGATAACTATCACTACACACAGAAGCTTTTGTCAAAGCATGTGGGAAGAGAAAGATGCTTCAATTCTAACTAATAAACCTTGCTCAAGGGATACACCAGACAGCCTGTTTAAGTCCTGTGACAGGAGTTTAACAAATAATAACTAAATGTGATCACAGGGACCAAGGGTCACTATCACAGGAACAACAGCTGTAGTACACATCCTTAGTTGCACTGCCATTACACCTTGCATACAAGATGAAGATATTTTAATAGATGATTTCTGATGAAAGTTTCAACACCGGATGACTGAAAAGCAACCAACTTATCTGCCTACATTTCCCCAGAAGATAAACTCCAGAATATACATCTTTGGGGGGGAGGGGGGAGGGTTGTTCCTGAGAGACAACAAGGAACATGTACCCTCTTGCCCATGGATCTCTTGCACGGCACACAAAGACATGTCCTGGCATGGGGGTACAGGGCACTTGGGATTTCCTGGGTCCCATGCCTCCACATCAGGACCTGCATGGGGCTTTACCTGCTTAGAGGTATGCCCCGAGATTCTCCAAGATGCATCTCTAAGTAGGGAAAGCCAAGCAGGTCTGCCTGGGGCTTGAGGGGCCCACTCCTACACAGGAATTTGAAAGATGCACAAGTTAGGTGCCTCAAGCCCCCAAAGCGCACACTTTTTTATGACAGCACAAATGCAACATCTGATGATGTCTGTTTCCACCTTGTCAAGTCTTTGCTTCCAGTTTCCAGTACTGGCCTGTATTGTCCTGGTTCTACTGAAAGCTCCTTGGGGCACATATGGTATCTTCTGCTAATTTATGAAGCCTGAATATTGCAGGATTCAGTGCTGCAACTTGACAGCGTTCAAGGTTTTGAATATTTATGGCCAAATGTAAGAGGTGATTAGACTCCTAGCACTCATTTCCTAAGGCTGCAAGAGAAACCAAAATGCATCTTAATCTAAGGCTGGATATGAAACGTTTAGCTTGGACTGGGATTGCTTCAGTTTCACTGCAGCGCTACAGAAATTCTATCAGCACAGGTAATCTAGGATTTTATATGTAATAGTCAGATACATTGCCAAATGATCCTCTTCGTGCCAAAACATAATTTTTAGGATGCAGACCAGCACAACTCATAAAACACCCATAATCCTGCACCCAGACTACCACGTGAAGAGCCACCCGCATACCATGTGAAAAACTGCTGCAGTACAGAAGAAAAACCCTTTCAAATCGCATAATACTGGTTATGACATATCACCCCTCCCTTGAACCCACACAGAAAATCCTCAAACAACTGCAACCCTTACTAGAAAGAGACCCTATCCTTAAAGAGATCTTCCCAGAACCACCCATCCTAGCCTTCAAACAAGCACCAAACCTCACTAACCTCATCACCAAAAGCAAACTTCCTCAGGCCCAGAACACACCAAATGGATCCAGACCATGCCATGACAAGAAATGCAAAACCTGCCAATACTTCTCCAACACCCCCACAATTACTACACCCCACAACAGAGCCATCACCATCTCTGCATCTTACAGCTGCACCTCCAGGAATGTAATAGCTCTCATCCAATGCACCAAATGACATGATGGAAATACACAGGAGAAACCAAACAACTGCGCACCAGAATGAACGCACACCAGAAATCTATCAAAGACAATTACCTGTGGGGGCACATTTCTCGCAAGAAAACCGGTCTCTCTCCAATCTCTCAGTTCTAATCCTGAAAGCAAACTTACAAAACACTTCCCAGAGACAAGCCTATGAACTTCACTTGATCAACGTCCTGGATACAAAAAATCATGGACTAAATATAGACATTGGATTTATGACACGTTATACCCTGCCTGACATCTAACTCCCCAGATACCTCTTCACTATCTAACTGCTATGACTGTTAACCATATTAATATGCAATGAGTGTGTCCTGCCACGTAACCTTCACCCCAGTTTTGTTTTTCTAGCATGCCGGCACTCCAGCAACTTATAGACACTGCAGTTTTTTCAGCACTCTGGCCAAAAATATTGCCTACCCCTGACCCTCTACTTCCAGTTTTTGCTTTAGAATCCTTAGAGTACTGAAAAGACAGCAGCAGAACAAGATCACAAGAGATTTAAAACTACACAAGCATCTAGTCAAGCTCTTTAAAACTCGCTCCACAGTGACAAACTCTTGAAACAATTCTACCACTAAGTAAAGGATAGAAAACCCAAAAGTCTGCTAGCTAGTCTTCAAAGGTATTCCTTAGCAAAACCACCAACTCAAGACATGATGCTCCCAGTGGTTTCACTTTTTAAATATCTTCTGAGCACTTACATATCCTGATATAGCAAAAAGAGAAAGCATCCTTCCTACACACATGATCATCTTTCAAATATCTTATTAAAAAGTTATCTAAATCTAAAGTTCTAAAAAAATACCAAAAATTCCCTGTCCTGAATTTTAGCAGTGAGGACAGGCGTGGAACACAAAGTTAATTTATAAAAATATTTCCTTTAGATAAGTTACCAAATATGAACCTCAGGAATAAATATTACTAAGAAAATAGATCATTAAAATAGAGGAAAACCTAAAAAAAAAAATACCTTGACATTTTCAAGATTTCATTTATAAACATCTTAAAAGCAAATAACATAACCAAATACAGGTCTCTACTACAGAGATATAAGCCGTTTAAAATTACTAAAAAAACCCCTACATCTTTCAGCAGAAGCTGTGGAATAAGCCTGTTAAGGGGAAACTGCATATATTGCTGTTATAAAAAAAATGTTTATAGAGCAAATGTAAAACAAAATAACCTTAAAGTTACCACACATTTTAAGAGTAATGTATGTATTTTATTTGTGCCTTCCAAGGCCTAAGTAAGTACAGGTCTATTTCCTGCAAGGAATAATGGAACAACATAAAGCAGCAGGAAAGGTAGCTGCATTTCTTGCATCATGAAGTGCATAAATGCAGTATTTTGTTCTCAGTACTGATATACTGAAAAGGACACAGCCTTTTTTTAACAGTAATTTTAATTTCTGAGATGGTGTTCTGCTTTTAGAAAATGACTCTACAAACAGCAATTTCATGCTTCTTTCTTACACTGCAAGAGTGTCACTGCCATAGTTCTACTGTGCCAACTACTGTAGAACAGACAACTCTGCCCCCAAATTTGGGGTATAAGTGATTGGAAGCAGGTTCACATCTGTAACATAACAGAGATTCAGTGCATATAAACCACTTCTAAAATTGCCAAAACTGGCTTAAGATAAACCTGGATGGATATAGTATCAGATTTAGCTGATTTAGGTTAAATCAATTTATCAAATTTCTGTCCCAGATCCCCTCCAGATTCATATTAACTCACAGTCCCCCAACATCCCACGATATTTTGCACCTCCCACATAAACCCCCACTCGCATGATGGGTGAACTAGTCTTGGCCCAAATCACCTACTCTAGCCTAGCAGAAAGGCATGCTCTAGTGCCCCTCAGCTTCTGGCCCAGGCCTGTACTTGGCCAGAGAGTTTAGAACGTAAGTCAGCCACCACACGGTCTTTACAGAGTAAACCATCTAAGGGCAAAGATGTTCTTCTCTTGTGGCTATGCAGTACACAGCAACATGGGTTTCCAATACCACCTGAAGCCTTTGGATACCTCTACTACTAATTACCCCATATTGAATATACTCAGTTTACACACACTCACTCACGTGTGTGTGTGTGTGTGTGTGTGTGTGTACACATCCCCCACAACCTCAATGATGGCCTACATACATTTGTGTCAAACACTGTCTTCAAGTGATGCTTTAGCTCTAATGGGGGACATTATTTGGTTTGCAGAATACTGCTAGTAATGCTGGTCAAGAAGGTCAAAACTCCACTGGAGTCTGCACCGGTACTCAGGATGCACCCCAAGAGCACATGTAACAGCACCATGCCAGCTGCAGCACAGGGGTCTGGCTTAGCAGTGCCTACAAGTGGCTGTGTGGAGCCCTTCAGCCCCTGCTCTTCGACATGATGCCCTTAAACTAGGGGTGCAGTGACAATGATTTTTTTGGCCAATACTGATGGCCGATTACTAGTCAGCTATATTGGCCGATATCGATTTAACTGCTGATAGGCAGCTGGCAACTTGGAGAGCAAGCTGCCAGGCTGGCAAGTCTGTGGGAGGGAAGGAAAGGAAAAGGGCATGGGAGGGACAGATCGAGGGTCCCATGATGAGGGAGGGCTGGGGCAAGGGCAGGCATTGCCTGCCAGGGTGGGGCGGGGTGAGGTGTAGGACAGAGCCACAGTCTCCTCAATCAGGAGGGCTGTGCAGGCTGAGGAGTGGGGGCGGCTCCCCGCACCGTGTGCAACCCAGAGGAGGCATGGGGGCATGTGCCCTCCAGATTTGTGTGGGGCGAGGGCAGGCTGCCCAGTGCCACCTCTTCCCAAAGTGGGGGAGCTGGGCAGGGCTGCACTCAGGCAGGCAGGAGGTTACATGGTGGGCTACAGCCACCCCAAAATTTGCCATACCCACCCCATAGCTCCCACTTCCAGCATCACTGCCACCCGCCCTGAGAATAGCCCCCTATCCAGGAAGAGACCAGTGCCGCCCCTGACCCTGAGCCCACAGTGAGCATCCCACCCTTGGCCTGCACAGAAATCTGGGAGACACATGCCCCCCCGCCTCCCCGCACCTCTGAATGAGCCCCCCACAGCTCCGTCCCATGCCCTCCCCCATCCTGGCTGGGCAGCACATACCTCTGACTCTGCCCCAGCCCCATTTCCTCCCTCACCATGGGGGCCTTGATCTGGCCCCCCACAGATTTACCAGCCAGACAACTGCTCTCCAAGTTGCTGGGCCGCACTCCCGACTGCGTGCATGCTGCAGCTGCAAGCACACATGTGGCATTTATCTGTGACATTATTGGCCACAGCAGCCAAAAATAGCCAAATGCTGATAATGTAACTTTTTCTTTTATTGGTGCTGATACAATATGGACCAATGCATCAATGCACCTCTGTCTTGAACCCAAGCCCGGGGGCAGCACCATAGCAATGAATTTTGTCACCTGGGGCAAAGCCTGCAGTGGCAGCCTGCCCTCACCCTGTACAGAGATCTGGGGGGCACATGCCCCACCATGTTTACCTGGGGGTGCATGCAGCAGCAGGAGCTACCCTTCCCCTGTCCCTGCGCCTCCCCAAGCAAGCCCACAGCAGCTCCATCTTGCACCCCGCCAGTCATGACACTGTTGCTACTGGGGTCTCCATGGAAACCAGCTGCAGCAACTAGGCAGGGGACTTCTGGGACACAGAGTCCAGATCCGCCATTTTGCCCACCCCTGTATTAGAACATCCATACTCTCCATCCTCGGAGTCCAAAGGAAACCCACTTTACTGCACAGGGAACTTAATACCTTGCTAGTGTTACGAGGATAAATTCTGTAACGCAGGCCACAGCAGAAAAGACTCTAAAACCCAAGACCCACAGAGTAATAAAAGATATTCATTAAATGCAGGGATTTAAAGACTGAAAGGCTGGAGGGAGTGAAAAATATTACCCTTAACTTATTAGCTGATTTACATATAGCTGAGAATGGGCATTTATAAGTATAAGTAGTGAGAAGGGGAAACTATATTTAGTTAATAGGCTATATTATACAATACAGTAGGCTCCTAGGCAAGGCTCCATTTGCTTCATTCTTTACTTCCTGCACAAAAGGCTCGTCTACTAGTTACATAGATGACAGGAAACACTATGTCATCACAACTATTAGATATTAGTACTTATTCAAAAAGCAAGGTTTGAGATGTTCAGATATTAATCATATGGCTCAGCTGGGATGTTACAGGATCAAACGCCTATTACAAGTACAATTCATGGAGACTTATTTTGAATTGCATGCTTTTAAATTCAGTTTCTTTCACTGCATTAAGATAAGTAGTAAAACACTGTTTGTATAACCCTCTAGTACTGCTTCAAAGGCTAGTTGCACAGCAGGCTATCGCACCTATACAGATAAGCAGAAACCATGAAGATGTTTTTATCCTACCCAGAAAAGCAGTGCAAATGGAGCGCTCTGGTGATTTCACAATGGAGAACACTGTCTTTTCCCAGCCTCTCTTTTAGCAGGATGTTTCCTAAATAACTCAAGCTTGGTATCAGAATTAACTTCCTAGTAAAAGTCAGTGTCACTGGGGCTGTCATCAAGAAGCCTTACTCACCAAATAGATCCAAGGGAGCTGTAACCATTTTTCTTCATGGCTTGATGGGAAGTCCTACAAACCACTCCTTTGTCATAGCACGACATGGACAAACACTAAAAACAACTATACAATGCTACTCAAAACAAGGGACACTCAGAGTTCTCTAAATGTGGTTAGAGCAGTGGTTTTTAACCTTTTCTCATTTGCAGACCCCTAAAAATTTTTGAATGGAGATGAATTATAATTGTGGGTAGTCACATATTTTTTTTAATCATAGTCATCTTTTGTGGACCCCTAAGACAGTCTGCAGACCCCCAGGGGTCTGCAGACCACAGGTTGAAAACAACTGAGCTAGAGGTTTGCTACCAGATGCAAATACCTGGAAGTCTGCTCATTTCACAAGTGGACTGCACAGAAGTTTAACTTTAAAGCATTAAAGGTGATGTCAATTAAAAAAAAACAAACCTCTCCCCTCTTTATACAGCCTGAGTATAGACATGCTTCCAGAAAGTTGGCTTCCTAAAATGTTGGTCAGTATGCTAACGGATTAAAAGCCTTGACCCTGAGATGGCAGCTTCTAATCACTTAATCTTAGAGCCAAAACAGGAATATACAGTAAGTGATGGAATTACATGAATGGTTTGGAAGTGTGATCTCTTTGAAACCCACACAGATTTTTTTAATGCAAATCAGAAACCAGACAAAAGAGATTTGAAAATTTACTTATATTTGGAACAAACAGAAATGTAAGTGGCGATCTATAATGTAACCAAGCCAAGAGATAGATTGCTCTGCTCAGAGGTCAATGACATCTCATTATAAGCCTATTTTCTAGTCCCCCGATGGGCAAACAAACAACTTGTGTTCCACATTTTTTCAGAAGGATGCAACCAGGAAACGATGTAGGTATTTCACAGAAATAAGCTTTATGCAATGGAAGTCAACCAGATTTGCAGTGAATGTGCAAAAATGATGCAATCTGCTCTCAAATACACTGTCTCCACTACTCTTCTGACGGTCAAACATTTAGTGTTACCAAAACATAAAGGACCTGTTTCACATTTGGTCTCAGCAATGAAATTGTCCCTTGACGTCAATACAAATTCTAAAGAGAACTGTTGGCTCTTGTTGCATGATTATGATAAGCAAAGAAAAGGTAAGTCTTTCCTACTCTCATTCAGAAAACTAACAAGCTTAGATAAATGACTAATGGCTTCTGAAGGTTCCATTTTAGTACTATGGTTCATTAATCAGCTGAACAGCATTACAGGCATAAGCAAGCCTGTGTCCATTTCCAAATTCAGTCTCATGTGAAACATGCCACAAAATACAATAAAAAGAACATAGGTTTTCTTGGTGAGGTACAATGCTTAATTAGAATGTATATATTACCACACCTGCAATCTAAGCCCCTATTTTAGAAGATGTGTCAGATAACTTGATCACTAGGGCCCTATTGCATTCGCAGCAGAAGTGGGCTGCATGGCAGCTCCTTTAACCTTGCAGGTGCCCCCCCAGCACTCCTGATCAGCAGAAAGGCAAAAACCACAATTTTAAATATGGCATAATGTTTGCCTCCTGGCCAGTCAATAGCAAACAGGAGGGCCACTGGGACCCTCAGCCAATCATCAACTTGGGGGGGGGGGGGACCTGCAAGATTAGAGGAACTGCTGCACAGCCCACTTCCACCGTGAATTTGGTATGTCCCTATTATCAGGCAGACCTTAAAAATGCTTTGACCAAGTGATATATTGGACACTGTCAGCTGTTGAGCTGCAATATTCGAGTATTAGCCAGTTAATTTACTGTTTCCCATAAGTTCCTTCCTTCTGTCATAAGCAGACAAAGAACAGTTGAAAAGTACTCTCCAGTATGGAAGACCACATTCTAAACTTCCAGCTTTGTAAGGCCAAGGTTGATTTTCATAACTGATTTATGACCAGACATCTATTTCTGTCTATTTTTTGGGCAACTGCTTACAACACAGAGCCTGCTGAAGGCATGCCAAGATAGAGACACACAGCAAGCACTGTTCTATAACATATTCTGTGTGTCAGCCTTCCAGCTATACAGTGACAGTATTGTCTACACAACAGTCCAAACAGACAGCTCTGCAGCCTGGCACAGAACGCTCCATAGACCTTTACCTACAGAACAATTCCAGGAATACCCAGTCATTCAGCCACACAACAGTTTCAATACTTCTTAAAACACTAAGCTCAGAAAGTATGGCATGTTACAGCTGGCGTTCCAAGCCACTCTTTCTCCTATTCTGGGAAAAAGTGAATACCTTCTGTATCCTACGCAGTACAGAGACCCACTTCATTTTCAGTGAAGAAAGATGCTAACCAGCTAATAAAGAGCTTGAACTGCAAGTATAACAGTGGCCAGATTGCAGAGAACCATTTGCAAACTAGTCTGATCCACCTCAGCAATCTGGAGGCTAAGAAGCATATCTCTTTTTCCTTCACCATCTAGATGTCATCTGGCTTTCACCAACCTAGTTAGCCAGGAATTTCTGACAAATGTCTCTTTCCAAATGGCCAACCCCACTCATTCTGACATCACACGCAAGTCTTAAATCTCCCATACTACCCATTTGCTCTATTCTATCTTTCGCATTTTCTTCCTGCCATTGTGATAGCCATGAAGACGAATCACCGTTTATTTCCCCTACTCTCATACCTTCAACTTTGCACTGCAGCCCATCTTAAGCAGAGAAGGATCTGAAACAACATTCTACGAGCTTGTCAACACTACTTCCAAACTGGCTCTAACAGTCACTTCAACAATACAAGGTACTTCCTCTCCTCTTTATTTGCTATCTGCATTAATGTGCCACTGCAGCAAGTTCAATCCACATTGAAGCAATGAGCAGGACAGTTAGGTATAACTGAAACCAACTCCTATTAAAAAAAAGATAAGGCTCCAGTAAAAAACAGCACTTGTAAAGAAGTCCAGCCCTCAAAGGAATAAAATTTCAGCACTCAGCTTCTTACCTTTCCAGGTGCAAACAGGATTCACTGGGAAACCAACCTCACTTAGGTCTTGGGAGACAGAAGTATGTGACCTGAATGTTTCCATGGCAATGCATGTTAACCCTTAGACATAGATCGCCCTCACAAAGGTGCAGCAAAAAGGTTCTGGTGCCTTGCTACTGGTGTGTTTTTTTGGCTGTGTTTAAAATACTTAATACAGGGCAAAATGGAAAGAAAAATCATACAGCTTGAAGAGTACTCTTTCAGTACTTTAAGGAAGCTGTAGTCCATTGAAACAAGCAAGATAACAGAAGACAGTATTGCCCAATAAAAAAATACTATATCAGTCACCAGAGCAACTAAGCATCATTAAGATGGAGAATGAAAATAAAGCAACTGTTAAAATACAAAAAGGTAGACACACCATTCATCTAGACTAGGTTTAGTGATTTGAAATAGAATGGCTTTTCATTTAACTTGAAATAGTCTTACAACTTCCCAGACAGCAATACTAATATAAAATATGAGCTTCAAATTTCCAACACTGCAGTGGTAAACTTTTTGTAAGACTCCCATCACTCTACTGTGACTAACTTGCTGGATAAACTTAAAAAGCCAGCTTTCTATATAGAATACAGGTTTCCCTCGCTTTATGATGTACATGCATTCCTGGAAAACGGCACACAACTCTAATTCACATAAAGAGCATCCCGCTTTACAATGTAACAAATAGGAATACGTTCCAAGGCCTCGACTGTACTGACCCCCAGATCCATTTCTACCACTTTTACAAAACAATTTTGGTACTCACCAACGGAAGACTACACATAAGCACAGGGCACTAGCATAATGGGGGGTGACAATTACAGAAACACACATCGCAGACAACAAGCGAGAAGCACAGATCCCCACAAGAGACTATATTTTGGTGTGTGTCACTCCCACAATGCACTGCATAAAGCAGCTAACTGCGGGCTTCCACCACACCAATCACATAAGAGTGAATTTATCTCACACAAGAAATTTTTTGGTATAAAAAAGGGCCACTGCATAAAAGCAAATTTGCACATACAGAACCCACATAAAGCAAGTATCTGGTCACGATTAGTGCTTTTTATCTGGTAATTCTACATCTTAAAAGTATTTTTAGGAGCCAAGGATGCCACAAACACAAAACTCAATATTTTAATACACAGTGATGAAAGATTTGAGCTATCAATGTCCTTACTTCTTTCAAAAGTTATTAAGAACAAAAATATTCACTCCAATCCAGTCTTTATTTCAGAGAAAAGTATACCTAACGAGTTCTAAAAATGAATCTGGCTTGACATTTAATTAGTTGGCAAATTATGTAGTTATTTAAGGGGGAAAGTGCAGATCTGGACAATAGAGCAGCATCTCATTTCTGGTGTGACACATGCGAAGTATCTGGGAGGTGCCACTGTTGGGAGAGAGAAGAAAAATGCAATCAAGAGGAATAAGCCTAACAGAACCCAGGAGCACATTCAAGCTCCAAAGAAGCAAAGCAGAAGACATAATCATATTTTAAATGTATCTGCACAATTTACTGTAGGTTCTCATGAAATCCACAGTAATCTGCCTGTCATTCACACGTATCACAGTAAAGGAGTAGCTAAGTAACTAAATAAGTTTAAACAGCCTCATTCAAGAAATCCCAAATACACTTGACTGGTAAATCCAAGTAGTAGTACAGGAGATTTGAGAAACAAAGCTTCAAATGAATATTAGAAATCCCTTTTTCACAAAAGGCTAACCTCACTGAAAAAGGATTTTTCTGTACAGCTTTGGTAAGGACTCCTGGAATATCCATTTACCTCACGGTGAGAATGAAGAATTACTGCATTGCATTATTTTATCTGAAGAAAATCTCAGGATAAATCTATATAGTATTAAGACAGCAAAAAAATATTTTGGAACAGTTCACCTGAAATCCAGTGTTTTCCCCCTGTCTTTCTAGGAAGAATTAATGGCTGGAAATCCACCCCACACCTCAATGCCTGGCTATGGACTAAGGTGGTAATGATCAAGACTATTTCACAATCACCCGAAAAAGGAACTGAAGTATGCATACAGCAAAGCACTACAAGATACTCTGGCAGAGAGCAGTCTCTAATGTGCCATTTGGGCCACCCCTCTGGTTTACCAGACTGTTTGCCACCAAAGCAAATAAATGACATGTTGTACAATGTCTAAGAATTACAGCAACTGGAAGTGTTCCAGTTGTATGTTCTGTTTTGAACACCCATTCAAAATGCAGAAATGGAAGCACAAAGAACTCCTAACCACTACATGAAACTGGGTACATCTAATTCATCAAAAGAACCACTTTTTCCAGACTTACGGAAGGACATGCAATCATATATCAGGTGCAAGTTCGTTAATCAAGAATTCCACACTGTTATATATAAGCAAGGTACTCTAAAGGCAGGAATCAATGGCTAGAGAAGCGAAGCAAATATACACATTGGAATCAATTCTCCTGGAGCACATGCTAAGAAATGACTTTCCAAATCCAAAACAAGCCCCACTAAAAAAAAAACAAAAAATTGAACTACAGTAACAACAATATATATTTCAAGCCATGTATATTATGCTATAGCCCAGGGGTGACCAGAGTCACTCACCCCTGGGAGACGCATCTGATCCTCCACCAAAGTTCAAGAGCCGGAGAGCAGGGAGAAGGTTGTGCTAAGTAACCTGGAGTGGAGGTGACCTCCCCTACCAAACACTGCCAAGCCTTTCCAGCTTTCCCTGTGGGGAGTATTGTGTGTGTGTGTGCATGTGTGTACAGTATTATACAAAGTATATAACAAAAAGCTATTCATGTTTTAATGCTGTTATGATCAGATTACTGTGTTCTGTCATTCGGCAGAATTCTTCTCACGATACAGAGCTGTGTTTTAGAAACAAAGATTCTATATTTCAGAAAAGTGTTTTGTATCTTACTGGTTAGCAATAAGACCCCAAAAATGTACAACATATGCTACAATTTCTTTAAATAAGTTTTTAACATCTGAGGAAAGCAAGCTACTTTGATTTCATTTCAGTTAGTTACGTAAAAATGAGCATATTGGCAGACAGTAAAAATATATTTTTAATTTTAAAAATAAGGTTGTTGAAGGACTATTTTTTTAACTGTATATTAGTTTAATTTTTGCCATGCAACACAGAAATCTTGCCGGATATTTCCGGCCCAGCTTCTTGAGCCATGGGGCACTGGTCGTAATTGTTTGCAGGTAAACGAATGATGGAGTTCTCTCCAACTCTTAAGGTGCAATTTCAAACCAATTTAGTTGTGTGTACATAAGAAACTAGACTCAGGTCAGGCCTACACTACAAACTATTGCTAATATTATGTTAGTCAGAAACATGATGAGGTGCGATTTGTGAATTAACTATGCTGGCGAAAGCTCTTACAGTAGACAGATTACAACAAAAATCAGTTGTCAATTACAGAATTTTTGCTTGTGTATCTCTAGTTTAAATATACAGGCCAATTTGTGAGGGCTGTTATATTAGAAAAAAAATATTAAAAAAAAATCAAAGCATTACAAGTCACTCAAATTATAAAAGACTAAATAATGATACAAGTCAAATAAAATCCTATGGTTTCTCTTAATTTTGTACAAATCTTTCACAATTTACTGAAATAAATATTATTAAGACAGATTCTGAGAGCAGAGACAAAACTATCTTGTGTCTCAAAATCAGTTTTCAAGAAATTTAATCATTATTATCAGTGGACTGAAGGGAAAAAGGGAGGCAGAAGTGAAAAAGCCAAGCTGGAATTTGGAGATGTTTGCTAAATCAGATCAATGGCTTCAGAAATTCTTTTCCATCTCACCTACAAAGTTACCATGCAAAGCTCCCAAGTTAAAAAACTCCCATTCTATTAGAAAGTCTGACTACAGCAACTAAGCGCTTTACATGTGACCTTAGCAGGCCATGTTTCCTCCCACCCCTAACTGATTCAGAACAAGCTGGCCTTTCAACATGCAAAATACTTAAAGCACTCCTCCAGACATGCTATAAGGGACACAACAAAGTCTACCCATGAGACAAATAACTGCCCCGTTCAGTATTTACTCTGGTTGCTGCAACAGTTGGAAGTCATTGCAGTTATCACATGCCCAACAAATACCTTTTACTATCCCCTCTACTTCCACTGGCCCCCAATCCCTTTGTGGAGAAGGAATGATGGGACTGTCACAGTTGCAGCTCTCCTGCTGCTTGGAGTGTGTTCTTTAAAGTCTAACCAGGGCTTTTGCTCCCCAGCTTGGCTCCATCCTAACTAGATCTCTTGTGAGTAAATATCTGGTACCTTGGGATACAACTCTCAGCTGAGTTTTAAGTGCTAGACAAACCTGTAAGAAGGAACTATACAGGGGCTCACCCTGATCATGCAGATAGTACTACACAACGGGCAGTCAGCATGGCATGTGTGGCACATGGCAGCTCAGGGACCCCAGGGAATGGCAGACAGGCCAAGAAGCAGAAAGCAGAACAGCAGATCAGGCAAGGGAAGGAACAAGTGGCACTTGGGGAGGGTGACAGGCTGATTTGTGCCATGCCTGCCAAAAGGTTGGCCACCACTGTTCTACACCATGCTCCACAGTAATTTACCACAGCCTCTTTGCAGAGGGGTCTAAGAATTGGATGTTCTTGGAATAAATTATACTGGGCTCTCTGCTACTCGCGCATCTCTCAATGTGGCAGAATCTGCAGATTACTTGTTCAAATGGTTTCTCATAACTTTTTTTACTTTTTTAACCACAGCTTCAGTATCTTACCACTACTTAACACACAGGTTCAGGACACCCACCAGCAGGACAATCAAGTGATGGATACCTTAAGTCATTATCCAGGGATCTGGGTTTTCCATCTGCTGCAGAAAGATGCAGATTTTCTCATTTAAAGGAAAAACCTACAAGAAATGGCAAGTTTCCTCTTGCAGGCAGGCAGCCCTCTGTCTTGCAAGGAACTGTTTGGGGCTGTGGGGAGTGGGAGGAGGGCAATTAGCAACAGGGGGCACCATGTATGGGCGCTGATAAAAGCAGTTCTGGCAGCTAGATACAGGTACATTTATGGGGATGGGGTTGGAGGGCCAAGGCTTGGGGACTGCCCTCGTGGGGCGGGGGGGGGGGGGGGGGGAGCAAGGAGGTGAGTCTCAGGGGTATGTGCCAGGGGTTTGTGAAGGGGACTGGGGGAAGCTGTACAGGCACTGGGGCTGGGGCAGGTCAGAGGGGCTAAGACAACACTTGGGGCTGCCAGCAAGCCCAACTCCATACTGTTGCCAGTGGGGCCTACCCAGAGGTTCCTGCCCCTCCAGCAGGAGTGGGGCATGGGGGAGGGGAATACAGAGTCCTTTGTGGGCAGCAGGGAGCTGTGTGGCTGAGCTGGGGGTGCCAGGGGCTGATGCCTATGCTGTCAGGGGCAGGGCAGCAACAAGACACTACCCAGGGAGGGAGAGAAAGAGAACAATTGCCAGGCCACCTGGTGTGGCATGAGAGCACGTGCTCGGGGCAGAGGGGTATACAGGGGTCTTTCTCCTCCCTCCCGCCCACACCAGGGCTGGACTTGCTCCACCCCCACCCACACAAGCTGGAGTCTCCATAGCCACCATGCTCCAGCCCAGATGTGACAGGGCCTGACACCCCTCCCCTCTTCCTGCTGCCAACAGAATGGTTGGGCCAGAGCCATGCTCCACATGCTCACACTACTGTTGTGGAGTACAGTCCTGGTCCTTCCCACTGCACCCAGGCCCCGGCCTCAGTCAGCAATGTGGGGCAGTGTGTGGTGCCCCAGCTGCTGCCTGTGCTTCCACATGGGAGGCCCCACTGTGTCCCCCCAGACCACTGTCCTGTAGTCTGCGTGGGGCCAGGCAGGGTGGGGGTAGCTGCAGGGCCCCTCTGGTAGGGCTGGTGGGGGGAGCAGTGAGCTCCAGGCTGCAAGTGAGGGCATCAGCATGGCCAAGGGGCTGAAGGCTGGAAATGAGAGGCACCAGCAGGAACTGTGGCTTGGGAATGATGGACATCAGAGGGACAGGGGACTGGTTTGGGAGTAAGGGGCACTGGCAGGGATGGGAGAGCTGTGGTTTGGGAGTGAGGTACACTGGTAGGGTCAGGAGCAAGGAGCACTGGCATGGCTGGGGTGGAGGCGGACTGTGGATATTGCATTGGGAGCAAGGGGCACCCACACAGCTGCAGGGCTGTGGCTTGCAAGTAGGGGCAAAGGCAGGAGCAGGGCACCAGTATATCAGGGCTGCTCAGCACCACAAAGCAGCTGGGTGGGGGACAGCCGCAGCTGGACTCGCATCCTGGTAAGTGCAGGAAAGGGGGGGTGGGGGGTGCGTCTGATTTTCCATGATAAAAAAAAAATTCAGATGTCAAAATAGATAGAATGTATTTTATTATAATGATTTAGGCACTGGCAGGCTTGCAGACTGCTTTAAAATTATAAGTATATCAATAAAACATGGTGTTATGTAAGTGGTGTTTCAATTTAATATTGGAAAAATGCATTTTTTGCCTTTTTTAATCAGAAATTTGGGGATTTTTACCAGAGAATATGATTTTTAAACAGATAAAACCAAGATACCTGGTCACTATCAACACAAGGACATTTATTGAGGTATCATAGGTAGCTATAAAAAGATCTTAAAAAAAAAAAAAAAAAAAAAAAAAAATCAGTGCTGCAATATATTGACAGTAAAGAAAAAGCTCACTTGCAGAAAGCTTGAAAAACTGCATGTGGGAACCTTTGCCGCCTTATTCCACAGTTCCATAAAAAAGTGCCTCCTATAACAGAGGATTGGATGTTCAGACTGTGCAATCTTACCAACCTTTAAAACCAACTCCCAATTGAAGAAGACATCTTCTAGAAAAATTCTTATTTCTTAGCATTAAAGCACAAACTGACTACATCCAGTTTAGAATATAAACACTTATCTGGGCAACAGACAGCTGATGAAGCCTGAAGTTTATGATTCAGGTGCTAACACAGATTGTGAGCACAAAAAAGCTTTATGTACACAAAGAAAAACTTATTTGTCTGGAGAACAGCAGTCTTATCTATTACAAGTAATCAGAATGAAGGATGGAGTGGGGGTAAGGGGGGAGAAATGAATCCATGATTCATTTGACAAAAATCCCTTCTTGTCAGAGCCAGGAGCAATATTTCTTTATGTAAAATTTGCAGATTCCAGCTACCCAGTGAATTCTGCAAAGGCCAGTCCAACATTTAGCTACGGCCAAAGCTTCGCTGAAACAGCTGTTCAATCTAAACTGCCACTTTTGGCTATGTACATTTCCCAAAATAGCCTCTTTTTACACTAGCAAAAAGACAAATCAAGGGTGTGGTTACCATAATTTAAATCTATTACGGTGATGCTGTGTGCCTGTAGCCTCTCTAAAGTGTTGCCACCTCTTGATCAACTAGCCTACATCATGCCTCAGTAGAAAACAAGAGCTGCTTAACCTCCCACAGATATAGAAAGGTTTTCTACAAGTTGGCTTAAGCAAGTAAGCTAAAACCTGTTAAAATTGGGAGTGAGAAGGGCTATCAGTTTGTCATGTCTACACCACAAGTTACCACATTACTAAGCAAGCGTAAAGTCAGTTGCATTCCAATCCTGGTTTTTGTTTGCACAGCTACAAATGTCCAGTCTGCTGCTATTACAGGTGACCACAAAGACCTTTGTTCCATCCTGCCTGCCCCCAAGTCTCTGTCTCCAACTCTATCCAAATCAAACTGTCCCTTAATCTCTGTTTTTCAACCTCTAGGACCAGAATGAACCAGTATATGCAATTACCCCCAGGCAATGGAAAGATGGGTTAAGACCTTAAGACTTGTTTACTTGCCAGGAGATCTGTGCCAATTACACAGCGTTTCCAAGAACAAGAGATACATATACAATTTAGAGCACAAATACAGTCTTTTGTGGACAAGTGGAACATTCAGTTGCCTCACATCTCAATACAAGTCTGATATTTACAAGATCTGAGACCTGGGAAGCATGTCATAGAAACACATCAGGAGGATGCCATGACAACTAGGGAAATCTTGTTTGCTAAACCTATAATCCTCTTAGAATGCACCTCTACTGCTAAACCATGGACCATGAAGTTGCTCAAACTATATTCAAAACCCCAAACATGCTCAAGTCTTGCAATGAGTGAACCTACATGCTGAGTTGAAGCACTGTGAAAAAAACTCATGCTGATCTGTGAGCTATGCCATTATCTGTTCGCTTTGCAGCAAAAAAGAAACAGAAGTACAGACCCTCAACTTTACTTGGCTCTCCAATGCTATTCCAATAACGTATTGTTACTTTGGATGTTCCTGCCTTTCTACCTCACTTTTCACCCCACATGCTAGTCACCTCCCTATTTATATAACTGCTCAATGTTTAACCCTTTATTTCTACACAGCCTCCTCCAACTTCAGCACAGATGTGCCAAACAAGATGTTCACCAACAGCCATATTAGGGTTACTATATTTCCAGGATGAAAAAAGAAGACACCTGTGGTGGGAAGGAGAGGGGTATATGATTGTGGCAGGAGGGTAGTAATATGCTTGTGCCCTAACTCTGCTCCTGCCTTCACTCCCAACCCCTGCCCCCCCCC
>NW_017728921.1:18380543-18405464 GCF_001723895.1 Crocodylus porosus | reverse complement strand
CCTGACCCTACTCCAGCCCTGCTGCCCACGCAGCTCCCATGTGTGTGCACTCACACTCTCTTACCTGGGAGCAGCTTGCTGGGGCCCCCGGGCAGAGCACGTGACCCCCGACAGCCAATCACCTTGCCTGCTGCTCCCAACCCCAAGCATCCAAGCTGCTAGTACCTGGAAAACGCGGAGGCAAAGCAGAAACCCAGACATTTACTTGCATTTTAAAAACCTGCCCGGACACGAGGACAGGGGGCCAAAAAAGAGGACATGTCTGGAAAACCCGGATACACGGTAACCCTATCATATTACAAGGCAGCCAGAGGAATACATCAGGCTCCTGGTAAACTCCTAATGCAGCACCTAAAACATCTACTTCCCCATCCTCAATGATCAACTTCTTAACATGGACTGTCTCGTCTCTCACCTAAATAAGGTGATGAAAACATTTCTAGGATGGCAGGTGCCCCTCACCCCAAAAAAGAAAAGAAAACAACAAAACACAACAGTAGAAAAGGATCAGCCTGAAGATCTCAAGGCCCACATGGCTAGATGGCCAGAGAGGTGCTCCAAGTAATTTTTTTCCAAGAATCTGGAAAGGAATCAGTGCAGAAGCAGAAAATGGATCCACTGCTTAGGAAGTGCCATCCTCTACCTTTCAGAATAACATGGGAGAAATTGTAACAAGAAAGATTTTGAGGTTATGACAAATAAAATTATGAAGACACTCCAGGCAACAGGATAGCTTTAACTTCAGTTGAGAGAGGAAACCATGTAATTTGTCTGGCAACTCTTTTCTCCTCTCCTGTTCCCTCAATGTTTGTGACCCAAAACAGCTTCGAGCAGAACAATACAATTTAAATCTACATCTAGTGATTTTTATCTTTGCAATCATTCATTTAAATAACAAAGGATTATAGGTTTAGCAAACAAAAGTGTTATCTTTGCAAACAAATGATCTTTTTGACTGCTTGCAGACGTGGGAAAAAACAAAACAAAACTGCACTTTAGTTTGAATTTGGTGTGCTTCTGCACCAAGCCCAGAACATGCCTAGAAGAGGTAACATGTTACTTCGACCCAGCTGTGCAGCCTCTGTATAGACTGAGCACTTTAATGGGGCTTTTTTGGCACTTTCATCTAATAGCTGAATCAGCTATTAGATAAAAGCTCCAAAAAGCCCGGCTGAAGCACCCGATCTATACAGACTCTGGAGAGCCAGGCTGAACTAACATGCTGCTTCTTCCAGTAAAGTGCAGTTCATTTGGGGTTTTTTTTCCATGTCTGCAAGCAGCTTTTTATAACTAAATATAGTGCTAACCAGATTATAGATTTACATGGCAAATAAAACACTATTTCAGACTGTATGAATTTTAAGCGCCCAGGGCTATACTGAGTGATACTACTTCATGATTGCCAGTTATGGTTCAGTCCATTTTTGATATCCTGAAGTGTGGCAGGCAGAGGGGAAAAATCAGCGCTGCTCTTTGAAGGGCTCTGAATTCTAATTCAGCAACTGATAATATTCAGATCTCCCCACTCCTTCCAGGCGATACTTGAAAAAGGTTTAGATAGCAAAAACTCAAAGAATCTGCAAGATTCCTAGGTAAAGCAAACTTCCAAGAGTTGCTTGGTAGCTATACAAAAAGTTGATGCGTGTTTGCAAAAGAGAAAGTGGCATGCTAAAGTTTTTTGATTTTTTGCTTTGTTTTTTAAAAAGAACCTTAAAATACCAGAGTCAGTTCCAGATGAATCAGATCAAATTAGATGATAACAGATAATTTATCTGCACTACAGTACAAAACATTACATTCCTCTACTCCTAAGTTACCCTACTCTGCAATGCAAATACAAAAGCATCTTTTATCTTCCTCACTTACCTGCTCTGCAGCCCTTGTGATGGCAGGTGCACTTTGTGCATTAAAGAACAGAATATTAAGTCTACGCTATGCAAAAACTCTTGCAAAATTATCATTTTGCAAGTGTTAAGTACATAACTAAACTTTCTGGAAGATGCTGCAAAGTCAGAATACAGATTTGAGTCATGGCAACAGATGGTAAGCAAAAAATCTCTGATTTTGAAAAGTGGTACGACCGCCTAATTAATAAGCCTGTGATCAGGAAGAAATAAGAGTCTACCTTGCCCTGCACTTTGTCATCATTTATCTTTCCCACACATCTCACATTGGTGTATGGGATCCTGTTCCACTGTGGTTGACCAAGGGATGCAGATAATGGCTAGTTTGACTGCTTTCTTTTTTGGCTGGCAAACTGAGCAAACAGCACCAGCAACTTAAGAAGTCCATTCCCTGAAAGCTATAAACCACCGCATTAATCTCCTGACAATCTTCTATCACTACAACACTGGCTATAACAGACCTGGTTACAATTTGCTTCTGGACTGATATGGCTTCACTCATTTGATAGAAGATCCTGACACAGCATTTCATCCTGCTACATGAACCTTGCTCAGCTCCAAAAAAAAAAAGGGGGGGGCCTGATTCCTCATGAGTTCTTAGAGCCACTTTTGAATGATGGTATGATCCAGCCACACTATGCTGGCTATTATGCACTTAAAGCACCATAACATACATGTGGAATCCACAGCAAATGCAGCATGTATGAAATCTCTTTAGTCAGCCTTGAATGTAACCCCTTGAAGTCTTAACTTTTATGGTTCAAATACCACTGCTGAAAAGCTACACGCACAGAACATCTACCCTACTGTGTAAAACTTCATCACAAGCAGGGACAACACATTCAACAGACCCATGACTTGGTCCCCCACTGTAAGGAGTGGCAGAGAAGGAAGTACAAAGATAAAAGGTGTTACAAAGTTAAGACCACCTTCACAGGAATCCAAAAATGACACACGAGTTTCCCCATGACACACCACAAGCCCATTTCCAAAGTGACGAGGTGGTAAGAACCAGAGGAAACACCAGGGATATGAGAACTAAATGCTAACTCCAACATCAGCCTGGACTCTAGGACAGAGAGAATAGGTTGTCACAGCTTAGCAATGTAGATGCTCAAAAACTGGCCTGGCTCACACATCCCACTTGTACCCAATCCAAGATGCATACAGAAACTGCATGATTGATGAATCCTTATTGGCTGGTACCCCTGCATAATGCTTCTGATGTAGGGTTTTCATGACAGGTGTAGCTTCCACGTTTAGCTTATCTACTGAGAGGCGAAATGACAATAGTGTTGGGGAACATGCTAGGTCAGGAGCTGAATATTTCAATGGTCACTACATTTTTTGTTTGACAGGCCTGTGAATTCAAGAAGGAGGAATGTGAATTGCATGTGAATTAAAGTCTTCAAACCATTATTTATGCAATGCCAATGTGCATATACTTTACAGGCAAATAAAATGAGGTCCCTGCTGAGTTTGCAATCCAAGCCAAGCAAAGATATAAAATAAAGCTGCACACAAAGAAAGGAGAGGGAAAAGACAGGCCAAGCAAGGCACTTGAGTTTTTAGAATGATCTACACTGCAGAAAAAGATAAGAGAGGATTTTGCCTTTTTTTTTTTTTTTTAAATAAATGGCTAAAAGGAGGAATTAAACAAGGAATTCTTTGAATCCTTTTCAGAAGGGTTTATTTGTCCCCTAAACATTAGAAATCTATTTTCTTCCATATTCTTTTGCTGGAGAACTCCTTGGGCAGCCAGAGTGGGAGTTCTCTTATTTCAACTGCAAACGTGGGAGTCCTGAGTGATTATTTCTTTCTTGCAAGTATGTAATGCATTTGAGTTAAAAACACTAACATTTTAAACTGGCCGATTAAAAGTCTTCCCTTCAAAATTCTTAGGTCCTGCTTATTTTTCTGTAACAGCATAATCATAGTAATTCTCTAAGTCTCTAACAACAAGAGTAAGGAAACAAACAGTCCTGGGGTCAGACATATAAAAGCAAAGATTTTGCTGGAAGTAGAGAATTCTGCCCTTTTAATTAAAATGGTTTTGTCATGTTCCTTCAGCTCTTAGTCTCTCCACATAAAAACTGATTTTAAATAATGTAGAGGAAATCCCAGGCTTCTTGAAGAAAGATCCCCCAGTGATGCTATGCTTCATTCAGGGATCATTCTTACTCAAAAGTTACCATGAGAAAACACTTGTACGAAGCGTTTTTGAAAGCCACAGGCTCAAAAATACTGAATAATGGATGTTCAGTATTGATTACTAAATAGAGAATTTACTAGGCATCAAAGCTCATAAAAGAATCTTCACTGGGTATGAGTTACAGACTGCTGTGAATGCTTGCTGCATTTACCAGACTATATGTTTACCAACAGCAGTAAATTAAGACTGTTCTAGAGCTACCTTGAGTCGCATTACTTTTAGACGTGCACCAATACATCAGTCCGATATTGGATCAGCACCGATATAAAGAAAACATATTGTATTGAAAACTGGACTGACATGGCCAACAAATGCCCATGCCTGTGCACAGTTGCAGTTCTGGGCACAGGGGCGACTCCTGCCACTGTGTGCACCCCCAGGAGGACCCGGGGGGGGGAAGCATGCCCACAGATCTGCATGGGGTGGGGCAGGTTGCAGCTGCGGGCTGGGGCCAGGGGCCATGCCAGGCTAGGTCATGCTGTGCTTGGGGTGGGCAGCGGCAGCACTGGGAGGAGGGCTACAGAAGAGGGGTGGCAGGCACCCCAAATTTCACCATAGCCCTCGTCAGTGCCACCGCCACCACCTGGCCTGAGCACAGCGCGGCCCACCCCCCCCCATGCACCAGGAAGAGCACAGCACAGCCCCCCGCCCCCACCAACAACTGTGGGCCCCCCCACCCCGTGGAGATCCAGGGGCACATGCAGCAGCAGGAGCCACCACCCTTCCCTGCCCCTGGGCAAACCACGGTTCCATCCCACTCCTACCCCAGCTGAGCAGCGCTGACCCCAGCACCAGCCCCACTCCCTCCACCACAGGCAGCGTTGATCTACCCACCCTCACACCCCTTCCCTCCCCCCTCCCCATCCAGCACAACAGAATTAACAGCTGAATGCAGCTGTATCAGAAATCAAATTAGTATTGGCCATTACGCCTCCTTAAAAATTGGCTATTGGTATCAGCCCCCTAAATCTCTATTGGTGCACCCCTAATTATTTTTTTACAACAGTCAATGAGGTTTGTATTTACCAAGAGGTCAAAAAGTTAGAGAAGTTGGAAAAGCTAATTCATCCTAAAAGGTTACTTCCACCCAGAATCTGAACACCTTAATAAGTAACTTGTTGCTTTTTCATAGCCAGAAAGTAGCAGATCATTACACTGCATAGTGTCACTTAACTGGCAGTACTGTCATTCTCCTGGCACATAAATTAAATGAATTAATTAATCAACTGCCTTTCCTCAAACTCACCCTCATCTCTGAGTCAGAACAATCAGAATTAAATATTCCAAATTGGCAAGTACAAATAAAAGCATGAAACTAGCCAAACACTGCTGCTGGGACCAAATACAGCTTAACACAAGACAGCCCTGAAAAACTGGCTCTACAAAGCTGCAAACAACGTCAATTTTTTGCGCTACAATTAAAATAAAAACAACATATAAAAATACGGCTTTTGTTCGTTTGTTTGTTTGTTTTCATAGGACTTGACATGCCAGTTTTACCAAACTATAAAAGGATACTCTGATCCCAAGGGAACCTTCCTAATTAAAACATTTACCAAAAAGCACATGAACAATGACTATGCTCACCTACAGCAAGACAACACTTTCTCTTTAAGTCCAGACTAATTGGTTTACTCAATTCTCTTAAGTACAATACAGCTCCTTCTAGCTTAAGGGGGAAAAAAGCACTTTGTGTTCAACAAAAAGTTACACGTAACAACATTTTTCTAGAAATCTCTACCAGTGCTAGCTATAATACCCGCAATAAAAATGGCCATGAATATTTTGGGGTTGTGTAAGAACTCTGAGCATAGTACAAGTGTGGACAGCCAGTTTATACTGGCACTCCAGCCACTCCTAAAAGGGGCACTAGGTAATGATGTGAGATTTGCAAAAAACATCAAAAACATGACTCAACTGCCCCAAACCATTATCAAAAATAGACCTGTCTGCTGGAATAAAGGAGTTTAGCATGCTGGTCATTAACTAGTACTAAAGGTTGACCGTGTTGCTACTAGTATTTCAAGCTTCTCATCGCTAACTAAGAATAGGAAAGGGTCAAAAAGGACCCATGTTTAATTCCTTTTTAAACCATGAGCCATGCCCCTTGCAGAGATGGGCCCTATGAGCAACTTAAATGTCTTCTCTCATCATGACCACAATGGTTCTCCTCCCCCCAAAAAAAAGATATTCTGAGTTACTTCACTGTGTCAGTGGCTCAAACAAAAGACATTCACCTTCAGTAGATCCCCAAACATGTAACTTCTATTTGTTTTTCAGTGTTTTAAAACATTTCTGATCCTTCCACATAATAGATCCATGAAGGCAAACCAAATACAGTAGGCCAGGACAGCTGGTTTCATCAGTGGTTTTGTTTTCACCAGAATCTAAACAAACCCCAGCCTAGTAGCACAGAAGAGTATACATGTTTTAAAATAAAAATCATAGGAACACCACACATTTCCTTCCATGTACATCAGGAATGAATGTTTGTTAGAATTCTAAAATGATCCTGTGCCACTAATTCATCATGCTTGGAAAAGTTGTTGTTCCCAGCAAACAGAATTGTCCCGAATCACCCTTACAATTCTTTCCTATTAAATAGGTCTCAAAATGTTAAGTATGTAACAGTAAATCACAATGTTTATACCTACATATCTCACTAGGGACATACAAAGCTTCAGAACTTCAGTGTTTCAAATTTAGTTTTGGAAAAAATTATAAATGAATTAACATGCACTTGATGTAGCTAGCCAGTGACACACAGATCACCACCACCACAAGACAAAAGCTTGTAGGGCTCTCCTTCAAAGGGAGACCACTCTTGGAGTACTAGAAAAACTATGAGCGTGAGAAAGCAAATTTGAAGTGAGTCAACAATGACAGACAGCCCGGGTGTGGAAATTTTAGGTACAGCTTAATTTTTGCAAAAGTAAAAACACTAACATTTTAGGCAGGGGGTTATTTTCAATGCAAGCAGAATCAGCAGCACAGCTTTTCACTATAGGAAGCAAATAGAGAAGCAAAAAGTTAAAAGGAAAATAATTCTCAGGTAATTAAAGTGAAGAGTTTCAAATAAAAACTAGCACTACATTCTCTGTAGGAAAGTAAGCGCAATTAGTTATGCTCACAATATGAAGCCAGATCTGTTTGTGGGGAATAGGAATGAGGTACTGCTACTGACAAAACCTAAAGTATAGACTTTCAGAATTAAGTGGCATTAAGAACTTCGTTTTTTTAAAACAGTTTATATTCAAATTAAAAAATGCTCCATTAATTTCCTTTAAAATAGAAACCAAGCAATATGTAGTCTCCAGGCCTACACACTGTTCAAATCCCGAATAATAGCCTCTCTGGCTAAAATCCAGAGACATATACCAAAGTATATTTGAGCTACTGGCAATTGGTGCAAGTGTCTAGGCAGAGACGATAAATCCAACTCTAGATTGGAATTTTTTATTCTAACTAGGAGCCAACCAGATTGCCAATTATCTTGAGTCAGTTTTGTAAAGGCTAATTTAAATACTCCATAATTATTTAAGCTGTTGCCTAGACAAACCCCAAATCAACCAAGTAAAACTGGAATTGCTTTACTTACCTCACCACAACAGAAAAAAGAAACAAATGGATCACAGAATTGTGCATATATACCCTAGAAAAGTCAGGAGCATACTTATAAGGTGAGAAAAGATAGAATGGTACATTGCAAAGAATGTGCACGAGCAATACAGCACGTTTCCAAGTGTCTATGTCAACAGCTTGCTGATTTAATCCAGAATAGAGTTGATAAAAGCAAGTAATGGGAACCTTAGTTCCAACAGTCACTGTGGAGCAGCAGACTTATGAAGAACACAGAATCCAATCAGTTTTTAAAGCTGCATTTGGCTTGCCACAGAAGAAAAGGTGCATGCAATTTTGATTTTTTTTTTTTTTTGTTACCATAGTTGTTGCTCACAGTACTCTGATAGTTTGAAATTCCCCTCTATTCTAGAGGGAAGCATTAAAAGTATCACTGTTACATTATTTTACTGATGTACCCATGTTTTTCCTGACATGACACCTCAACTGTATACCTTTCTGATGACCAGGGATCCTGGATTTCAGTTTAAAAATCCCGAATTCTGATAAAAATTCAAAATTCTCTCATTTAAAACTCCCAAATCTGTGTTTTTCCGCAATTAAAATGAAACACCGCTATGTATATTGGTATTAGTTGAACACCAGGGATCCTGGTTTTCTCCGTTTAAAAATCCCAAATCTCTGATAAAAGTCCCAAATTCTGATTAAAAAAACTCAAAATCCATGTTTTTACAAGATTAAATTGAAACACCACTACATATACAGGTATCAATTTAACACCATGTTTTATTGTTACATTTACAATTTTAAAGCAATGTGGAAGCCTACCAGTACCTCAATCACCATAATAAAATAAATTCTAAATACTTATATATTTCGCAGGGAGGAGAGGAATCTATCATGGAAAATCAGAGCTCCCCTGCCTCTTTCACTCACCAGGATACAGATCCAGCCACAGCAGCGCCCCCCCACCCCCACCTTGCATCACTAAGCAGCTGACATGCCAGTGCCCTGTCCCTGCCCATGCCAGTGTCCCTCACTCCCAAGCCACAGCCCCTGCTCCTAGGCCCCAGCCCTGCAGTGAGCACATGGTACCTCCTAATCCCTGCATCCCACTGCCCCCAGCCCCAAACCACACCTTACAGACTGGAACTCTGCCAGCCTGCAAAGGGAAACCTGCAGTTTCCTGGGTTTTTCTCCTTTAATGGAGAAAAATCCACATTTTTCCACCTTGGAAACCCAGATCTCTGTTGATCACTAGAGTGGGAGTGGGCAAAATATAGCCCACCAGGCAATTTCATCCAGTTTGCAGGCACCCACCAATTAACCATACCCCAAACCAGCTTACATGTCTCACTCCCACCCTCGTGTGTGGGAGGGCCCTGACCCAGCTAGTATGCACAACTTCCGGGCAAGTCCACAACTGCAGCTGCCGGGGGACCTGCTCAGCTTCCCTGGCCTCCAGTGGCCCCTCCTCATGTCCCTGCTGCAGTGCTGGCAGGCACCAGGTAGGGAAGCAACGGTGAGTAGGGGGAGAAGCTGAAGCTGGGTGGGAGCACAGGGCTTGTGGAAGCTCAAGGCCCATGCCCACAGTGCTGGCAGGAACACAGAGCTTGGATGAGCAGGGTGGGGGGTGCAGGTGTGTTGGGCTTTTGGGATGTGAGGAAGTGTGAAGGACCCCCCCCACACACACACCCCTATGGCACGCAGCCCCCACCACCAGGTGACAGCAGCAGCAGGCCCTCGGGATACTCATGGTCTGCTTAGGCACAGCAACCCAGCAGCACAAAGTTCTAGCCATTTCTGGGAGCTGCATGTGGCAGCAAGCAGCAGAGCCAGCCCCTCCTCCCCCCACCTCTTATCACAGGAGGCTCACATGCAGCTCCTGGGACTTGCAGGCCACTGGGGGAAGCCCCTCACAATAGAGCTGGCTGCCTTCCCTGCTCCCTGCCACTGGCCGGACAAGATCATTTAGCATCTCAATCTGCACTGATTTCTAATCAAGTACACAAGTTGCAAAGCTATATATTCTGTATCCTCTCCTTAGTTATACTTAAAGATAGATTACCTGGCATGACTGCGTTGTGTCGAGGTTTTCACATTAACAAACACTATTTTGCAGCACACATACACTTTCTGTATCCTTCTCTTCGGCATATAGAATAGATCACTAGGGGGTTCTTTGTTAGTGGGTACTTTATGGATGGTGAGAAACGGAGATTTTATGTATTAACATTAAATGAACTATCCACTGAAAACATATCTTAACAGCTGCTCCTGCTGACACTATGAACATGTGAAGATTGCTGATAAACTAGACAAGGAAACACGGAGACTGAAAGTTTAGATCAAAGTATCCTCAGAATTATGGTGTCAGAACTGGGGTTAAAGTTCTATGAATCTAGTACTCCGAACAGCTAAAGACCCATCTGGTTTAATGAAAAAGTAACACATGGAAGGATTACAATAAGCATCACACAGAGTAAGCTTTAAAAAAGTTTTCAAAAGCTGGCATGCTTCTACAACAAAACTTACATAAGTGTCTTGAGCATTACATCATATACACCCCTCAAACAGATTAGGAAAGTACAACATTGCCATTGTACAGGCCTAAAAATGACATCAACTTGTCAATGATATCAAATAAGATTCATCTGAAAACTGGACTACACAACTTAACTAAATGGTGAAAATTGATTTGCTCTTTTCATTATTTAACCCTTATCATAAAGTATTTTCCTCAGTGAATGTGGAAACCAACTTAACCAAGATAAGCCCAAATTTACTGCCAGATGCTATAAAATCCTAGTTTTTAATATTTAAGCATCCACAACAGTAATTGGCAATTCCAGAATTGCTAGAAGTAACAAACAACCTGCAAGGCTGCTCTCATCTGGAGTAGAACTCATTGCTCATTTTAATGGATGAGTGTGTTTGGCCTTTTAAAGAGCTCAACATAATGTTACAAAGTAGAGCAAGCAGGATCACCTCCTTTCATGTTTATCACATCTCTCAATTTGAGATGATCTCCATGAATAGCATCCATTCTGCTGAAGCAACAATGAAAACTTCTGGAGGTTGCAATCTCCTTTTAGTGTAAATCTCATTTTACATACTGAATCAGGGTTGTTTTTTTTAATATTGTGCTTTGTGCTATAAGAGACTGGAACACACAGAGAAATGATTCATGTTAGAAGTAACACCTATTAACTTCTATGTTTCTTTAATATTACAGCAACATCGAAATAAAATATTCAACAAACTCTAAGCAAGTCAGAATTCCATTTCAGCAACTGGTGGCAGTATGAGGGGGTTTTCTTTTAAATATATTTAAGTGATTAGAATAATGAAATTTCTAACCATATGGATATAAAAAAGAACTTCAAAATAAAATAAAATAATCCAATGCAACTTTAATCTTGAAATTTGGAAAGATTAACTGGAATTTTTTTTACTGAGTTTTAAACTTTTAACTAGTTCTTGCCCAATTATTTAAGTCATCTCATTTCCCCCAGGATAGCTGAAAGCTGTAAATGTTACAAAATGGAACAAGAATCTATCAGGCCTAAAACAGATGTCTGTGTCAGCAATCGGCAATCTGTATAGCTATGCAAATGCTGCTGCAGCCCCATCCATGGAAAAATCTGATGCATTTGCAGAAAAAAGTTAGGCCATAAATCCATCACACAGGAATGAAATGTCCACAACTTTCCCTTGGATAAGAATTAAAAACTCTGATAAATACTTAATAACAGATGACTAATATTGAAACGTTGTAAAGATTAAACACATTTTGTTGTAGATACTGTAACAGAAGCCCATATTTCCTATGCAGCCTTAAATACGTACTAGGAACCTAATGCCTGTCCTCAAGTGATAATGCTGGACAAACCTTGATGCTGCATCTTTAAATATTCTGCTAGTTTATAAAAGGAAGCAGAGGTTAAATTATAAGGTTTAAGGATTATGAAGACACAAAACAAGTATAATATTCAGCAAAAATGCCTAGACAGTGAAATGTCAAATGTTCATAGTGATAAAAAATTAAGAAAAATAGAAGTTTTTTCTGGGTAGAAGAGGCAAGAATTATTGCGGACGATATCTTTTATCGGATCAGCTATATGGTTGGTATAGACATAGCCAAGCTTTTTTGGTATCACAGTACCTTTCCCTCAGGCCTCATGGTAGACGGAACTTTACTTCTTAGAAAAATTCAAAGTAAGCTATTCTGTTCCATAATTATTTTCTTAACTGTTCTGCAAGCAATATTCAGACATCAATATTGGGGGTGGGGAAGTATCTTTTCCGTAACTGCAAAGGCAGCTTTTTCAGAAAAGAGAGTCAACTTTCCAAGTGTATTTGTGTGTTTATACCATGAACCTTTTGATTCAGCAACGTTTCCCCTGTGATATCCCAGTGTATATTTTATACTTCAAGATGATGCATGACTGTCCAAAACAAACATAAAAATAGCTTTAGGTTAGAAATATCACTCAATGCAGTCAGGGATAGGGTTTTTTTTAAATCATTATTCTCTAGAATTCAGGCCGGTGGACAAGAAGGTTTCACTTCTGTTTAATATAAACTTCAATTCTAATCTTCAATAAAAGCAGTCCAATTCATTTAACCTTCAAATTTATAATTTCTGTTCATAACCTCAATTTTTGAAGTGGAAGAAAGCTTTGGCCTTTATTGCAAAATTAACACTGAACCCCAAAACTGTACTTGCAGTTGAAACTAGTGTATCCTTCTACAAAACAAGTCTTATTCATCAAAGCATTAATTTTTGGATTACATAAATCTAATTTAGAATTCACAGAAGGACTAGCCATATGGCAGAAGTCTTATTTTGGATGTAATTGTATGCAAGTCTGACAGGAAGATGAATTTTTTAATAAGCTCTTCCATAATCACCAAAAGTAGCTGGAGCTACAGTAAACTGTACAAGTCAAGATCTATCAGAGAATTCCATCTTCCACGTTTATTCCTGTTTTCAACCAAAGAAATGCTGGTAAGTATTATTAACTCATTATTTTTATTATGTTTCTGTGAGAGATTAAAACCTCTATCAGAAAATCAGCAAGGATTTATATGGAAGCACATCTCTGAATCATGCAACAATTGCACACACGAGTGTTTAAATGGAATCACGAAGGAAGACTGTATATTCTAATTAATCTGTATGTGTTTCCACGCTAATAGGCTTGTGGGAGAGGGTGAAAGTCACAAGAGCTATCTAAGCGCTCCCATTCATTATCATAAAAACTACACGAGTAAGGACTGTTTTTTCAGCTACACCTGCTAGTTATTATTACCTTAACTTTTTATCTCTATCTGGAACTGACAAGACAGAGTATGTTTTAAGTCTAGAAAGCCACTCTGAGGTTTTAAAACACAGATCAAGAGTTTTATCCACTTAACTATTGCACCTAGAGGAAAAGTTGTCTTAACTGGTAGTTAAGAATCCCGAGTTCTAAAAAGGAAGAATTAGACAAAATTTTTTCTAGTACCTTTCCATGCTGCCACATATGTTCTGGGTGGGTGTCTTAGGACTCTGCTCTACTTCTTACCCAGGTACGAATTCCATGTTATAAACCAGACCAAGGGAATATTAGAGGTGAATCCTGCCAAGAGCCTTCAATAAACCTCAGTTACTTTAAGCTGTTTTGAAAATATTACACTCCCTCAAGAAGCCTGAAATTATTTGCTGATGCCTTTATGAAGAATGTATATTTTTGCTGATATGTCTCTTGCAGGAACAAACTACTTTCTTTGAAAGAAGTGTTAGTACTAAACAAACAGCAGCAGCATAACCTTCCCAAAAAATAATTAAGCCCCCATATGTAATGAGTTTTCTCTCTGTTTTTAAATGCTTCGAGACAAGACCATTTATCATCAGAACAATGGGATTTTACTCTTCTCCAACAGAAGTTAAATGTAGAGTGTGCAAGTCAAACAAACAACAGGAAAATAACAGATGATTTTGGGTGTGCTTTTGTTATTCAACTCCAATTAACTGTACGATACCTAACCAAATTTGAGGACAAACTTTTTTTAAAAGCTCCACTTGCAGGCTGATAGGTTATACTTTTGCCTTGACTTTTATAACCAAGAACTATGTCTATTTCTATGCCTACAAAAATAAAAACATCTTTTTACAGAACTTCTTTACGTCTGGATACACTATTTGGTATCTACATCAGGGATGGGCAAAATATGGCCCGCAAGACCATTGTGTCCGGCCCACGGGGCCCCTAAAATAATGTAGAAAATTAATATTTTTCTGCTTCTTGGTTCCTGTCAAAAATGACAGGAACCAAGGGCAGTAGGACCCAGGGGAAGCCCAGCAGGCTCCAACAACAGCAGGCCCGCCCAGTCCCACCCCCCAGCTGGGGTTTCTGGGCTGGGAGCAGGTGGCACGGGAAGCTCAGGCTGGCAGTGGGGCAGATTACAAGCTGGTGTTAAGCTCGGGGAAAAGTAGCCCCTCACTTGCCCTGTGGCCAGCACCCTGTGCTGCAGCCACCTGCAGCCTGCTCCGGACAGCCCCACAGGGGCTGCAAGCAGCTGCAGCAGGGAGCGCTGGCCATGGGGCAGGAGAGGGGCCACTTTTCCCCATGCTCACCACCAGCTTCTCCCCTACTGATGAACAGAGGGTCGGGGTCAGGGCTGTGCGCTGCCCCCCGCCTGTACTGTGGGGCTGGGGGGCACTGGGTGTGAGTAGGCGGGGAGCCAGCGGGAGCACGGGGCCCACACCAGTGTCTCAGGGCCAACGCAGGCGGGGCCCAGAGCAGGGTGGCAGGAGCACGGGGTCCCAGCTGGCAAGGGCTCTATGGAGCCAGGCCAGCTCCCCCCTCCCTGCTGGTGCAGCCCAGCCCGGCTCCACAGACCCTTGCCAGCCTGTGCCCCGCTCTGAACCCCACCAGTGCTGGCCCTGGTCCCAAGATGGTGACCAGGGGGCGGGGCTCCTGTCAAGGGGTGGGGCTACCCACACGGCTCTCAACAGCCTGCCAAAACGGGGTAAGTGGCCCTCCGCCCAAAATAATTGCCTGCTCCTGATCTACAAGCACAAACAAAATAAAGCTGACCCTTTATTACAAACAAGACACTTCTGATAAGGCATACATAGGATGAACCATTTTTTATATTAAATTATTTGCGTAAAAAGGATTGTCCTCATTACCATTTCATAAACAGCAAGCTTGAAGACCACTGTAAAACAATGTTTCCCTTTAAATTTGACAAATATGTTGTTTCAACAGAAAAAGGCTAATATTAGCCATTAAATTAAACTATTACTTAAACCATTAACTATAATACTACTTTATGAGTAATACTGAATTTCTGGTACTCAGGAAAGATCTGCTGAACTGCTCATACTTCCTAAAAAGAAAAAAACAAAAACAAAAAACCTGTACAGTCAAAAAAGTCAAAGCAAAAACACTAGGGGCATATCTTTCAGCTCTAAAAGATGACTCCCAAAAAATGGAATGCAAAAGGTACTACTTAAATGTTTGGACAAAGACCACATTTCAAATCAAACAAAGACCTTGCTTAAATAATACCCCTATCTGTACTAGAACACTATAATGTTTCTGAATTTAAAAGCATCAACCTAATAAAAAGCACATAAAATTGTACAGAAAACAGAGGCAAGATTCTTCAGCAAAGCAGGTCACAGTGAATGTATCACCCCTGTAGTCAGGTTATTCCGTAGGCTTCCAAGACAAAGCTCTTCATTTTTACATTCAAGGCAGCATATGGATTAGGACAAAGTTACCTAAAGAACCATTACCCACACAATTCAATTGTCCTCAGTAAGTCTGCCCTTCAGGAATTACAGAAGCTTTCTACAGAAACTGCTTGTTCATGGAGAAGACAAGACACTGAAGCCAGCTTAAGATCACGAAACTCCATCCACCAAGAATCAGAACCCATGAAGTACCTCACTTTCCAACCCAAATACAAAGCTTGCTTCTTGAACCTTACCCTTTCCAGCCAGCAACACATAGCATGTGTTATAATGAAGAGTTTTTTTCAAATCTCTATCTGCAATCTTTTATGTGGGGGTTAATTTTAAGCCAGGAGGAAAAAGTTGGTCACTACCTATTTTTAATTCTGAAAGGAACTTTGGCAGCATGGTGATAATTCCAGTAAAACACTAAACACGAAAGAAATAAAACCACTTTTCCTATGGAAAAAATGAGAGAAGATTCATGAATTATTCTCTGGAAACAACCAAACTCTGATCAGTGTAATCAGTGAGCAGGAACTTAGAGGTCTTGGCCTTGCTGACTGAGAAATCTGAATGGTCTTTGCACCTGCCTAGTAAGCCTGAAGAATATTCTCAGAGAAAAGACGTATTCAACTATAATCCATGCAGCCTAAGAATCTGATTGAGGAAAAAAAATTATGACAGCGGTTTCCTAAAATTAGTTTAATCCCCAAATATTATATGACTTTAAAATAGGATGATGTTAAGAAGACTTAAACTACATAATAATATTTTTTAAAATATCAAAAATAAAACTGGTTAAGACAGAGGTTTTCAACTTTTTTTTTTTTTTTTTTAAACAGTTGTACCCCCTTCTGGTGGCAATGGCCAGATGCAAGGGGGGAGGGCCTTACACATGGCAGCCACCTACCACCACATCCCGCTTTCCCACGGGTGATCACACGTGCGGCTCTACAGGCTGCTGATGGGCCTTGCACCTGGCCAATCCCGTGCCTGCCATCAGCAGCCCAGAGCCACATGCAACCAACCACGGGAAAGTGTTGCTCGGTGGTGGCACAGGGCAGCGGCCACTGCTGCCGCATGCAAACTCCCCCTCACTGCATCTGGCTGGCAGGGTGCCACTGCCCTCAATACCCCTCTCCCCCAGCCCCGGCCCTACTCCTAGGAGGTGGCAACACAGGGTAGTGACTCAGTTCCATAACTTGGAAAGGTATCTTCATTTATTCATTTAAGAGGAGGCTTGATACCTACCTAGCTGGGATCATTTGAGCCCAGTTTTTTTTCCTCCTGCCCTGGCAGGGGGTCGGACTTGAGGATCTATAAGGTCCCTTCTGACCCTACTTCTATGATTCTATGATTTAGTGTCTAATACAGCAACATTATATCAGAATAACTTTACTTGCTTTAAAGTGCCTTCCATCCTCAAACTTTTTTTCCAAGTGAATTATATTTGAGGTGTCAGATTACAGTTAGTAATGCTCCTTTAACTCCAGCTGACAACAAATCTGTTTGTAAGGGTACATTCCTAACCATTCCATTACCAGCACTGCTCCTTACTATCCGAAAATGAACTGCTGCACTTCTGCATTTCTATGTACCACGTGTGCTCTGTTGCACTGGGGGTCATCCTGACTGAGTATCATCTTTCCAGTGCCAGGTAGTGGGGAATTTTACCCACACAAAACAACATATCCACTCCCGCTTTGGCATAGACCACTTGACCTAAGTGTTCTTTTGAAAGTTGCATGTTGAGCCTCACCTGGAAACATATCACTGGAATGCAAAACATCTATAAAATACTGACAAGAAACTGTCAGAACAAATGAAAAAAACATATTCCCATACCTGGTCTCAGTGCCGACTCACAGAAAAAGTTCTGAAAGAAGTACTTCAAAACAAGAAAGAAAATAAGAACATCCAATAATGTTCTCACCACATGACCATACTATGAGGAACCAGACTGAAGGCAACGCTACCACCGCACAAGAATGAAGCATTAAAGAGCTTTCTACAAAGAACCCAATACAATGCAACAAACAATCACAGAAGCCTCACATATCTCATGGAGTCCATCCAATGAATCCCTGCCACTCTGTGCACCCCCTGGGGAGGCATGGAGGTATGTGCCCCCACAATTTGTGCACAGGGCACTGCCCACCGTGGGCTCAGGCTGCACTGGCCTCTTCCCATCGGGGGTGCTGGGCTGGGGCTGCACTGGAGGCAGGCAGGGGCAGCGCTGGGAGAAGTGGCTATGGGATGGGCTACAGCCACCCCAAAATTCGCCGCAGCCCTCCCCTATATCCTCCCCCCTCCCAGCATCTCTGCCACCACAAGTGCTGCCCTGATCCAGCGCCCCCCACCAGGAAAGGCCTGGCACAGCCCCTGGCCCCGAGCCCACAGTGAGCAGCTCACCTTTGCCCTGTGCACAAATCTGGGGCCCCAAGGGTATGTAGTGGCAGAAGCCACTCCCCCTTCCCAGACAAGTCACCCACAACTCCACCCCACACCCAGCCCCAGCTGCATTCCCTTCCTCCCTCACTGTGGGAGCCTCAATCTGCTCCCCTCATGCCCTTCTTCCCCCCACCAACCCTGATTTACCAGCCCAACACTGCTCTCCAAGCAGTTGGGCTAAATATCAGCAATCAGATCAGTATTAGCCAATATGGCTGGTTAATAATTGGCCATCGGTATCTGCCAAAAAATCTTTATCTGTGCACCCTTAATTTATAACATCTCTCCTTGGGGTACTCAACCTAATACTGTATTTACTCAAATCCAAGACTATTTCAAATTTAAAATGATCCCAATAATTAGATTCTAAGTGGACAATTTGTAAGTTTATTGTAATTTGATGTGTATAGAACCTGATTATTGGAGAGTCATCTTATAAACCACCCGCTGAATGTTGCAATGGAGCAAGCAGCTGCTGGGGGGCAGGTGGCAGAAAAGTCAAGCAGCTTGACCCCTGCAGCTTGTCCTCCCCCTCTCCCCAAGGCACTGGGGACACCTTGCTCCCTGCCATTTACCCCCCATGGCTTACCCTCGGTCATAGCTTCAGCTCAAGCCAGGGGCAGAGAGCACACAGTGTGTCAGACCCCTGCCCAACAAGGCGATAGCAGCTGCAACAGCAACTACAGCAGTTCTGGTTCCAGATTAGAGCCAGGGTCACTGCCACCTAGCCAAGAGGGTGGAGCCGAGAGCAGGGCCATAACCAAGGATAAGTGTCAACAGAAGGGGGAGTGGCAGAGGCTGCTGTGGCTGACCCTAGCCATGACCCAGGCTCAGGTTCAGAGCCACAACAGCCACCTCCTCCCCATGACCTCCAACCCCCCCAACCTTATATTCTAATCTGAGACAAGGGGCTTTTTTTCCTCTCCTGTTGCGGGGGGGGGAATCTCATCTTGGATTTGAGTAAATATGGTATCTGTGCCTGACCTTTTATATTTAACTGTACTATCATATACCATTGCCACTATTTTAAAATCCTGCTTCACGTTTACTGTCCCACTCTTCACTCTGATACAGCACAATCATCAATCATACAACCTTCATGGTCAAGATGCACTGCCAAGGCAACATATTTCCTGTAGCAGCAGATACAGAAAGAAACAGAAAAACTATTCTGTGTCTTTTTTTTTTTTTTTTAAATGGCCCACACCTTTTTTAGCTAAACTTGATTCTGGGGTAAATTACTCAAATCAAGATACTGAGACTTTGCATGATACATAAAGATTGTAAGGCACTAGCATTCATTTCACAGCTATGTGAATCCCCTAGGCTCCAGATTATTACTAAAGAATCGTCTTATGTTTGCAGTGCACTTTGTGATGACCTATGTGTGTCCTAAAGAAGAGTTTAAGGCAAAGAAGGTGCTGTGGTTTGGTGCACACTTCAAAACAATATAGCCATCTGGACTGCCCATAAAAAAGGGGTTGTGGGGGGTGGCGACAAAAACAGAAAAAGTTGTCTCTAAAGAACCAGGCAGGTGCAGAGGGAAGTATGGAAAGACAGTTTCATGGCACACACAAAAGCTCAAAATGGAACATACGGCATTTCAAAGGGATATGACACAGAGAAAACCTTACAATGTTCTGCACAAATAATACATACTCCATCCAGTCAACTTAAATGCATGTTCTTCCCCTCAAACAACCCTGCCTCCCTGAGAAGAGCAGTTTGAAGTATCTCACTGACAGGACTATAAGCACTCTGTAGTCTTATCAGGCTACAGTTCCATTTTTTTTTTAAATGGAAAATTAACTTGTTACCCATGTTGTGTGTTAACTTCCCTAAATTTTTCAGTGGTGTTTGTATTAAAGTGAGAAAACTCCCCTATCATTTACACAACATTCACCCTTTTATTAATTGCTACTAAAGTATACATAAGCACACATTTCAGTCATTTCACTGATTACAGGACTCTGGCTTCAGAGAAGCAGCACTATGCTGTCCTGACCATTTGGCGTGCTCGGCACTTACTCTCTTCACTAGTCAACAGTGTTCAGCAGTCAGTCCATCACTTGCTCTCACTTCCCAGTAAGCCCTGTCCCTTGCTCTCACAGAACAAGTGCAAAATACAGCCCACCTTTACCACATGATGCACAATAATGATAAAACTTCCAAGTCTTGTCACCTTTTTTCCAAATTCCAGTCTGTAACTATCATATTTACTCAAATTTAAGTCAATCCTGAATTTAAGATGACCCCCCCCAAAAAAAGAACTGTATTCCATATATGGAAACATAATAATTTTCTTATAATTTACAGGTATAGAATCTAACTGTTGAACAGTTGTCTTAAATCTGTCATTTCCCCCTACTGCCAACTGGTACAGCAGTAGCTAGGGGATCAGATGGCCCCCTTGTAGCATTCTTCCACTCTTCTACCCTCACCACAGCTCTGCACAGTTTCTGCCCCTTCCTGCCACTCTCCAAGTTCCTGGCTCTTCCCCTCTTTACTGTCAGATGCTGCTTAGGCTGCATTTCCCCCCTAGAAGCACACCATGTGGAAGTATGGTCCCTGCCAGCCATACAGCAGTGTTAGCACTGTTGACTGGCCAGGTAGGGGACAGAGTTTCCATGTACTCTGTGCCCAGGAGGAAATCCAGCCTGAGTCAGAGCCAAGCTGCACCTGACAGTAAGGGGGAGGAGAGGGCAGAAGTATTGAGTGAAGGGGGGACAGGAGCTTTGCTATGACCCTGACTCTGGCTTCAACCCAGGCCCAGGGCTAGAATCAGAGCTGCAGCAACCATCTGCCCACCCACCCTTGCTTTGCACAGGGATCTAAGATGAGCCCCCCCACACTGGCTGCGGAGAAAACCCTCATCTTAGATTTGAGTAAATATGGTATGCATGGGATAAAAAAACTGCCCCTTTCTCCAATCATCTAGTTAAACAGCTCAAAACAATGGAAGCAGAAGAGAAGCTGAATTTTCCAGAACAGGACAAACTTTAACTCCAGCGGTACCTTTAGATGTCAAAGAAAGTGTTCATCCCTGTTTTTCAGATGAGAAAATTGGGGCACAGATGGGATAAGGGACTTGCCCAAGGCCACCAGGACTAACACAGCATTCCCTTGCTTACTCCACCAAACAGACACAAGTTTTTAAAGATTCTGCCATTATAGACCCTTCCAGATCACATACTTGCAGCAATTAATCTTTCAAGGCGACCAAGTAGGCCTTACTTCACAACATCAGGGAGTAATACTGTTTGCCTGAGAAACAAGTATTTGGTTTGGTGTGGGGGGACAAAGAAAAAGCATGTGCACCATATTAATAACCCTGTACAGTTCTCCAAGTCCACCCTTAAAATGCCTTCAGTCATCTGTGCGTTGTTGAGCTTGACAACATGGCACAGTAACATCTTTCTAATACAACAGTGTATTTCCATGACAATAGCCTTGACAGGTGATCAGCCAAGCTGGTTTTCTAAGGACTAATAGGCAATGAGGGCACCAGGGTTCCAGGCGGCAATAGCAACATGCACTCCCCACTGGCAGGATTTCTCACACTGGTCTATTACCAGTATGAGTTCTGGAGTTGTGCACCCATCATGAAGAAAAGTAGGTCTCCAGCATACAGAAGATCTGCAGCCTAAAACTATGGATTATCCCAACCTGCATCAGTAATCCTGTCTCAGTCAGTGCTAGCTGTCCACATCCAGACGTGACATTCCATCAGGGAAATCTGCTCCAGATAAAAATGCATGGCACAAGTAAACGTTTGATTTCATCCTCCTGCTCTTCTTTCACATATAGCCATATGACTACAGGATCCAAAGGCCTTTAAAGCCACCAAGCCAAATCCAGTCAACTGTCAACTGCCAGTGTGTGTATCGTCTTATTCTGGTCAGCAGCTGTCATGTGCCTGGTACTCAACAACTCACTGTTGATACAATTTGACAAATTTGAAAATGACCCTGGGAAACCCAAATAAATTATAAAATACCAAATGAGGAGCTGTGAAAGTTGATAATTGCAAAATTCATTGTAGGCTTGGTAGACAGCAAATATTGTATGTGCACTTCAATGAAAAATAATTTGTTACACTGAAGGCTATAAACTAGTATGATCAAACATGCCTTTAATAAAAAGCCCTTAGTTGGAAAATGGTCTGACAATAACAAATTGAATAGGTTATTTTTGACCAGACCTCATGAATATCTTGGCCTAAAATAACCTCTGAGAAACAAATAGAATAACTATTACCTTACAAATTTTACTTTAAAGATAAAACCTTTATACTCTACAGCAAATAACTAGTTTAACAGATTCCTCTGAGAGTTTCCTTCAAAATAGAAGCTGTTAGTAAGGTTCAGGATATGGGAAATTCAGAAACAAAAATTCAAGAACATAATGCTTTAAAACGCAGATGATTTTCAACCACAGTATTAAATATGCTATACTGGACTGACCTTCTAACTCTCACTTAAAGCAGAGTTAGAAATAAAAGCTTTAGGCCATTTATACAGAATATTTTCAATTGAACAATCAATTTTCCTGAAGCTGACAACAGTCAAAGTTGTATTTTCTTCTTGGAAAACAGGGAATAAATAAAATACTGACTCATCTATCATGAGTTACATTTCAAATATTTGTTTCTAGGTAGCCAACACCTTATGTGAGTCAGAATAATGACAAAGGTTAAGAGGTCTTATCTATAAAATATAAAAATTTACTACATAGTCTTGTTGATAAGTCAAACTAGTACCATATTTTCTCAAATATAACATGAATGTTTCCTCCCCAAAATAAGCTGCTGGAAATTAAACTGTGCATTATGTGAGAGAAATAAGGTAACAGCAGGTTCTGCCATTTACCTGTTTCAATCTGCAGTGATCTGAAGGAGCCAGAACAATGAGCTACCCAGCTGGTGCTACTCACTTAAATACTACAAGAAAACATCTTTTTTCTTCATTCTGCCTTTCAAAAACTAAAAAGTGTATTATTCTGAGGTAAATACAACTATACCATGGTGGCTATTACAAGAACCAGCATAGATCTGGAATGCTGTAAATAGCCAAAGTATTTTCAAGGAACAATTCTCAGCGCATACATGATCTCTTTTCAGCAAAGGTGATCTCAAGCTTAGATGTGTTCTAACAGTTCAGAGTGTAAAATGTCCAATCACTTCCAGTGTTTGCTCTCTGAAAGCCCAGAGCTCCCACATATTACACAAAAATGTGACTTTCAACAAGTCAAAACACACCACCATAGCAGATTTGGTTGAATGGGTGAAGCTTAAAGGGAGCAGGAATGGCAAATAAGCATCATCTCATATATGACATCATCATACCAAAATCACAGTTAATACTTTGTTTTTAAAACAGCACTCACAATGAAAAATATCTTTAAAGCACAAAACAAGCACCACTCTCATTTTAACAAACAGAACTGAGACACTGAGAAAGTAAGTGACTTTACCATTTTCACCCTGGTTAAGCCAAAAATAGAACCCGAGTCTCCAGAACCGTATCTATCTTCACCCCACAAAGTTTATACCTAGGTTCTGTTCCAAGATCTCCCCTGTAATTTTGGTGAAGTCATTTAACCTTTCAGTACTTTAGTTTCTTTACCCTATTACAAAGCTTTTGAGTTCCAGTTAAGGTAAGGCCTGAGAGCACACCAACTTTTAAGCAATATCTAACAGCTTTCTGGTTAGAGTTCTAGCATTCTATCCTTTCCAGCAGAGGAATCGAGTTTCAGCAAATTAAAGTTTGACATCTGTGGTATAGGTAAAGCCCACAGAGATCCATGCTATATGGCCTGCAAAGTTAGTAAAGCAAATTAATTCAGGGGCAGGGCCCCTCACCAAAATCTGAGGCAAGTAGCCATGTTGGTGACAGATGGTGGTGGTGAGTAGATGGTGGGGGGCAGCAATAAGCAACAGCTGCATTAAAATCCCTGCTGCTGCATCCAGATCTGGCCCACAAGAAACACCCCAGTCCAGATCCGTCCTGGGAACAGGGCAAGTTCAACATCCCTGCCCCACACCTTTCACAGGAACCTGTACCTAGAAGATACTTGAGAGCTAGGGACCTACCAAATTCATGGCAAAAGTGGGCTGCACAGGACCTCATTTAATCTTGCAGGTTCCCCTGTGTAACCTTCCTCCACAGTTGTTGACTAGCTATGAGGCCCCAGTGTCCCTGATTTTTGCTGCTGACCAACTGGAAGGCAAATCAGTGCCACATTTAAAACCATGTTTTTCGCCTCCCTGCTGATCAAGAGCAAGGGGTGGGGTCCTTCTGCCAGTTGGCGGGTGGGGGGGATGATAACAACACATGAGCGAACCTACAAGATTAAAGGAACTGCTGCACAGCCCACTTCTGCCATGAATTCAGTAGGTCCCTACTGATAGCTGTCAAATCTTGCTACAAAGTAAGGGACTCTGCATTTACTTTCCAAGAATGAAGTGTGCAACACACAGCAAGATGTATAATTCTTACATTTAGTGACTTTCCTGGCAGCAACCCCTCCCCCATATCTGGTATCCAAGTAGAACATCAAGTTTTAGTTTCAGTACTCTATGAACCACAAGACAGGAAAATACTTCTTCCAAAGTAATTAAAATCAAAAAGAGATTAACTGAAACTGGAATGACTTGCTTAAATTAATTAACCTGTTTTTTATCTGAGCAGCTGAGTTACTCCCTCTGTACACAAAGCATCAACATAGACATTTAAGACTAAAACCAATAGGTTTAGCATTTTTTTAGGCTTATGAAACTTGCTTGCCTTGTATCTATGGCACAACTCCAATGGGCAATGTACAGGCAGTCCTCGACTTCTAACGTTTCGAGTTGTGTTGCACTTAGAACATTTGTAGACTGACACCGTTTCAACTTTATGATGTCAGTTTCGACTTTACAGCGCTTGATCCTATGTGATGCCACACCAGTGAACACGTTCGCTGCATCGCTCATCTCCCTGGAGAACATCTGTCCAAACTTCCTTGGACACTTCCTTTAAGAAACCAGACAACACTCCAGAAAA
>NW_017728921.1:18376580-18380313 GCF_001723895.1 Crocodylus porosus | reverse complement strand
AGTGAAAATAGGGTATCAGGCCTTGGTTCAGGAACCAACCCCCCATTTATAACATTGTTTCTTATGAGAAAATTGGTTCCGAGTTACAATGTTTCAACTTAAGATGTGGTTTTCAGGAACCAACTGTGTCGTAAATCCAAGAACTGCCTGTATAGCAAAGGGCACCTTTTGTTTGTTTTTTTTCCTAAAAAACTTTCAGCATCTTTATGCTAGGCAGAACACTGAGAATTGTTCTTCCCTACATGGACGTGGACAATTCTCATCTACTGGCTTGCACAACTCAAGTGAAAATTTAAAAGCAGTACATTTATTTCACCCACACAAGAACCTGAAGCTAACATAAAACTTGCTACTTGGGGGGAGGGGGAAATTAAAGACAACTTTAACCTTGAACTGGCAAAGAGGAATACAAGCACAGGGAATGCACCCTCTCTGATTTTCTCTCCCAGTCCAAACACTTGGAGCTTCCCACATGTGGAAAGGAAGAATTACTGCCCTTGCCATGTGGAAAGAAAGAATTACTGCTTTCCAGCTACAGGTGGCACAGTTACCAAATAATGCATTTAGTAACCATACGTTAACCTGTAATGGTCAGAGAATATGAATTGTGACTGGGGTCCTGATAGCTATCTAGCTCCTGCATCTTCATTCATACTTTTAGCCCATGACACTTTGAAGAGGTAGAGACTTCTTTACCAACACTGAAAGGAATTCTCCTTACTAGAAGTTTTGCTTGTTTTATGAGTGAATTTGGATCCTGCAAGCTCTCATGCAAAATAAGGTACAATTCTCAGCTGCCGAATTCCTTCCCAATGTTCTTTCTCCAACCAAGAGAAGTAATTTAGCACTTCAGTTTTCAGATTGTGAAGCTCTCTGCTTTAGGATTTAGAGAATTGAGGCAGCAGATCAATATTATAATAGCCCACTTCAGATGAAAATATAGTATTATAAAATGCCAAACCACTGTAGAATATATTCCTCAAAGACTCAAACAGAAGAGTAAGCAAGTTTATATTTAAGATTAAAATGCAGCTGAGTTCAGATTATATTCAGAGCCATGACTTGCATCCACATTAATCCACAGAAGTTATAGTTAATCATCCATAGATTGCCAACTCCTAAGATGTTGGTGGATATTTCCCACATCCAAGTCATTTTGAAGAAAGGTCTGTATATTTGTTTGAAGAGCAGGACATAAGATCCACAATTTGTCTCCAATCTAAACATTTTCCAGACACTTACTGTATTCGCATATGCTCTACTTGCAGAATTATGTTAGGTCTATGCTGATCTTCCCCATGACCTTCCCTTCCAAGGATTTTCAGTTCACACCAGACTTAGTAAGATAGATAGCAAAACAATTCCTATCACTAGTTGTTCCTAGGTGAACTAGAAACTTAAGACAAATCTCAGCCAGGAAAAAATCAAATTTCAAGGATTGGCTATTTAACTAAAAATGCTTTGCCTGTGGGTCAGGGTAGAAAAACGACTGCTAGCATAAAAGTTTCACTCAACTGTTCAGACTACTGTATCCCTGGCCTGCTGAAATGTCTGTCTACCTTCCCACTGGACTTTACAGCTACTAGAGCAAATGGAAAGAGAGAAGAAACTTAAATCAATTTGGCACAAATTATTTTTTCCCCTTCTCCAAGGCCTATTTGGGATCCACTTCACTTCTGCTAGATCACAGATCCCCAATACCTTAAAAAAACGAGAATGTGCTAAAACCCCTTATATTAACACCACATTTACCTCAGTCATATGCCTATTAGTTGGGCAGAAGTCACCAGCATGCTCTCTCTTCAACAAATCAGCCTGTGGTTAAAATAAGAAACAAACCTTTCTGTTCTCAACCAAAAGATGCTTGATCAACCACTTTACGCCCATCACAAATGAAAAAAGTCTTTCAGTCTTGTCCTTGGACCTGTACTTCTGGAGGAGTGGAAAGGTAAGAGAATGAACCTGCTGGGGTAGTTTTAGAAGTATGATGCCCTTGCAACACAGCTATTTACTGCCTCTGGAGTTTCTATACAAGGCAAATGTGCTACATTCCTACAAGGTCCAGTTCACCACCTATTGGACTACAGCTATACTTCATATTAGGAGGTTCACCAATACTTCAGTCCGATATCAGACTGGCACCGATATAAAGAAAACTGAGTGCATCAAAAAATCGGCTTTTTTTGCCTGATGTGGCCAATAATTTGGCTGATAAATCCCCTGTGCATGCGCGCAGCTGCAGTGCAGCACATAGGCGGTGAGGAGCACAGCCTGGCAGCATGAAGAGGTGTGTCCAGCTGGCAAGTCTGTTGCAGTGGAAGGGGCAGGGGGAGGGAAGGGGTGTGGAGGGGGGCAGATCAAGGCCCCCCGCGGTGCGCGAGGGAGTGGGGCGAAGGCAGGCGCTGCCCAGTTGGGGTGTGGCATAGGACAAAGCCACAGCTCGTCCAGGGGGTGGCTCCCACTGCTGTGCGCACCCTGGGAGGGCATGGGGGGGGGCATGTGCCCCTGGATCTGCGAGGGGCAGGGTGGGTTGGGTTGCACCAGGCTGGGGCCAGGAGCTGTGCCAGGCTCTTCCCGGCAGGGCCCGGGCTGCTCTCGGGGCAGGCACCAGCAGCAGTGGGAGGTGGGGGTGTATAGAGCCCAAAATTTGCCGTAGCCCCCCCCAACCCTCCTCCCAGCACTGCCACCTGAGATGCTGCTCTTCAGCAACAAGTCAATATACCTGACAACTGCAGTTATTCAGTGAACCAGAAGGAACCAGATGATTTCCCTCAGATAGCATCAAGAACATTTTAAAGAATATTTCCAACTGAGATGCAAGATAAAGCTTATCATCATCATCATCAAGCTTACACACTTGGAGAAGTGAGGGGGTAGATAAGTAAAATCATCAAGAGCTCTGAACCCAAAAAACATACTGCTGAAACAGAATCATACTTTTAATTCTAAAACACCACCATACTTGGATTTTTCCACTAACAAATTCAGCTTTAAGGCAATGTTTGAAACAGCCTTATATTAACTCTGCAATGTGGAACTAAACAGAGAAGTTTAAGGCAGCACATTTAATGCAACATGTTACACTCTTAAAGAGGTCAACAAATTTCTTTTTACCTCTGTGCATTATTGCTGAGCTGTTTGTAAGAATCAGAAAGTAGATTTAAAAAAACAAAACAAGCAATCATACAAAAAATTAAGGCTTAGGAAAGGATTAAAAAGAGAATGTTCATTAAAAGAAATTACTTGAGTCAAAAGCACAGAAGTTACAATCCTTAGTTCAACATGGAAGTTATTTAGACACAAAGTCATTTAGACCTTTACCTAATGCAGGAAGTATACAGACCCACTAGGGGAAATGCCTTACTGGACTTGGTGCTGGCTACAGATGAGGACCTGGTAAGGGAGCTGCAGATTTGTGGTCACCTTGGGGACAGTGACCACTAATCAATCGAATTCACCATACAGCAAAGGGCGGGTAAAGTAACTAGCAGGGTGGAACTACTTGACTTTAGGAAGGCTAACTGCAGCGTGCTTAGGAGTCTAGTCAAAGACCCACTGCAGGAGAAGAGTACGGGCGAGATGCGAGTCCAGGAAGGGTGGTCGTTTCTAAAGGAAGCAATCCCGTGGGCACAGAGGGAGACTATCCCAGTGCGAGGGAAAAGGGGGAAAGGAGCCAAAAAACTTCCTTGGCTAAACAGGGAAATCCAGGAGAGCCTAAGAGCAAAAATAAGGC
>NW_017728921.1:18353847-18376480 GCF_001723895.1 Crocodylus porosus | reverse complement strand
AAGAGAAGGCTGGATAGGCATCTGGCTGGGGTCATCTGACCGCAGCACTCTTTCCTCCCTAGGCAGGGGGTTGGACTCAATGATCTGTAGAGGTCCCTTTCGATCCTAGCATCTATGAATCTATTACTCTATTTATGTATGACAGCAAACAAAAACAGAAGCTGGGAAAAAGAAACAATGTGGTTAAATGATTCAATCAAGTTATTCAAGCTAAGCAAATATTCATCAAAAATTGGAGTCAGTCCAAACAAAGCCAGCAGAAAACAGCAGAAATTATGACAGATAAATCAGACAAATGTTAGAATGGATAAGGACCTGAAGAACAACAAAAAAGTCGTGTTCATGTCTGATTAAGTGTATAGCAAAGAACCACGGCATGTAAGTGAGAACAGAAGAGTCAGGTGAACTAGGAATTAATTCAGGACTACACTGAGATGCATACGCTGTAAATAAACTTGATTTACTTACATCACTATAAATCAAAGGGTATTAGAGAGATGGTTACATCAGACCTCTCTGAGGCAACAACAAGCTTTTTGTAGACACTGAGGTGAGGTTCTGAGGAAACAAACTGGTAAGCCAAAGAGAACAATGACTGGACAGTAGTCATGCAAAAATTAATTTCCTTGGTTGTGATGTCTGCAAGTTTAATGACTTTTCTACTCTTCCCTCTGTATAATTAAACAAACAAACAACCAGACTGACTTGACCTGAGTCCTTCAATAAGGCTGCATCCTCAAACATCTAGGTCTTTTAAAAAACTCCTCATCCAAACTATAAATAAAACATTTTTTGCTGTTGGGTTTAATTTGCCTGTCACATATGCATTTAAATTGTAAATCTGTAAAATTATCCTTAACCTCCAGAATCTTTATCAAGATACCAGATATGCTATGATCTCCAATCAGAAATTACCCAACTGACATGATATAATCAATGGACATAGGCAGGGGTGTATTTTCTTCACTGACTCCCTTTCTTGCATGCGTACCAGCCTCTGGCTTCTTTACTGTTCATTCCATCCAGGAAGAGCACACACCAACTGCAGATGCTTCCTCAGCCTGATGACAGGTATTTATACCCAAAAGCTTGAAAAGAAGAATTTTTTCCAAGTATTTGAGTTGGTCTAATAAAAGATATGAGATTTACCCAAAGAACCTAGTCTGCCGATGTCCTTAGGCTTAGACCAACACTACAATTTAAATCTTTGTCTTCCCTATATCACTTAGCAACACCATTGTCTTTATTATGCAACAAACCTCTGGCACAGAAACCAGAACCCCGTGGACAGAGAGGGGGCTTGGATATCTGGACTTCACCAATGTTATCAGCCTTCTGTACACGTCAGTGAGCAAAATGCAGCTGAACAACAATAGCTCAGTCTAAATTGTTAAACAGTTAGGTCTTACAATCAGCAAGCCAAAAACGCAAGTCATAAGAGCCAATATGACCCAAGACAATACCACTGTTCTAGAAAGAATGGCATTGAGTACAAGCTAATGAATTCATTTTCCTTGGCAGTGCCTTTCATGTCTGGTGACTGCACCTATAACAACCTGAATGGATAAGTCAAAGGTGTTTGTTAGCAGGTCACACCAGACAGACCTCCTGACACCAACAGCATCAGCACTAAGCTATACATCTCTAGTAGTCAAAAATTAATGCTCCTGTACGAACATACGCAGACACAAAATTACTAATACAAAGAAAGAATGACTGGCTTTTACTGCACTTCAGCTGCTCCACAGCACCTGCCTCTACGTACCTGTGGCAGCTGTCATTGATTGTTGGATAACAGCATGCACGCAGGCAGTTACAATGGACCAACTGACATGTGGCTAGAGACCCATCCTCCTTTGCCTCAAGGTAACATGTTCACATACTCATACCTTCAAGTCACAAAACAAACAAAATTCATCCAACCAAAGTTAAGGAGCTTTCAGTGCAGATGCCTGAACCAAATGCTCAGAACAAAAGGGGTCAGACAAAATAACAAATGGCAAAATCTCAAAGTGGGCCTGATTTCTTGCCACTTTACAAAAAAATCCAAATGAAAAGAAGGGCTTCTCTGGGTAGCTCCAAATGTAGCCAAGTTAGCTGGTTCTCTAAACAAGCCTGTTGTGGCAACGGAAAAGAGAGTGAATCCAGAGCGACTGTGCAGCACAATCACTGAAACAACAATGACTACAGACCAATAACTTAGATGAATTAAAAGAACTGGCCCAGAATAAGACCAATTAAAATTGACATGGGATCTTGCTTTTCTCTGTTTAAAAACTGCAAATTCTCTGATTAACCCCTGCAAATGCCACTATATATATATATATATATATATATAGGTATCAGTTTAACATAATATTTTATTGATATGTTTACAATTTTAAAGCAATTTGGAAGTCTACTAGTGCCTCAATCATTATAACAAAATACAATTCTAAATACCTATATTTTGGCATTTGATATGGGGGGAGTGGAGCGGCTTATCATGAAAAGTTAGAGCTCCCCCTGCCCCCTTCACTCATCAGGACACAGGCTCAACTGTGGCTGTACCCCTGCTGCTTTGTAGCACTCAGCAGCCCTGATATGCTGGTGCCCTGACCCTGCCGTTGCCCCTCATTCACAAGACACAGCCCCCTCAAACCTGCCGCAGCGCACCTCGCTTCCAACCCACAGCCTCCTGACCCTGCCAGTGTTCTTTACCCCTGACCCACAGTCCCCTGACCCCCTTGGTGTCCCTTGCTCCCAACCCACAGCCACCCATCCCCACCAGAGCACCTCATTCCCAACCCACAGCCCCCTGACCCTGCTGGTATCCCCTCACATCCCCGCCTCACGGTCCCCCACCCCCAGTTCTGCTCACTCCCAACCCACCAGTCCCTTGACATCCCCGGTGTCCCTCACTCCCAACATAGTTCCCCATGCCTGCTGGTACCCCTCACTCCTGACCCACAATCCCCCATGCTCCCAAGCCATGCTGGTTCCACCCACTCCCTGGTAGCAGTGCTCCCTGCCACCTTCAAACAACTACCCCACTCCCTTCCCCTGCTGGAGGGGCAGGCACCACCCGGCAGACCCCGCTGGCAACAGCACGGACCTGGGCTCATCAATGGCACCAAGTGCTGCCACAAACCCCCTGCCCTGCCATAGCCCCAGCACCCGGACACCTTCCCCCAGCACTGGCAGGCACCCACCCCTGGCTCACACCACTGCTACACACACACACACACACACCCCTGCTATACACACACCATACATAGCCCACCAGACAGTCCCCAAACCCTGGCCCTCCAACCCCCTACCCATACACTTATCTGTATCCAGCTGCCAGGGCTATATCCCATTACCCTGCCTGATGGTATGCCAGCCATGTGCCCATGGCATCCCCTGATTCCAATCACCCTCCTCCCACTCCCCATCCCCAAGTAGCCCCTCGCATGCTGAAAGGCTGCCAGCCTACAAGGGAAAACCCACAGTTTCCTGTAGTTTTCTCCTTTAAATGAGAAAATCCAGGTTTTTTCATGCTTTTCCACAGCAAACAGAAAACCCAGATGCCTGGAAATGACCAACCTCTACAGTCTATCTAATGCTACAAGTGAATCAAACTGAATGTATATGTTCTTATAAACAGTCAAGCTTCAAATGTTAATTTCAAATCTAGGTAGGGAAAACAGGCTACAGCGAGCTGATGCAAGGAAACCAGATGGAGGCCATTTTTATTAGAGATGCACCGATAACAATTTTTGGGCCGACAGCAATGGCCAATTAACAAACCATATCGGCCAATACTGACCCAATTGCTGATATGCAGCCTGGCAGCTTGGAGAGCAGTGTCAGGCTGGTAAGTCTGTTAGAAGGAAGAGGCGCGGGGAAGGGAAAGGGCATGGGGGGGGTGCAGATCAAGGCCCTCACAGTGAGGGAGGGAAGTAGTAGGGCAGGGGCAGGGGGAGGGGCTGCCTAGCTGGAACAGAGCATGGGAAAGAGTCCTGAGCAGCTCATCCAGGAGACATGGGGAGGGGACAGGGTGGTTCCTGCCGCTTCACGCACCCATGGAAGCAGCATGGGGGGGCCACATGCCCCCCAGAACTGTGCACAGGGCATGGGCAGGCTGGGACTCTTCCCAGTGGGGGTGCTGGGCCAGGGCTGCACTTGGGGCAGGCAGCAGAAGCACTGGGAGGGGGGCCATGTTTAATTCTGGGGTGGCTGCTCAACCTGCAGCCCCCCTCCCAGTGCTGCCACACACCCCAAGTGCAGACCCAGCCCAAACCACTGCTGGGAAGAGCCCAGTACCACCCCCAGGCCCAGCCCACAGCAGCAAACAGCCCTCGCCCCCCACACAGATCTGCGGGGCATGTGATTCCCCCATTCCTCCCTCACCAGTGCACACAACAGCAGTAGCTGCCCCTGCCACCATGCCCCCCAGACAAACCACTCTCAGCTCCAGCCCATGTCCTGACCCAACTGCAGCCTCAATCAGCCCCCCCTTCCCTTCCCTTCCAGACTTACCAGCTAGACGCTGCTCTCCAAGCTGCCAGGGTACATTCCTGGCCATGTGCATCCTGTGGCTAAGCCCACGCACACAACATTTATGAGTGACATTATTGGCCACATCAGCTGAAGAAAGCCAATTGCCGATAATGTCTATTTTCCTTTTACCAGTGCCCATATGATATGGACCAATGTATCAGTGCACCTCTAAATTTTATTAAATCCTACCTGAAGTCTGGATCATCTTTATTCTGTCATCAAGCAGAGAAAAGAGATAAAATGACAAAGAAGAGAAGGGAAAAGGTTCAGACCAATTTCTTACAAGGTCCCCTGCAGAAGTTAGCAACAGGAGGTTCTCTTTGCACTCAGTTCCTTCCACAATTATCTTCAACTTTAGAACCAGTTAAATTAGTAAAAAGCAACACAGGTTCTAGTTCTCCATTGTGTTGTCATTTTAAAGGTCTCTAAACATTCTCTGCAATAAAAGCTTTTCAAACTAAATTTAACAAAGTTTAAAATCAGACTGTGGTCTGCATCAACTTCCCTCCTGAACATCCAGACAATCTCAAAGTTACCGTCTTCACCAGAAGAGACTGGTCATATTACATAAGAGGCCCATTAACCTAATGAGACTAACTCCCCATACACCTACTTTTTCAATGGAAGAATGGAATCAAATCTCAAACCATAAAGTATACATTCAACTTCTGGACCATGAATCAGGAATTTGCTCTTAGGCAGAAGGGGCAGGACAGGACACAACAGACACCACACAAAACCCACTTCAATCCAAACACAATGTCAACAAAAGAAGTCTGATCCTTACTAAGAGGGGAAGATTTTACATGTAGACAGATGCAGCCAACTTCAACCCATGCTAACAGCACTGAAAAGAACCTCCAATCTTTGAAATAACTGAACAACGTGTAATAAACAGCAAGGTTCAGAAACTGTTTCAATACTGTCCAACATTCTGAAGTTTTAAGAACCCAAGTCCTTAGAGAAAGAAACAACTCTTAGAAAAAGCAGATCTGTTCCATTAGTGTGTAACAGGATACCAATTAAAAAGAGACACTTTTCTACATTTCAGTTGATAAGAGACTAAATTGCATCCCTTTCCTTTCTTGCCTGTAGGGATCCAGGGCATGGACAAAGGTACACTCCTAGCCATTTCAAAAGGGGAGGGGCAGCAACTCACAGCAGCAGTTATACTCAAGTCTAGTCCAACTGTTGTATGCATGATCCTATAGCAATACAAGTGAGCTAAACAGCCACAACTGCCCCTGGATGAAACAGATTTAGTTGGAGCCATTTCGCTACAGTTATATTACTAATTCCTGCATGTGTAATTGTTAAACTGTAACAGTTCCTGGGCACTCCAAAGCAGTGGCTCTCCTCCACTTTTGAAGCTGCTTCAAGTATATGTTTCCCTTGCTTTATGCCAGCATTTCCCAACCTTTCTTGTCCAATGGCACACTTACCTAAATTTAAAAAAGCAGGGGGGGGCATTGCCAGCCAGACACCAACGGGGGTGGGGGGAAGCAGGCGACTGTGCGCATGGCCAGCCAAAAGGTATTTTTTGTTGTAGCTATGCCCCGTGCCTGGCTGGAGCCCTGCTCCCCGTATGTCTGTGTCTGCAGCAGCAGCAGGCAGGGGGTATGACTCCAGCCAAGCAGGGGGCATGGTTCCAGTCCAAAATGCCGTGGCACACCTGGATGTGCCTGACCGCACACCGGTTGGGAAACGCTGCTTTATGCTGTACTTTAAAAAGCTGTTTTACGCATTCCTGGAAATCGGCACATAACTCGAATTCACATAAAGGGAACCCACTTTACAATGTAACAAATAGGGATACATTCCAAGACCTCAGCTGTACTGACCCTCAGATCCATTTCTACCATTTTTACAAGACAATTTTGGTACTCACCAACAGCAGACAGTACACACAAGCACAGGGTGGTGGTGAATGTTACCACAACGGGGATGGCAACTACAGAAACGCATGCCACAGACAACAAATGAGGAGCACAGATCCCCAAAGGCGACTATATTTTGATGCATATCACTCCGACAATTCATTGCACAAAACAACTGACTACACGCTTCCACCACACCGATCACATAAGAGTGAACCTCCCTTGCATCTAATGAATTTTTGGTATAAAAAGGGTCATCGCATAAAAGTGAATTCGCAGATACGAAACCTGCATAAAGTGAGGGAAACCTGTATATGTTTCTCCATACCCCCAGTATGAAAGGAAACACTCTCCCTAACTTCAGCCCAGAGACAGTTAAGAACTAAGATCTTCTCTACACTGGAAGGGGCTTGTTGGTATAGCTATGCTGGCAAGCCATCCTGATGGAGATGTAACCACAAATGTGAGTTTTCTGGAAAATTCTGAATTGGAAATTTTTCAGGAAAAATTTCCAATGCCCTAAATAGAGTATGATCTGATTCAGCATGTTTATTTGACTTATACTTAGTAAACAAAACTAAAAAAGTACCCACATGTTAATGATATGTCACAATAGCCACAAGTATTTGAACTGAAATATTTGATTAGGAAAAAAATTAAATACAGCACACTTAATGTGGTTTAAATGTTATATTCAAACAAATTCAAAGCTTTATGTGGAAATAAATTATTTTTATTGGAATACTTGTAAAAATGTAAAGACAACAAACGATAGCATGTACTTCCCTTACATTGTTTGTTTAAATTTAAGAGAAAAAATGAAGGCACTGAAAACTGTTGACACACTAATTTTAGCACACCCAAAAAACTGTGCATGATATGCCGTGGTTGTCCACTTATCTACTTCAAGAGAGTTTAACTCTCTTCCACTGAGGTCACTGCAGCACCTCCAGTTTCACTATCACCATCTGTAGAAGCACTTCCACTACTTACTAGTTACATTTCAGAATCAGACTGAGGCAAAACTGATTCAGCATTACTTGACCCACATTCTCTTTCACTAAACGATGGTTTCACCAATGAGTCTATGGGCAAGGGCAGCTTATCACCACGCTGCATCTTCTTCACTAATTGTGCTTCTGACTGATTCTCCAGAAGCAAGAGATTTTTGAGAAATAGAAAGGTTAGCGGTGTGTTCATTTGGTTTTGATTTGACCTGCACAGCCAATCCAATGAATTCAATTTGATTTTTTATTTGGATTATTATGTGAGCATATTTACCCTCCTGTTTACAAATCAATAAAACATATATGTACACTCTCACACACTTCCTAAGGATAATCACCTGAAAAACATTATTTACAGCTTTGAAATTCCCAAGCTTATCTAATATTGTATTGCCATCCATTCACTGTTACTAATGAATTTTATGAAACAATAAATTTTTAGAAATGGAAAATTTCCCATGGAAAAATAAAGCAGCGGAAAATTTTCCACCCCACATCTCTGGATGCAACTCATAGCAGTTCCCTGAATGCAATTACCCATAGCTTTCCTCCAGGGAAACAGGAGAAGTTGAGCAGTGGAAAAATGCTCTCCATACCTTCACACGAATGGGATCACCCTGATCTGGAGAGGACATAGGGCGCAGCTGCTGCTCGCCTCCTTCCATGGGACTGGAAAAGAAGGGGTGAAACAACTGCTGCAGTGTTGCCGATGTGTGGAGTATGCAGGACCTTTGCTGCACTATTCAGTGGGGACCAGAGCAAAGAAGTAGCTCTGACTGTTCCCCACCCATACCTCACATCAGGGTCCCTAGTGTGAGAAGCAGGCAGGAGGCTATGCCACACAGCCCCTGTCCCCCAGGAACAGGAGGAATTGGAGCAGCTCCTACTCCCCATGTTTTCCCCAGGGCAGAATCACCTCTGCCTAAAGGCAGCACTAGGAGCAAGGGAGAGAGGGCAGCTGCAGGCTGAAGGCCAGTACTACTCCCTCACCTGGAAATATTACTAACAGTGGAAAATTTCCTGAGCCTGTTCAAGGCCTTTGTTATTACCAGAGATCCAGGTATTCCATTTACCACAGAAAATCACAGATTATCTCCTTTAAAAATAGAGAAAAATGCAGGAAACCACAGGTTTTCCCTTGCAGGTTGGCAGGGTTCCAGCCTGCAAGGGGCTGCTTGGGGGCGGGGGGGACAGGAGATGGCTGATCAGATGCAGAGGGCACCACATCCATGGGAACACATGTAAACATGCACATGTCCAGCTCCCCCACCTGCCTGCAGGTAAGTCTGGGGGGGAGGGGCAGAGGCAATGAGGTAGGAGGGCAGACTGAAGCAGCAGCTTGCACTGAGCCCCAAAGGTAAGGCAGAGTGGGGCAGGGTTGGGGACTGGGGGTGCTGTCCAGCTGAGGAGGGGGGAGGGGTACATGTTGCCTGGGGCAAGAATGCATGGCTACAGGGGCTGGCTGGGGAGCGGGATGGAGCCGCGGGCAACTCATCCAGGGAGGCCAGCTCCCCACTGCTGCATGCACTCCCAGGAAGGGGTTACATGTATACGCTACATGTTGGAAGGACATGGGGGCACATGTGCCACTCTGTATTTGTGCATCCACAGCAGGACACAAGGCTACAGTCTGCCTGGAGCCTCACTGGGCAGGAGCTACCTCTGCAGCCCAGCGTGCAGGACCTGGCATGGGAGGGCAGAGTGGGGCAGTGAGACTCACTGCTGCTGCCAGGACCCCCACACCAGACTCACCACCAGCAGTGAGAGAAGCACAGACTAGGGGAGGTGCGCTGCCCTCACTTTCTCCCTCCAACCACTCGCATGTGAGGCCATGGCTCTACCCTAGAAGGGAGGCAGCCTGAGGGGAGCGGCAGCAGGGTCCAAGCCATGGCAGCAGGGTAGAGCCACACAGCCCAGTGCATAAATAGCAGGCAGAGGGAGGAGGTAAGGACATTGCAGCTCCCCACCCCCTCCCCACTGGTCCTTTACTCCTCGTGCTGCTGGCAGCAAGGCTGGCACAGGTGTTCCAACAGCAGGAGCAGCAATAATGAGTTGCACCACCCCATTCCACTCCACTCCAGCCTCCAGCATTGGGTCCTGCCCACTGGGCAGTGGAGGCAGCTCCTGCCCATGCCAGTCCAGTCAGCCTGCAGCTCTGCCACTCAAGTCTAGAGGTACATATGCCTATGGTCACCTATGCAATGCTTACCCTACACCCCTCACTTCTGCCCTGCACACTTAGGGGCCAGGACCTGATGTGGAGGGCAGCAGGTCAGGAGTGAGGGGCACCAGCAGGACTGTGGGAGAGTGGAGGACTGCAGATCAGGAGTAAGGGGCAGCGGCAGAGATGGGGGGGCTGCAGGTCAGGAGTGAGAGCACCAGCAGTGTTGGCGGGGGTTGTGGCTTTGAAGTGAAGGGCACCAGAATACCAGGCCTGCTCATCACTACAAAGCAGGTGGAGAAAACAGCCACAGCTAGACCTGTATCCTGGTGAGTGAAGGGGGTAGGGGGAGCTGATTTTCCCATGAAAAAAAACCCAAAATCAAAAGCCAAAATATGTAAGTATTTAGAATTTATTTTATTATAATGATTGAGGCACTGGTAGACTTCAAAATGGCTTTAAAAATAGAAATCTATCAATACAATATTGTGTTCAACTGATATATACACACACACACACACGCAGTGGTGTTTCATTTTAATCAGAGACAAATATGGATTTGGGTTTTTTTAATCCAAGAACTTGGGACTGTTATCAGAGAATTTGGGATTTTTAAACAGAGAAAATCAAAATCTCTGGTTATCACTTACACTAGGCTACTCGAACAAAATTACCAGTGTGCTAGAGAATCTTGGGGAGGGGTGAGCAAAATATGACCAACAGCCCACATCTGGCCCGCCAGATGATTTCATCTGGCCCATAGGTGCCCACCAATTACTTGTACCCCACCCAGCCCATGCGCTTCGCTCCCACTCTCAAGGGTGGGAGGGCCCCAGCCCAATCTGCACACAACTTCCAGATGGGGCTGCTGCTGCCACCAAGGGACCTGCTCAGCTTCCCCAGCCTGCAGTGGTCCCCTCCTTGTGTCCCTGCTGCAGTGCCGCCTCTGGGCAGCAGGTAGGCAAGTTGCAGCTGGGCAGGAGCACAGGGTGTGGGGCTGGTAGAAGCACAGAACCTATTCCCAGTAAGGTGGCAAAAGCACAGAGCTCAGGTGGGCAGGGTGTGGGGACCCCCCACACATGCCCTCTCCCATGGCAAACAGCCCCCACTGCCAGCAGCAGCTAGTGGCGGGGGACTCTGGGGTGCTCTTGGTGCACACAGAAGCAACTGCCTATGGTGGCAAGGAGCGGAGGCAAGCTGGCCCACCTCTATCACATGGCACTCATATGCGGCTCCTGGTACTCGTGTGCCACTGGAGGGAACAAGGGAGCCTGCTGCCTTCTCTGCTCCCTGCCACCATGTGCAGGTCCCGGGATTCCTCCAGGAAGCAGAGGGCAGGACTCCCTACCACTTCCAGCAGTCCTGGGACCTGCACATGGCAGCAGTGAGCAGGGACAGGCCACTGGCTCCATCACGCGCGCTTCCTCCCAGGGGCGCATGAACTCTAGGAATTGCATGCGAGCCTCGCGTAACAGAGATGGGCTAGCCCAGCTCCCCTCCTTGCCACCACGTGCAGCTCCCAAAACTGGCAGGAGCCATGCATTGCCAGGTGGCTGCACTTGTATGGGCCACAAGCACCCCAAGGGTCTGCTGCTGTTACCGCTACTGGTGGCAGGGGCTGTGCACCATGGGAGGGACCTACCAACCCCCCCCCCCCCCACACACACACACACACACACTTGTATACATGAGTAAGACTTTATTTTTGAGCTATTATGCAATCACCGATGCATACACTACATAAACACTGCAAATCAGAACAAAAATATTTTTTAAATAAAACTGAAATACCTTATAGTACAGGTTTGACTTTTAGTACACAATTTGGTTTTTTTTCCCGTTCCAAGCTGACAACCCCTACTACCAAAAAGAGTGTTTCTGGAGGGCAAGGGAAGGAACTTCCAGTGGCAAAGGTCAGGGGGTTAAGGGGTGGGGCTTCCGGTCCCAAAAGGGCAGCCAGGGGGTTGGGCAACTTTCAAGGGGTGGGGCTACCATTGTGGCACCCAACAGCTCACCTAAACTCATTAAGCAGTCCTCCAGCAGAAGTAATTGCCTACCCCTGCTCCTAGGTATGCCAGAAAAGGACAAGAGGCAATGCTCAGGCTAGCTCTACAGTGAAGATATAGCCTTACTGATATGACACAGAGTTAAAGAACAGAGTGTAATAGTCTGGGCTAATGAAATTATATTCTTATGATAAGTCAGGTGGGGGAAGGGTGAGAGTTTCAAAACTGAGATTCCAAAAGAATCTAAAATAAGAGTCACCACAAGCAAATAAACTAAATTATAAAATGTGACTGGATATTGCAGAACTTCTGTGCTGGTACCTTAGCAGAAAGGGAGACATTTTATTTGCAGGTAAGCACATCAAGGAAGCTGCCTTGTTAGTTTACTGGCTTTTACTTAAATAAACCTGTTGTGATTATGAATGGAAAAAAAAAAGAAGAAAGAAATCGGAAAACTAAGTCTTTAACAAAATTCTGTCTCTAGCCCCCACTTAAAAAAAAACAAACTATTTGATATAAATCACTATATTTAATACTTGTGAAGTTTGTTGTGGTAAGGTATTGTCATGGTATTCTATTATAATTAGTAAGTTAATATTTGTAAAACGTCACCTTTCTAAAGATCAGAATAATATCCATATTTTACTACATGCATACCTCTACCAGGCTCTTCAAAACAACTAAAAAGTCATGATACGCACCTCAAGAAACTTATAAACTAGAAGTTTATATCTGAGATGGAGTGAAAAATGACTGATAAAAAAAGATAAAAAGAATGACAACACTACAACTAAGCAATCGCTCAGTTTCATTATGCACTTGGTGGCTGCATTGGAAAGACAGAATTTACTTACTGGGTGCACTGTGAAAGGGACAGTTCCTATAGGAATGGAACTGAAGATAACATAACATCCTGGCAGACCAGACCAGTACATACATAGGGGCCTCTTAAAAAGTTCAGGACTCTTTTCTTCTACAGAACTAACATCACTGACAGGAAGTATGGAGTGCTGCAATAATATGTATGCTTTGGTAATCTTAAAACATCTCTTTAAACTAGGTTACACTGCCTTGACCTAATTTGTCATAATAGTTCATTTCATACTATTTTATTTCTCACTTCCAAAACCATTACTGTAAACCAGTTATGAGAAAGCATAGTAACTACTGTCAAAAATGTTCTGCACACTACAAATTTCCTATTATTTATTTTTTTCTTAGACCAATGTCCCTTAACTACAATAAAGTTAACAGAAGTTTAGTTTCCAGACAGCCCAACTGAACAACTGACTTCAATAATTTGTTTTTATAGTCTATCAAGTAACATATAGTCACCATAAAAAGAAGTCAGGTGCTCCTAATTCCTACCACATTTGGAAAGGTTTGTTCGGGAAATGCCATTTACTGGGTCAGACCATAGGTTCACCCAGCCCAGTAGCCTGCATAGTAGCAAACAGGGGATCCCAAGGATGAGGAACAACAGGGCATGGCCTGCTCTTTTTCCCATCGCAGCTTCCAACATTCAGAGGTTTAAGAAGCTTAAAGCCTCCGCAACAACTTGTGGCAATACAATACTACAAGCTAGTTACTTACCATGTGAAAAAAACTTCCTTTTTTAAATTTTAATCCACAACCTAATACTTTTATTTTATGTCTCCTAGTTATGGTATCACAAGAAATGATAAATCTCTATTTACTTTCACCACAGCATTTAATATTTGTAAACTTTTATCATTCCCCACCCCCACCCCGGTCCCAGGGCATTTTAGAAGCCCGGCTCTCATAAAGGGTAGAAACTGCTAGGGAAAGAGCCCTAGCAGTGAGTAGGGAGCCCCAGCTGTGGGTCACCAGAGCAACCCGAGTGAGCTAGCGACCCACACCTGCCAGCAGTCAGCTGACAGGAAGGGGCAGGGCCTGGCTCTCACAAGTCCCAGGCCTGAGACCAGGAAGACAGCTCCCTGCTAGCAGTCAAGGGGGAAGGAGCTCTGCCTGAGCACGCAGCTCCTGATACTGTTGTGGGATGGAGTATTCCCCAGTAGGGTTTGAACAACGTTACAGCCGGGTGGCTTGAGTTTATGTTACAGCCCAGGGGCTTGTTTGATTTATTACTGTTTAAACCTGGTGGCTTGGGTGAGGCTATTAGGGGCTGGAAGAGGCCTCATAGGGGACCCGCAGCAGCGTGGGACGCTCTGCGCCCTCACTGGCACCAGGGAGACAGGGTCACGGAGAGCCCAGAGAGGACAAGAGGGCCAGAGCAGCACAAGGCCCAGTCCAAAAGACATTAATACCATCTCCAAGGCTTGGGCTGCAGTGTAGGGGAGGAAAGGAGCCACAGATAGCACCCCCTTGCATTGGGGCACTAAATGGGCAGCCTCCCACTTAATTAACATCTTCTAATTAATCAATTAACAACAAGGCATGGCAGACAAGAAGGTGGGCAGTTGGCCCATAACAGGTGGGCGGGGTCACCAGTAGACAGACCCTGAAGAGGTGAACGTGTCACATCCCCACAAGCATCTCTTTTCTAAGGTAAAAAGTCCTAGCCCATTTAGTTTCTCCTCACATAGAAACCCCTCCACATCCCTAATCATTCCATGATGGCCTTCTTTGTGCCTTGTCTATTTCTTTTATATACTTTTTTGAGGTATGGAGAACAACATTGTACATCCTATTCAAGAAATTATTTTAGTCCTGTCTTCCTGCTTGCTGATTTTAAGATCAAACTTAACCTTATACTGCATTTATATTTTTCATTCATTTCACTAAGAACAGTTGATAATATGATTAGAATATACTGATATCTACTCCCAACACATTATATTTGCAACATTTTACCAATCAGAAAGTTTTACTAGACCTAGTTATTTAAGCATACACTTATAGATGAGTACATATTTATTCAAATTCTTGATTTTACATTTACATTGTTGGGTAGCGCTGAGCAATAGGGCTGTGCAAAGCTTCCGGTGCGGATTTGATTCACAGGAGATTCTACCTGACTCAGCAGCCAAATCTCCAAATCCGAATCGAATCAGGAGACCAACAGAAAGGTCCAAATCAATTCGAAGCTCTACAAATCAATTCAGAAAAGATTTGAAGAGCTTCGGAGTTTCAGGCAGTCCCCACTCACTGCCACAGGGAGCTGGACCCTGTACAGGGCAAGGGGGGAAAAGGGAGGGATCTGAAGGAGGGAGGAAGCAATTATGGGGGGACCCCCACCAGGCCCCATCCCCTGCCTGCTCTCCCAGCCCCTTGAATGACTGCCCTGCCTGGCCCCAGCTTCCAGATCTTTAAAAAAAACCAAACAAACAAAAAGCCCCGCAGTCACTGGATGCTGCCAGGCTGGGAGGTGATCCCTGCTGCCCCCCAGTGCGTGGAGGGGCTCTGCCACAAGCCGACATACCCTGCCTGCTCTCCCAGCCCCACTGATAGCTGCCATGCCTGATCCCAGCTCTTGGCTTTTTTTTTTTTTTAAAGAAGCCCCACACTCACCAGCTGCTGCAGTGGCCATCAGGGCATCTGGAGGCTCATGGCAGAGCCCCCCCACACAGCATGGGGCAGTGGGCATCGCCCCCCTGCCTGGCAGGATCCAGTGAGTGCAGGGCTTGTTTTTTTTTCTCTTTTTTTGAAAGAGCCAACACTGGAAGACTAGGCGGGGGATGGGGGCTCTTGGCAGAGACCCCCACACAGTGTGGGGCAGTGAGGATCATTCCCCTGCCTGGCAGCAGCCGGTGAATAAGGGGCCTTTTTTCATTGGTTTGGTTTTTTTGCTTTTTTTAAAGAGCCAAGACACTGGGGTCAGGTGGGGCAGCCATTGAGGGGGGTGGGAAAGCAGGCAGGAGATGGGGCCTGTTTGATTTGGATGATTCGGTGGTGGCTGAATATCTGAATCCGAGTCGGCAGAATCGATTCCGGACAGTGATTCGAATCACCTTCTCTCAAATCAGCCGAATCCAAAGTGAATACTAACCACCTCTCACAGACCTACTGAGTGATGTCTTTCTTTTGTATTATTTTTACTCATAAATTGTACTAAACTATTAGTATGCAATTAGAGTTCTATTAAAATGCATAAATTACTTTTATAATGTTTTTACTGTTAAATAAAATTACATTAAATGTACTGAAGTCAGAGATGTTAAATTGAATGCAAAAATCAGTATTTTTTTTTTTTTTTAATGCCAAACATGAATAAACCAAGGAACGTCACTTCCCAGGAGGGAATTAAACTGAAGATGGCCATCGTGTCTCTAAGAGTTTAGAAGTAGTAAAATCTCATCCTCTCATATATAGTTTTTGTTACGTGCGTGTGAAAAGAAGAACAAGCTACCCTGCTTTTTTTTTGTTCCCAACCAGTTTCTCAATTTTTAATCAAACAGTCACTAAACTGAATAAGCCCAACCATCTGAAATTAACAAAAACGCATTCTGCACCTCCAGAAGGTACTTCTATTGTCAAATCCTAGATTACAACTTTAAAACACCCTGGTTACAGGCACCTGGCTACAGACTCCCATCAGATCAGCAATATGACTTTCTATAAATTTTGGAACACAAATTGTATCTTATTATAAGCTGTCATACTTCTGAATTTATTTTTCAAGAAGTTGATTTTTTAAATAAAGTATGTACACAAACAAGTACCTCCCCACTACTTTATTTTTAAAGCAAGCCAATTCTTATCTACCCTTACTGACCCTTCCTCATCTTTGGGGGGAAACAAAAAGTTAAGTTTTCAAACCCCAAAAAGAACAGGATTTAAAACATTTCCTCTGGCTTAGTGCACACAACTCCCCGATTAGTGTGCTGACCCCTGTGAGACTCATTCTTAGCTGGCGCACATCCATTCAGAAGTGCCACAGGATGAGATCCCTGATCCCAACAAATATGCCTCCTGCCATACCATGCAGGAGGCAGAATTTCAGGATCAGGGATCTGAGCCCAATCAAACCCTTTCTATTTGCAAGTGCAACAGGAACTCAGGATCAAAATCACAGCAAGTTCACCTATACCAGCAAGCTGAAAGCCAGGTGCTTTGAGCCTGGCATGATCCAATGTCGTCCCAGGGCCAACAATCAGCTGATTGTTGCATCAGCCCAGGGACAGCCCTAGACATGCCACACATTCAATTTATAACATGATACAATGCAGCCCCCTCCCGCCCTCTGGCCCCTCCAATTCTCCCCATCCACTGAATAGGATCAAACTTGGCTGTCAAGCATTATACTAGGAAGTAGCATGGTCACCCTATCCAAAAATTCTGCTTAGTCTTATCTCCTCCAACAGCTTTTCTAATGGGTTAGCACCTTTGAGAGCTGTGTTAAGCCCCAGCTCTCAAGTTTCAGCCTAGGCTCTGTTAACAGGTCAGTTTTCTTACTATCAATTTGTTCATAATACAGGTCGTGAAGATTAAGTACAAGATTTTGCTCAAACTGAAACCAGACTGTCAAAACACTTGCTTCAAAATGTTTATGTTATCATACTGAAAGTCAGCAGATCCTGAAGACTTGTTTTAACTGGACTACTTAAGTATGAAAAATAATACGGCAGCTTCAACTATTTCCAAGACTCAGTGTTGAAATACAAGGTAACTAAAAGTAAAGGTCAAAACTGTAAACTGATCAAAAGCATAACTTGTGCTGGGGAGAGATATGCTTAGTCAAACAATATTTTACAGTTCTGAATTCTATGAGCATTTTTCTGACTTGTTACTAGCTGATACTATTGCTGCTTTGTAGTATTTAAGTTATACCAAACAGACAATGATCAACTGTATAATAACCAAGTTTACACCTGAATGAACATGTACAGCTCAGAAGAATGGAGACATTTTTAATTATTGTGGTCTTCAACAAAACTGATCTTTGAAATATCTATAAAGCAACTTACAATCCATTAACTCATTAAATACAAACAACTATGAAATAGGTAACCGCCCATAATTATCAGTCCCTACTCATATACCCCCATTACTGAAACAATACAAAGCAGCTAATTATCTGTGTCTAGCAACAGCGCAAAATTTCTGAGCAGAAAGTATGCTACTTCCCAAATACAGCATCCCTTAATAACATAGGAAGATCAGTAACATCAACCCTATTACCTGTAGCAGCACCTCTGTTCTCTGGAGAGTTCCTACTCAAGTCCTACTCCTGCCTGTCCATATTTGGCTTTGATGGAATTGCAACATAAATGGTATTGGCTTCAGGACACCAGAAACTGTATGTTATTAGCTCAAATTAAAGTTATTACAGGATTGACACTGTGTTTGGTTTATCTAGTCATCTATTACTTCACAATCTGGAAGTAACATTATATCATCACTTAACTCTAAGAACAAAAGCCAAATTTTTAGGGGTGCACCGATAGAGATTGTTTTGCCCTCCGCCCCCTACTTACTGGCACAGAGTCCAGGTCCAGCTCCCTGTGGCAGTGAGTGGGGACTGCCTGAAACTCCAAAGCTCTTCAGATCTTTTCTGAATTGATTTGGAGAGCTTCAAATTGATTCAGACCTTTTTATTGGTCTCCTGAGGGAACAGGGCTAGTGCAGGGGACAGGGCAAGGCGGGGCATGGCCACCCCCACCTCAAGTGCAGCCCAGCCCAACCCCTACTGGAAAGAGCCCAGCACAGCCCCCAGCCCACAGCAGAAGCCCACCCTAGCCCTGGGCAGATCCAGGGGCACATGCCTCTCCATGCCCTCCTGGGGTGCACACAGCAGTGGGAACCACCACTCCCCACCCCCCAGCAAGCCGCAGGTCCATCCTGGACCCCACCTTGGCAGTGCCTGCCCCTGCCCCAGACTCAGCCCTGCTCTCTCCCTCACCATGGGGCTTCAATCTGTGTCATTCCCCCCACCCACCCCCACAAGCCCTTTCCTCCACAACAGACTTACCAGCTGGACCTGGCTGTTCTCCACAATGCCAGGCTAAGCTCCTAGCTGCCTGCAGACTGCGCTGCAGCTATGCACATTCACATGGCATTTATCAGCCACATCAGACAAAAAAAAGCCAATTGCCAATACTCTCAATTTTCCTCACATCAGTGCTAATACAATATGGGACCAGTGTATCAGTGCACCTCTACAAATTTTGTGCCAGACACGCATGCACCCCCATTGAAGTCTACAAGCGCTATGTGCAACTAACGGGAGAATTTGGCTCTGTATGTTTTATGATTCCCCGTCTAATAAAACATGGAAAATATAGGCAGGTAAATGTTTATTTAGCCTTCCCTCCTGCAAAGTGCTTTAACTGCAGTTACCCTGAGCTAGATTAACTTGGGTAGATAACTCAACGTGTAACCAGGCACACTGAAATACCGCTTGAACTGCACAACATGACTGCATTAACCAACTTGAGCTAAACACGCCACCCCACATGATTCAGATGTTTCTGCAGGGAGTGGAATTTAAGTTTGCAGCAATGCTCCGTTTTAACAACTTGCATTAACTCTGCAATAAAGACAAGTCCCCCTCTGAATCTAAAGAAACTAAACAGCCCTGCTTGTTGACAGCCTTGACAGCTTACAAAAAAATAAATAGCCATCCCCACTGTACTAGGCAGAGAAACTTCCAAATATCACTTTTTCACACTCCAACTGATCTGGATGCCAAATACAGGAACCATTCCACTGGTTGAATCCCCTCTTTTAAACTTATAAATGACTGAAACAAAATTAAAAGACTACTAGGCAGAAAACAGGAGTTGCTTTCCCATTCTGACCTTTTTCTCTCACTGACTCATTACATAAATGGAAAATATTCAGACTCCATGCACTCTGTTACTCGGAGAATGGCATCACGACAGGGGAAAGATTTAACTAATAAAGGCTCTATAGTTTTGTTTTATTAAGAGGAATTCTCTTTCTTCCCCTCTGCTGTATAAACCAAACCTTGGAAAAAAAATCTTTTGTGTATTCAGAGAACAAAAAACAAAGCCACCTCTATTTCCAGAGTGGTAATAAAAAGGGAGGCAAGGGGGGTGGGGGGTGGGGGGGATGGGAAGGGCGTTACATCAGGGCTTGAAAAATACTAGACACCTATTAACAAAAGACAAATAACAGATGCAGGCTGTTTTACCCACCAAGCAGGATCCAATGGAAAAACTCTGAAGAGAATAGTATGCCCCTCTCACAACAAGCTGCCTAGAAGGAAGGAGGAGCTCAGCTTTCCACAGTCACCATTCATAAAGCCTGCTGCCTCCAAACCCATACTTTGTAGTAACGTTTACTGGCATCTGAAGTGTGACTCTTCACATACGTCCTCCAGCTTCAATGAGGGCAAGCTGATCTTTACACAAACTACTTCCCTCATTTTTGGCTGCACTCTCCTGCTTCCTGGTTTGGAGGATTGAGCTAGTATCTTCCCACTTTCCCTCCATTCACCCCTGTCCAACCCTTCTGCTTTTTTTTGCTCCCACTGTTGCCTCACACAAAAGGAGGATTAAATCTAGCTTTGCTGCTCCTGACTTTACAGATTAATTCAATGGTAAATTGTATCACATAAGTTTCATTGCTACTCAAAACTCTATGCAACAGCACTGAAACAGAGCAGATTCTTATAACTTCAGTCTATTACTGCAGGCACTTGGCAGAGAAAGTTTCTCCACTCACCACTGATGAGCATTTTATTCAACACTTTTTAAAAAAACATTTCCTTCTGGCACTTGTTCCACATTTCACACTGAGATTAGCCTTTTCCAGGAGAACACTGCTCAGTCCTACCAGAAAACAAATTCTTTGTTGCTAATCTCCATTTGAGGATGGGACATCCCCATTTGGAAGGATCTGTTCAATTTGGCTGTTTCAGAAAAGATGAAGCAGATATTGAAGACAGCCTGAAAAAAGTACAGATGGTTATAAGTCTGGGTAGGGTTTAAACATGAAGATACTGCAACAAACAGCCTGGAAGAGTCAGAGGACAATTTACATATTTAAAATTATGAAGTTAGTGGTAAAAAGGGACCAGTCCTTGGTGAAAAGTCTTTAATCTGGGAAAAAAAACATCACTATGGAATTACAGGTAAGGTTTAAACAAGGAGAGTGTGAGAGAGCGTGTACATACACATTTCCCTGCAATTTCAAATTTGTAGCTGCAATACCAAGGGAGCAATATAGCAAAATATCAAAATTATGATTGTCCTGCCTCTTACAAATCAAGAATTTCCTCAGAATGTTTTAAGACATTAGTTGAAAAAGTTCTCATTTTCTCTAAATTATCTTAGACAATGCTTGCACTTATTAATCAAAATTTATAAATACAATTTTAGAAAAATGCTTTATAATGATGAAGGCAAGTTGGAAACTTTGGCAACACAAAGAAAGCAAAAGTGTAAAATTACTTTGGTTTATTGAGATAAGCTACTTGATGATTAATTACATCTGTTGTCATGCATAAGACCAATTAAGTTTTCAGCTTCAAGACAAAAGATAATTATCACAGGGGTCAAAAAATTTACATCTGCACAAGAGGGCAGGTGTTTTATAAATTTATTTTTCATTTTCTGACTGGACACTGCCTGCTGTCAAAGACAGGATATCGAAGGTCTAGACCACAGGACAGAAAAAAAAGCCTTTCACCCAGATAAAACTGCCCTTGATGACATAGAAAGATGCTTAGGACCAGCGGATGGAGAGGAAATGCTCCTGTACTCTTTTATAGTTGATGGTTCACCAGCTATTAGTCTACTACAAAACAACTACTCTGTTAATTACAGAAATGCAAGCATAAGCAAGGAAGTGATGAGTAATTAAATACTTCATAGGAAGGGAAGAGTGAAAAGTTATTAGAGGGGTGCTCAATTTAAAACCAAGTAACTGACCTGCTCAACATATTTTCAATACTACTCTGATTAAAACCCCCAAACATAAGAACGCCAATAACAGCAAAACATTAGTGGGCAAAGTTATAAATTAAACTGCTCTGACATGCACACAGATTGCATTGCTGCAGCCCTGTCAACAAAAGGCAGGGCTACAACTATTAATCTAGGGAGCAGTTAGAAACAATCTAATGCCAAGTAACTCCTGCCTTCAGCTTTACTTAATATACATGGACTAAGAAAGAATTAAATTCTCCTCAGGTTAAAAAGCCTGAAATTCTGTGGGTGGCTAGTTTCAATGCTAATCTAAAAACAGGACATGTGACAATGTCAACCCCACCTATTCAAAAAAAGATAAGGTGTCAAACACAGCTACTGTACAAACAAAGCGCACTACAAAAAGGAAAAGAAGTTGAAGAACTAGCTAGACCCATGCCAGAACTAGGGAGAAATAGTTCGCACATTAACAACTTCATTTCATAACAAAAATAAGAGTTAGCAACACACTATCTGTACCCAACCAAACTATAGGAAACAGCATAAATCAATACCACCTTTAACTGAAAGTAATTCTGCCTCATCTACAACGTTTTTAGGCACCAGACCATCGCCTAAACTGATGCCCCAAGGAGAAAGAAGCATTTTTAAGAATAAATGACCCAATACACAGATAGATCAAGGAACTGAACTCACAACACAAGATGAGGCAAGCGCCGCTTGGTTTCCCGTTTCCAAAGAGGATGTAAGAAAGATTTCCAGAAACATTCAGAAAGGGAAGGCTCCTTAACACTCAACTGAACCAACGTGACACTTCCGCCACATCCAGCACATGCCAAGGTTAAAAGTGGCGAGTTTAAATTTACTGACCGAGACTCCTCCAGCCCATAGGAAAGGCTACAAGAACTCTGAAGATGACAGCAACAAATCGACATAAAAAACGCGTGGAGGAAAGCGTGCAGGTGCGTAGCCACCGTATCCCCTGTGGTCGACACCGCCATTCCCCTGCTGTCCTCATGGCACTCAGGACCTTCCCTCCTTGCCACCGAGCTGCAAGCGAAGCAGCCGCCTGGAAAGCACGAGGGGCAGCCCCCACGACGCCCCTGAGCCGCGATCTGCCCCCGCCCTTACCCCTCCCCGCAGGACCCGCGCTCCGGGGCCGGCTGCATCGCCCGGGGGAACGCCTCCCCGCAGCCGGCCCCGCCCGGTGACCCCTCTCCGCCGCGGCCCCCGCCCCCGGCCC
>NW_017728921.1:18352075-18353607 GCF_001723895.1 Crocodylus porosus | reverse complement strand
GGAGGCTCTGGACGCCGAGCTCGAAGGCGAGGCCGCTCCGTCCCCGCTCGCGCACTAGGGGCGGGGCCTCGCAGGCGCGCGGGTCACGTGCCCACAACACGCTCACGTGCCACCGCGGCCGCCGGACCCGGCGCGCAGGCGCACTGCGGCGCTCGGGGGTGTGTCCTGCTGTGTGTATATAAGTAGAAGCAAGCGGGTGGTGTGTGTTGGGCCCGATCGCGCGCTGGTGGGGAATCTTCTCGCGGGCTCAGAGCTCTCCCTTCTAGCGCTCCGGTGTAGGCGGGTCTCATTCAGGCGCCGCGGGACCCTCGGCCTCGGGGAAAGCGGCGGGTCTCCTGGGCCGGACTTCAAATGTGGGTTTGCATGAGTTTGAAGCGGAGGCCATGCCTCTGGGGCCAATGAAGAGCGAGGGTAGAAACTTTCTCACCCGCCTCGTCCCTGCCTCTGCAGCACGGGGAGGGGGCAGAGGCAAGCCCGAGCGGGGCCCGCACGCTGCTGCTCGGGTGGGAGCGGCAGCTCGCCCCCTGGAGCCAGGCGTGGTTCAGGGCTTGGTCCCGCCAGCGCTCCCTGCCGGTTCCGCCGCGCACTTGACTCCTCGCGAGCGGCTGCCCCGGGCGCTCGGATCCCGCTTTCGAAAACGCCTCTTCCCCCACCCACCCCTGCACACAGCCCGGGATACGGGCCTTGGGTTGCCACTGCTCTCGTACAAGCCTCACAGACCCGCGCTGGAAACGAAAATCAGGATTGGCAATTTTTATTGCGTGATCCAAGGTTACTGCCAGTAAAAAAGTCAAGACTACAGGGGGCCAGCTTAGAGGTCAATCCTGTGTGTCCGTAGTGTTTCCTTTTTGTGGCTCTCTTGGAGGGGGAAAAAATGCAGCCTTTAATCAGAATAATACAAGTAATCTTGCTGGGACTTCCAGGATAATAAAGGTCAGACTGTGATTGAACACAAAACTTGCTTCTGCTCTCTTATTTACATGCGCACTTGCGCGCTCTCTCTCTCGCTCTCTCATTATATGTATTTATATTGAAATCTTGGAAATCAACTTATTCCTGTTGCTGTCTCTATTGGTGATGCATAGGGAGTGCACACAGGTGCACATGCATCTCCTGAACATAGTTTCATAGTTTCTAGGGTTGGAAAGGACCTGAGCAGATCATCTAGTCCAACCCCCTGCCATGGCAAGAAAGAGTACTGGGGTCAAACAACCCTGGCAAGGTGTACATCTAACTTCCCTTTAAAGACCTCCAAGGTAGGAGCCAGCACCACTTCTCTTGGAAGTTGGTTCCAGATCCTAGCCGCCTTGACTGAAGTAGCACCTCCTGATATCTAGCCTAAATCTACCCTCTGCTAGCTTGTGACTGTTATTCCTGGTCATTCCTGGTAGTGCTCAGGGGAACAGGGACTCCCCCAATGCCTGCTGGTCCCCTCTGCCAAGTTTGTAACAGACCACTAGATCCCCCCTCAGCCTTCTCTTGTGGAGGCTGAACAGGTTCAGGTCCCATAGCCTCTCCTCATAGGGCCTGCC
>NW_017728921.1:18350491-18351552 GCF_001723895.1 Crocodylus porosus | reverse complement strand
GAGCCCTGGGGGACCCCACTGCCCACATCCCTCCAGGTCAAAAATGACCCATCCACCACCACTCTCTGGGTGCAGCCCTCCAGCCAGTTGGCGACCCATTTGACTGTGTGGGTGTCAACACCACAGTCCCACAGTTTCTGATGAGAACAGGGTAAGAGACAGTGTCAAAGGCCTTCCAAAAGTCCGGGAAGACTATTCCACTGCTACCCCTGCATCTAATGATTTGGTGATCTGATCATAGAAGGCCTCTAATGAACCTGTGTTGGTTGCCCCTAAGCATGATCTCCCCTGCTGGCCCCTTGTGGATGTGTGCCGGAATAATTTTCTCAAAAAGCTTGCCCAGGATCAAGATAAGACTAACTGGCCTACAGTTTCCTGGGTCCTCCTTCTTGCCCTTTTTGAAAATGGGAACCACGTTAGCCCTCTTCCAGTCCTCTGGCACCACACCAGAGCACCACAAGTGCTTGTAAAGCCATGCCAAGGGTCCCACAATGACCTCAGACAATTCACTCAGCACTCGGGTGGAGATTGTCCGGACCAGCTGACTTGAATCCATCCAGTCACTCCAGAAGTTCCCTAACTAGTTCCTCACTGGCCCTTGGCCTAGGTGCGCCTCCCCTGGGGCCTGAGGGGGGCCCAGTGGGGGCGGATGACTGTTCTAGTCCCTGCTTAGGAAAATGGAGGCAAAGAAATCATTAAATATGTTGGCTTTGTCGTCTGGTGTGATGACCACATTTCCTAACATGTCCTGCAGGGGCCTCACATTACCCAGAACCTTCTTTTTACCCCCTATGTATTTAAAAAAGGACTTCTTATCGTCCTTAATCCAGGAAGCCAGTCGCAGTTCTATCTCTGCCTTGGCCGTCCTGACTGCCCCTCTACATCCCGGAGCAACTGCAGTATAGTCATCCCTGGTGATGGCCCTTCCTTTCCATTAGGTGTACACCTCCTTTTTAGCTAGGAGACATTTCCAGATGTTTTCGGTGAGCCATGGGAGCTTGTGTGCCCTCCTGCTCCCTTTGATCCGTGTTGGTATTACCTCCCTTTGGGCTTGGAGGATC
>NW_017728921.1:18340517-18350391 GCF_001723895.1 Crocodylus porosus | reverse complement strand
TCTCCCCTGGTGGGGCTGTGCACCTCCTGGGTTAGATGGAGGTCCTGCACTCTGGCCAAGAACCTACGTGAGCGGTCAGACCTGGCTGACTGCTCCCCCCAGCAGATGGCCGGGAAGTTCAGGTCCGCCATGACTACCACATCCTTAGACTTCACTACCTCTGTGAGCTGACCTGAGAATTCCTGGTCGAGCTCTTCCCCTTGGTTGGGAGGTTTGTAGTAGACTCCCACCGTTAAGTCTCTTTCCCCTCGACTGCCTTGTAGTCTAACCCAAAGCACTTCGGCATGCCCCTCCTCTGATTCTTTGTTAATTGATGAGGATGGGTATTCCTCCTTAATGTAGAGTGCCACAACCCCACCTTTCCTCCCTGTCCTGTCCCTCCTGTACAGCCTATAGCCCTTGACATTCACCACCCAGTCATGTGTTGAGTCCCACCACATTTCAGTGATCCCCACTATGTCTGGGTTGGTGTCAGCTAGCAGGAGGGTGAGTTCCTCCTGCTTGTTTCCCATAGTACGAGCGTTTGTGTAGAGGCATTTGAGGCCTCCTATGGATGTGTGTACTGGCCCCCTACTTTCAGCATTACTCTTGCCCCTGTCGCTTACCTGTGTATATGTTTTGCTCATCGGTCTAGGCTGGGCTGTATTTGTGGGTGTTGCTTGGTCTGGCAGTCTGATGATTCCTCCACACTCATCCTCCCCTTCCCCCAGTGAGCCTAATTTAAAGCATGACTGTGCACCCCTGCAAGAAGGCACTTCTGATGCTGCCAGCAGCACCTGCAGGCTGTCACTGCCCACCACCCCCACCGCCAACAGTGTCTGCAGATGGTCACCAGCCGCCAGTTGGCACTTGCACACACACCCCTTGCTACCGATACCACCGCAGCTGCATACAGGAGCTCCCCACTTACCACCGCCACACTCCTACCACCAACAGCGCTGTTGCCACCCGCTCCCATGACCCCTGCCATGCAGCGTTCACGGCTGTCTCAATTCTACTAATTTCCTGCCACTCCAAAGGGATACATAATTTCCAACAAATGAGTCTGCTTTGAGATTTTGAGGAAGGGGAGATAATAAATACAGTATTTAGATATGAGGCTTAGGTTCTAAAATTCTCCTTTAATTAAATTCCCTGGTGGATTTCAGAGAAATAACACAGCTGGACTCATCCTTGACTTCATTGCTTTTTAAACAAAGGAAGGAGAGTGCATTAATTCAGATCCCAAAAGCTCAGGATTGTTTTAGAAAGGTTTGCAGCAGGCAAAGAACTTTCAAGATGTCCAAAATTGTTAAGATAAAATTACAAACATATTTCACTAACACCAAACACATTAAATCCATTGTACTGTCAGTAGGAAGACTTGACAGCTGCTGATCCTAATCTTGTCTCTTCCCTCTTCTGTTTCTCTGGTACTGCTACCAGATTCTGAATTCTGGCAGTAGTTGTAGTTGGCCAAATACGAATTTTGTGCATGACCCCACAGGCTTTGTTTACTCAAGTAATCCTTACTTCTGGTTATATTGTAATAACACATTTGAATAAGGATTTGTTGTTTAGAGCCCTAAACACCAGAGCAGCTTTGCATTATTTGCAATTTCCTTTAGCATGACAAATTGTAAGAAGCTAGTTCTAACTGAAGACAGGTGGTAATATAGTGGCCTGATAGTTGTTTCAAGTATACGTGGAGTTTCTGCTCACAAATATAATAACGGTACACATGTATTTTTCTTACTAGGACAGTGGAGATTTATAATGTATCCAAATACTTTTCCAGTCTCTACATCGGGGAAATAACAGCAGAAACCAGGTTATATGTTTGTGTTGTGACCAGATAGAGATCAGGACCTGGAAACATGTTAGTCTTATTGTACTGAAACAGAAAAATCTTGTTTCAGGGGCTGCTTTATTGATAGGGAACAGCACTGAGAATCAGAAACTCCAAGGTCCTCTTCCATGTTCTGTTACTGGCTCTCTTCATGACCATGGAAGGATGACCGTGCCTGTCTGAGGTTCTGTTTCACCCTCAGTAAAATGAGAATAACATATTCCTACTTCACAACAGCATTGAACAGATGGAAGAAGGAAAGTCTTACATCAGAGTTCAGTATTTGTATATTTGTCTCTCAGGAGGAGGACAACAGAGCACTTAGGAGAGTTATGTACTTAAAAGCAACGCTCATTAATAAGCACTTCAGATGCACATGAAGGTTCCTCCTTCTCCCTACTGTCTTTATGTCTAAAGCACCACCTATCCATGTACTGTGAACAGTTAAAAGATGGATCAGAGCTGATGACATAAGTCCATTGTCTTCCTCTTCCCCTCCCTTCAGACTTCCTGCATGAAGCCCATCCAGCCTGAGCTGTTGCTACACCGCAGCTTCTGTAGCTACTGGCTTTTTCCAAGCCAAGTGGGAAGGAAGAGTCATGGAATGGCTATTCCAAGCAGTATGTGCTTACCTGGCTGCTAAAATCTGTGCAAAAATGGGTTTGTGCTATACCATATGAAGTAGAACTACCTGAAGCAAAACCAACCTAACTTCTATTCAGTATGAGCTCTCAGGGAAGAATCATGAAGGATACAGGCTCTAGTCCCTGTTAAAGTCAGACAGCAAAAACATTTATTAGTGTCCAAAAAACAGCAGCAATACCAGGGACTTACTGTGCTTCTGAGCACCTGTCCAAGAAAAAGTTGGGATGCAAACACAACAGTTAATGCTCATGTTAAGCACTTGGCATAGCATGCATCTCTATAATGGCTGTGAACTCTGTATTCTTGACTGAAAAGAAGGAACAACCTACAAAGTGGTCAAGCCAGAGATGCCTTAATGGAGGATACCCCCTATTATTGCAACACTTTTATCAGCTCTTCTCTTGCTCCCTCCCCACACAGGCCCACAATATCTGAAACTTTCTGGCAATTGTGATAAGGCAAATGGAGTACATAGGAAGCAGAGATGGAGAGGAAGTTAATTTTCCAAATCTCAGAAAATGGACCTTGTTGTCCAATGAAATGATTTAATGGGAACCCAAGACTTGGTTGGAAAGAAATCCAGATGATGATGAGACCTCTCATGCAGAAGTTTAGGTTCCAAACAAAACAATTTAATTCTAAGCAGGAATTTACTAATAACCAGAACTGAAACTATAAAACTGCGATGAAATTAGGACTTTCCGATTCACTGACAGCAGTTTCCTCTGTCGCTTGCATCAGTACACAACATTTTATTTGTAATGTGTTTTAAACCCAAGTAAAGCAAAACCTTCCTCTTTTCCATCGTTAGACGACAGGATAAACCAATACGTCAATCAATTTCCAGTATTCAGGTTATTTTTCTGGAATCTTCATGGTGTGGGATGAAAAAATAACAATTGTGCCCACAAAATGGCAGTGTTCCCACTGGCCAAGGGTGACTGGATCCTGATTGTTCAGCTTGGCAAAATACTAAGCATGGGAGTTTGATAACCAAACAATTTTACCTGATGAGGTAGACTAGTAAATGAGGATTCTGCAGGAATGCTCTAGCATCACACAATATCCTTTCTTCAAATCCAGCACTTGCTATTAGTCCTCTGGATGGGAGAAGGCACAGCTCAAATGCCTCAGATGATATTCATGTCATACACCTCTCGCAGAAGCTCCTCAGATCTGCAAGAGGTGAACTTTACTCCAAGGTGTCAATGGTGACATAATATATCACAGAGTCCTTTCAGCTGAGATATGATGTCCTGTATCTTGAGCATAGACTGCTGCATTGTTTAGACCTGTTAGAGAAGTCTCTGCACTGTCAGACAACAAAATAAGGTCTTTTTTTTTAATCTCTGGTTAGATAAATAATTCCCTTAGCAGAGTAAGGCAACAATGATGAAGAATCAGATGACACCACTGACAGCACAAAGTCTATACCCACCTCCTTCTACAAAGTCAGATGTCACTCTAGAAGCAAAATTCAGTTCTGACTCCTCAGCAATGGAGAATGGTGGCCAGAGCAGCTTCATGTGGAGTACTTACCCTGATGATGGTAGTCAGCCCATCAAAGGCCTGTAGCGAGCAGAAAAGAAAATTAGAGACCTAGCCTGGCAGGAATTCACTCAGAGCTATGATAAACTCTCCTGCAACCAGGAGCTTAAGATAATTCCCTCAGTGAAGACAGTTTAAATATGTATCTGTATAGATCACACACCCATCTCCGCACTCCCACCTCCAGCAAGATTCCTTCGCTAGTTGAGCAGCAGCACTTCATTTTTTTTCTGTTTGAACCTCCTACTGGTGATGGAAACTGAGTGGGAGAATAAAGCTGTACAGGGACAGAGAGTGGTACTGACATGCACACATACACACTCCTTCCCCAACTGAAAGAAGAAACTGGAGACTAATAAGATTTGCAGTTCCTCATCATACTGCACTGACCTTTTATTGTACTTTGCAGCACTTTGTCCCAACTACATTTAAATGTTAATTTGGGCTTCAGTTATTTTCCTTGAGGTTTCCAGTTGTGAGTGTGGGGTGTTCTCCAGAGAATTAAAATGCCTGTTTTCAACTTCACCACACCATGCAGAGGACAGTAAAGGAAATCAGGGAGGCAATTCAGTGCCTGAATCAAAGGGTTATCTCCTACCTTCTTCTTGCTTGACAAGGCATTGTTCAGCCAACAACAAGACAACCAGTTGGATTCCTACTGAAAATCTGTTCTCCACTTTCCTCCTCTGCTACAAATTCCTAGCCAAAATCCCTTAATAATTGTGAATTAGACCAATTCCTCCACCCCACGAGGTTCTCAAGGGCCTGCACAAATAGCTGAAATCTAACCTTTTAAAAACAAAATACAACTGATAGTTATCCAGAATTTCTTACAGTCCCATACGTCAGTCAGGGCCAAGCTCATATGTAATGATCAGTCTCTTCATTTGTATAGCCCCTTTTCACCTGCGCAGTGGGAAGGTTGATGAGAATATCTCTCCGACCTTGGAGGGGGAGGGGAACTACAAAATTACATTAATTTGAAGCCAAAAAAGTACTTGGCACCCTCACCTGGAAGAATAATACAGTGGTAGAGGATTATGAAAGGAACCCCCCTTCCTTGTTTTTTCCGTGGTAATGTCACTGTTGCTGTTACACTAAAAAAACTATGAGCTCCCTCTAGTGGGCACTCATCATAGAAGTATTCCTGCTTTTTTTTTTCCATGCATCCCTTGGAGCTGCAGTGTTGGTAAATTGAAAACCTCTCTCTCTTCTAACGCAGATAAGAGCAGGAATAGTTGAAAGTGGATGCAATTCGATACAATGGTTACAGTTCGTGCATTAATTTACGGATAGAGCAAATCAGACTTTATAGACCACAGTCTGCTCCCGAGTCTTATTTGCGCAACTCTGATGACTTGACTTTGGTTTTATCAGGCTGTAAGGAACAGAACACAGTTCAATAACTATGTCATACCTACCTATATGTAACTTCACATGCCATCACTGATTACTAATATACCATTAACTGTTTTGTATATTCTAGGCAAAAGCATAATGCTGGAACAGTTACTCAAGACTTGCAAACTTCCTTTTATTATTACAACTGCAAGCACAATTACCAGACAGAGTAACTTTGCTCATATAGCCGAAAAGAATCAAGTCACAAATTAAACAAGGAAATCAACAAACACTGAACATTTATATTAAACCAAGTAGTAATGTAACAAAACACAAGTCCTTTTTTTCCAAATATGTACTACTGTGACTAAAGTGCCAGGTACTGTGCAGTTAAGTCACAAGAGTTTGCAATCTAAATTTGTGACATTCTGCATTTTAGTTCTCATTCTGGTAACAAAACTAACTTACATGGTTTAACAATGCAACCTTCAGCCTTCACCTGGGCCACAAATGCTATCTCTTCATGGGATACTGCAAGAATAGTCTGAGGGTCCTTGTATAGCAGTGGCTTTGTGTAAAGGACAGGGTGACATTATCTAGGTTTACAACAATGGATTTTTCCCCTACTTCCAAAGTCTTTAGTTGGATAGAGGCAATTTGTTGAGAACCAAGATCAGATTAATCTGTTTTCTTGGATTTTCCAAAAAGGGGGGATATGGATGGGGAATATTTGACAGGACTCTCAATTGTTTGCAGTTGTATTTGCGTTACAGAGTTATGCTAGTAAAGAACTTCTGGTTGTTTTTATACTGATGAATGTTTACTCCCTAGCATTAAAAAACACACCCCTGATTAACCAAGGGAACAAAAAATCCTTCAGTGCACATATATGCAGAACCTTTGCATCCTTAACAGCATAAGAGAAGTCTCTATATTTAACTCATCAATTTCCATACCATGTCCAGCTCCAGCATCTGTGATGTTCCTAGAATTAATAGATGTTTATCTTTTGTTTTCTAGTCTCTGGAATCTGCTGGCTCTGACTGGCCTTTGGCTACAGTCATTGTAGCAGTTTCCATGTCTAGAAGTTGCAAAGGGTCCAGTATCAGCTGGTCCTTTTCTTCTTAGAGCACAGGGAAGCTTCATCCTGTGGTTTAAAACAAAAGTAATTTATTATCTTCACTGGCATTTTTCTGTAGTGAGTCCAGATGTCAGCTAGTCTTTTCCAAAAGCAGCCTCTCCACAAAAAGCAATGGTGAAATTCAACTTATCTAAGTGTAGTGTGGAGTTCAGAAAAAGACAAACACTTTCTGAATAGTATTTCTATTCAAAGCACTTCATTAAATTCAGGTTACTACATAATACAGAAGATAATTCTATACACTGTATGGAACAGTGAAGTCAATACACTCCACTCCACAGAACAGCAAACTAAAAGGAATGAGATTTATCATGCTATCATAATAGTCACTTTATTTATGTGACAGAAGTGCTAAAGCAGCTTAACTATGTTCAACTAGAATAATTCACAATCAAATGCAAAGTGACCCCTATAGCAAGTTGGAGTTCTAGGGGTAGCCATGACACCCCCAGTGACCACACAACCCTTGCTCTGCTCCATCTCTAGGTTACCCCCACCACCTCACTCCCCTGCCACACCTTGATGTACATATCTCCCCTAAGAGGCCAACTCAAACCACTGCTCTAACTACAACGAACAAACAAGCCCTCTGGCCATAACATAAATTAAACCTGCTCCAGATGCTGTCTATGGAACAAGGCTTCCCCTTACCCTAGGTTCCACCTCTCTGTAAGCCATCAGTGTCTTACTGGCAGTTCCCAAGGCAGTTCAAGAATCAGACAGGCATCTTCCTGTGGTCTTCCTGACCAGAAGCTCTTCTCTCTGTGGCTCAGACTTCCCTTCTGGCTCAGGCTCTGGTCTGATAGTTCATAGATTTCGTAGATTTCATAGACATTAGGGCTGGAAGGGACCTCATAAGATCATTGGGTCCAGCCCCCTACCCCAGGGACAAGAAGTCAGCTAGGGTCAAAGGATCCTAGAAGATAAATATCCAAATGTTTTTTGAAAGTGTCAAGAGTAGGTGCTTGCACCACCTCTGGGAGGAGTCTGTTCCAGGCCTTGGGGGCTTGGACAGTACAGAAGTTTGTATGTCCAGCCTAAAACAGTCTTGCAGGAGTTTGTGACTGTTGGACCTTGTCATCCCCTGGGGTGCTCTGGTGAACAGATGTTTCCCCAGATCCTGATGTACACCCCTTATGTACTTATAGGTTGCCACCAAGTCACCCCTGATTCTGCACATCTCTAAGCTGAAGAGTCCCACAGCTTGCAGCCACTCTTCATAAGGCCTGTTCTCTTGCCCTCTGATCATCTGTGTGGCTCTCCTCTGGACCCTTTCAAGCTTCTCCACATCCTTCCTAAATTGTGGAGCCCGGAATTGTATACAGTTCTCCAGCTGTGGCCTCACCAAGTACAATGGGAGGATGACATCCTGGGTCTTGCCTGAGATGGATCGGTGGATGCAAACCAGAGTTTTGTTCACTTTGCCAGCTGCGGTATCGCACTGGTGGCTCATGTTCATCTTCCAGTCAATCATGAGCCCCAAGCTTCTCTCGGTCATGGTGCTGGTGAGTGTAGCATTGCCGAGTCTATAAGTGTGATGCAGGTTTTGATACACTGTCTACAGACTGCCCCTTCTGACCAGGGGCCTGGCAGCTGGTCTCCATGACAGTTCACAACCGCTGTTCTGGCAGCATCCCTGCTGCCCAAGCTTGGCTCTGCCGTACTGTCTTATTGCAGAGCTAACTCAATCTAGGAAGAGTTCTCCTGCCCGGCTGTAGGTGTGGTCTTTCCTTTAACAGGCAACTCCCTGACTAGCAGTGTTTCTCTGCTGCCTTCCCTCTTGTAGTTGGTCTGTATTCTGCTGCCTGGACTCTTCTTATCAGCTGCAGTTTCTCTCCTTCCTTACACTAGCAGGAGCCTAAAGCTCCTCGTTACAACCTTTTCACAGCATAAAGACATAAAGTACATCTTGGGAATGAATGGACAGCCCAGATGGACACCTGGGAAAGCAGAAAATGTTTGAAACCTTTGAAAGGTAAAGTCTGTTAAAAAACAGACTGAGTTTGGTCACTGTAGAATTAATCCCCGCACTCCACAAAAAATATAATATTTATCTTGCATCAGCTGTGAAAGGATCCTGTTTGGTCCCATGTTTTAATTGCACCAGCATTCCCTGAGCCCATTCTGCATGATCAGACTTGTCCTCTAAGGAAAATAGGAAAATGTCGGGTTATAGCATGGATGCTTCAAAATTAAGAGAAACATCTAGAAAATTACTTTAATGAAAGTTTGTGGCTAAATTATATTTTTAGAGTGTCTGAGCAGGGTCAGATGACAGCAGCTAAAATGATGATGGCTGGTCTCCTCCTGGTCTTATAGCTACCTTGTCAACAGTCTAGTCCTACTCCTTTACATGCTGCACCTGTAAAGCCTAACAAGAGGTGCTACTCGCTACAGTATTTTCCACCTAAATAAACCAGTGAATACAACTGTGATAACTGTATCAGTCAGTCCTTGGGAAATGGGTAACTTGTATCCCAAAATTATGCTGTCTGGGATCTATCCTGGAAGTGTTTAATTAAAATTCTCCAGCCACACAACTTCCTTCCAGGGTAATTGTTTAGTGCAACTTAATTTTTTAACAGGAGAGTTGGGGACAGGTGGGGGTGGGGGTGGGGGAAGAGAGGGAGGTGCCCCAAAATGTTTGGATTTTATTCCTTTGCTGTCCCATGCACAAATAATCTATATCACAGTGACGCTTGCTCTGGTGAATAATGCCAAAGATCCTGTTTTTCTCTGTTGAAAAATCACAAATTCTCTGGTATAAAGAAAAAAAAAATACAAATTTTCTGACTTAAAAATCCAAAATCTCTGTTTTTTGACAATTAAAATGAAACACCACTACACACACACATACACACACACACAGGTATCAGCTGAACATAATTCCACCCCCTGTTGCTTTGTGGCCTTGAGCAGCCCTGATATGGTGTTGCCCCTCACTCCCAAGCCATAATGTCCTAGCCCTACTAGTGCCCCTCACTCCCAACCCATAGACCCCTAGCCCTGCTGGTGCCCCTCACTCTCAACCCACAGTCCCCCGATCCTGTCAGTGTCCCTTACTCCTAACCCATAGCCCCCCAGCCCTGTTGGTGCCCCTCACTTCCAACCCACTGTTCCCACACTCCAAGTGTGTAAAGAAGAGAATAGGTGTCTGGGGAATATGGGGGGAAGCACAGGTGACCTGGGGGAGCACATGCCCCCCAAGAATTCTGCACCCACAGCAGGACATGGGGCTGCAGCAGGGTCAGACCGTCTCTAGGCAGGAGCTATCTTTGCGGCCCAGCAGAGGGACCCAGTGCAGGTGGTGGAATTATGTTCAACTGATACGTGTGTGTGTGTGTGTGTGTGTGTGTGTGTGTGTGTGTGTG
>NW_017728921.1:18308730-18340352 GCF_001723895.1 Crocodylus porosus | reverse complement strand
TTGGGGGAGTCCCTGTTTCACCCGAGCACTGCCAGGAGTGACCAGGAATAACGGTCACAAGCTGGCAGAGGGTAGATTTAGGCTAGACATCAGGAGGTGCTACTTCATGGTCAGGGCGGCTAGGATCTGGAACCAACTTCCAAGAGAAGTGGTGCTCGCCCCTACCCTGGGGGGTTTTAAGAGGAGGTTAGATGAACACCTTGCTGGGGTCATTTGACCCCAGTAATCTTTCCTGGCATGGCAGGGGGTCAGACTAGATGACCTACTCAGGTCCCTTCCAGCCCTAGAAACTATGAAACTATGATGAGTAGGCATGGCAGGGGCAGCAGCAGTGGTGGTAGTGTGGAGTTGTGGCCCCTGCTGCTGCCGGGTGGGCAGGGAGCATCTCAGCTTGGCAACACAGTTATCCCTCCCACCCTGAGGTCCCACACTGGGCCACGGAGATGGCTCCTGGCCAGAGTTGGTCCACAAGCTCCTCCATGGGCACAGAAATCTTGGAAGGCACTGCCCTCTCCACCCCACCAACATGTGGCCTGGCCCCCTTCCCCACCTCACCTAATGTGTGGCCTGGGCCTCCCTCATACCTCGCTGCCCAGGGACTTACCTGGAGGAAGCTGTGGGAGCTGCTCTCCACCACCCTGGCTAGCTGCCAGGTGCATGCGCGTATGAAGCAGGCAAGCGGAACAAAGGACAGCACCAGCAACAGCAGCAGTGAGTCCTCCAGTGGAAGCTGGAGCAATAAAGACGGAGAGAACACTTGAACTGAGTATGTGACCCTGGAAGCGGGGCAAGGATGGAAATGAAGGAAGGGCTGGTCAGAGGGACCAGAAGGGACTGATTTTTTGTGTATGTGTGTTGCGCTCATTTGCAGATATTGTAACGGGTACAGGTGGCCAGCGGGCCTTTGTCCAGGTGAGCAGGCGTGGATTTCTGTAATGGGAAAGTTTTAACCATTTTGTGATGTAATAGGTAGAGTGTAGACATATATAACCTTATACAGAGACATATATTTTTACAAAATTAAATAAATATGTGTGTGGTGCCCTCTGCCTCCCTGCCCTCTTCCCCCTATAGACCTTGTGAGCTGGAAATCTGCAAGCTTGCAAGGGGAAACCCACCATTTCCTGCATATTTTACTTTAAAGGCAAAAATCCATGATTTTCTCCTTTCAAAAGAAAAGCCCCATTTTGTTCCATTAAAGGAGAAAATCTGCATTTTTCCACAGCAAATGGAAACCAGGATCCCTGAATGACTAAATGCTTCTCCCTTTATAGCTCACTAGCTCTGCTCCAAGCATCAGTAAAGAAGGCTATTGAATAGTGACATACAAGATTTCAAGCCCCAGCACGATCTCATTAGCAATTGTCTTAATATGATTAGCACCCATTCCAATATTTTTTTAGCATCTGAAATGAATCAAGTCACCGAACTGCCTGGGAGGGAGAAAGAAAGATGGTCTCATGGGAAAGGGGTATAGGATATCTGGGCTCTGTTAGTGGTTCAGTTGTTTTTCTATTCAACTCTGGTTGTGTCACTTAACCTCTCTGTGCCTTGGTTTCTATAGAACGCTTAGCTACCATCATAAAGAGCTTTGTGCTCTGGAAATAAAAAACTTATCCGGTGCTTTACAATTCAGTGTCTTTGCTAGTGTATGAGGCAGTGACAATTCATCAATGTTTGTAAAATACTTAGAGAGCCAAAAATCAAGACAGCATGTTACATATTAATTCATCTTTTCAACATTTGGAACTCCCTACAGTTACCACATGCTATGGAAATGGAGCTTGGGCTTCTTTGATCTGGCCCTGTCATAACAAAGCTATTGGGAAGAGAGATTTGAGACCTGTCTGACTTATTACTGTGTACACAACATGGAGAGTTTCTGACTTTAGTAAGAATGACACTTAAATAGAGAATGACCCCACGTAATGTAATGAACTGTACTGAGGAGAAAGATTCTAGCACTGCTCTGGGTAGTTACAAGATTGTGCATTTCATACCACGGGCTTCCCTGCCTCAGTCCCATCATATCAGACCTCTTCTATGTAATTGATATAAAATAGGTCCAGAATTCAGATTTTTTATGAGTTTAAAGAAAATAGTTCTCAATCTAATATTGATATAAATTATTTTTAAACAAAGACCCTAAGTTTAAGTCTTTCCCTGCTGTGACTTCAGCCCAGACATTTCAACACTGCTAGTGCATAAAAGCCTGAAAGTTAAACTATTATATTTGCAATACACATTCAATAAAAAATGGCAATGGTCGGTCAATTTTAGTCCAAAACAGGTTATAGAAGATAAATATTTTCAAAACCCACTAGCAATAAAAGATTTCCATGATTATCATTGTTGCAAAGAAAATAATAATATTCTTCAGCATCCTTTTAATGTGAATGAATCAGCCAGTGAAGCTGGGTAAAACAGGCCAATTGTTTTATATTTCTGCCAAAATCAAATGGGCAAAACTTACATTTTCTGAGATGTAGCACAATGAAGAAAACTCTGAATCTGTAAGAGTCCTTCTTAATATTCGGGTTATGATTTTGCACATGCAAAGAGAAACTATGCATTGTTACTCCAAGAGTCCACAACAGCACTGTCACTTTTAAAAATATTTTTAATTGCTTTTAATGGCCAAACTGACACTTTCAGTGTTTTCCTTTACAATTTTCCACCCACAGTTGTTTGCTCAGTGTGAACTTTGTATAGATGTTATCCAATCTATGGTATGTAAATGTGTATTTTACTCTAAGTTTAGAAAACAGAAAGCTTTAAAATAAAGGAAACCTTACAGGAACAAACAACAGTAAGAGGTTTGGTGTTTATGCCTGGTACACCAATTCTGGGTGCAAAATGTCTATTCTGCCTGCACAAAGATCCTAGAAGTAAAGTAGTACAGAATACAGAAAATGTACATTACATTTGGGAATTGTAATTCAACAGAATAAACATTGTCCAAAGGTTACATGTGAATACCAGGCTCCTGGTATTCCTGGAAAAAAATGCAGACTCCTGGTTGCTGTCCCTTTGACCATGCTGAGGCAGTGTTCTGGAACCCTGCATTAACTGTGTTCACTTTTCTAGTCTGCCAAAGGGAAGATATGCCTATGAAGTAAGGCCAAACAGTTAGTGGAAATCCTTGCTGAAAGTCTTCCCTAAGGATGTAACTGTGGCTTGCTGTGCAGTCCTACTTGAGAAGACGCTTGATCAATCATTTGCAGGCTTGGCACAGGACATGAGTGCTGCTGAGCACAGACTATGCAGCTCCCAAAGAGAAGGAAGTGCCAAAGGTTACTCTGCAGCGCTGCCTTTGGCCTGTATTTAGGCTCCCTGCTTCATCCAGCTTTCCTCAGGTTGGAGCTCAGGTGGGAGTGTAAAAAAGTGAAACAAACTGAGGGAGCTAGGAAAATCCTCTCACTAAATCACTGTGGTTAAAATCCTCCTGTTTCTGATCCCATAAGGGAGAATCAGACAGTCTAGCTTAAGTTTCTACAAGCTACAAAGTCTATGGTGGAAAATCAGACTTTCATGAGTAGATCATTTACTTTGTGCCTTGAGTCACATATCTGAAGGACAGAAGAGACCATCTAGTCCAGTCTCCTGCATAATGCAAACCAGAAAGTTTGCACTGCATCCAAGATCCCTGCATCCAGCCCATCATCCTGGATGTGCTAGACCATCTCTTTCAGAGAAGTCATCCAACAAGTGGGAGTACAACCCTAAGGCTGGGTAATGTAGTATCAGTGGGAGTGGAACAAAAGTGATGGCAAATGGAGCTACTGTGGGCAGCACTTGCAAAGAGAGGAGGAGCAATCAGGGGTAGGGCAGGAATCTTTACAATGCGCCAACACCCAGTCTAGCACTTGTGCGTTTGTTTTTTTTCCGCCTGCTTAGATTGTAGGTTCAACAGGGTAGGCCCCATGATCTGAGCACGCTGTTAGCAGCTAACCAAATCAATAACTCAAGCAGTAAGTTGCAATGGCAAGAAAAGGGAACAGGTAAGTGCAGATCGAGCTATTTCAGCGAATCAGAGCCAGTGACGGGAGCAAATGCAATGTCGCTTAGGCGACAGGCGATCAGGTGATCCTATCCTGCTGAAGCCAGTTGGAGTTTGTAGAGAATAGTGGAGACCTTAGGAACATTAGAATCAATCCAGCGGTTGTACTCATGGGGGTTGTGCAGAGCTCCTGAGGGTCCCAACCCAAAGCTTTTGGAAGGGACTATGCCAACGTTATGAGGCATAGAGTAACACCAAATGTTCCGGGTTGGGGTCTGCACATTCAACGGCAGTAGCCTTACTTTCCGGAGTGGAGATGCTACAAACTTACTTCCAGCCCCTGCTGTCTATCTCTGCTCTTAAAACATCACGGCCAAGAACTGGCCACACTTTCACGCTCTCACTTTCCAATTCCCCTCTTTTATCACAGTCTCCTAGCTGTTCCTCTGTCCATTCCTTTTACTCTCCTTTTCCCATCTGCCTCCCTGCCTTTCCCCCTCCCCCTAACTTGCGCTCTCTGCACTTTGTGAACTGCTGCTGCAAGGCTGAAGTCCAAAGTTCAGTAACTTGCTAAGCACACGGATAAATATGAACCTTGGAGAATTTACACTGCTCCAATGTAAACAGATAGCCAAGGGTCCCTTTATCAGCACTGGCTCAGGACAGTCGTGGGGGGTCTGAAGCGGCTCATTTTTGTATTTTGTTTTTTTGGGGGGTGTAAAGGCGGGAGGCTATGCCATTCCACTCTGCTGACAGTCAGGCGTGCTACCTCAGGAACATGGTGTTGGGATAGCCGGAGGCAGAACGAGTTGAAACTCAAATTCAAGAGGCATCAGACAGAAGACCATGGTTGCAAAACTGAGCCATCTTCAGGTGGAGTTGCTGGAAGCACTGCTGGAGTCAGGACTTACCAAGGAGACTCTGATCAAAGCACTGGGTGAAGTAGATCCCTATACGCTCCAGAGTGAAAGCCAGCGCGCCATCAGTGCCATCCAGGGAGAAAAAGGAGAACCCTGTGCTGAAATTCCCAATCTCCCTAATGGGATGGGAGAGTCCAGGTTATCTGAGGAGGAAACCTCTGATGATGGGGAGGAATTCACTCCTCCGATAATGAAGGAGCTGGAAAACCTAAGTCCAGAGGAGGCTGCTCACCAGAAGGCTGTGGTGGAGAGACTATTACAGTAAGGACACCATTTTTCTTCTCTCTCTCCCTCCATTTCTGTTTTCCTCACTTCTTCCATCCAGTATATTAGCATTCAGGGTTGATCTGGGTGTGCAGAGATTGTCCCTATCAGTGCCAAAACTCACCTACCAAGTTCACTGTCCTTTACTGATGTTCAAACTTTTCTTCTGATCTCATTTCAAACACAGGACCAAAGCCCAGTTACAAATGACAAGTTCTAATACTGTCTGGGAAAACAGGACTTCAGAACAATCAAAGACCTGTAGAGCTTCTGCTCCTTTGGCTATGAGCTTTTATAGAATTCACAGTGTCAGCCACCAGGAAAAAAAAACAGGACGAGCCCACACAAATCTAGACAATGCATGAACCGCCATCACGATAGTCTGAGAATCTGCACTGCAGGAGGAGAAACCTTCTATGTTTTTCCTGAGATTTTTACAAAGTTATACATATTTTTCTTTACTGACTTTGGTACAGTCAGGTTTGCCAACAAAGACAAACCAATAGGTCTTGATCCGGGTGTCTTTGTGCAGACCATATGTCCCCTGACTTCAGTGGGGATTTGGGTGTAGATGGAGGGCAGACCAGCTACACTCTAATAGTTGTCAGCCCTGGTAAGCATGCTCAGTGTCTCCATTTCCCAACATGTATACCGAATATACACAGGGATGCCATCTACAAGCTCTACTGTTGCACAAACTTGCCTTAATATGTCATCATAGTAGGCAAAAAGTATGAGGAATTCTCTCTATCAATCTACCTAACATCAAGAAACTCAACCACAAAACCTCACATTCTGGCAGGAGACACTGGGTAGCTGCAAGGTCCCAGAGACTCAATTTGCCATTTAGAATCTTTCTGAGGCAAGCGAAAACTGGTCTGGAGGGCTGAGATGCTTTTTGTCCATTCCTCTCTATGGGAAAAGGAAATACAATTCAAAATGCAACAATGAAAAGCAAACACAAAACAGATGAATAAGAGTAAGGATTAATATTTAAGAGGGCATACATTCATTGCTTGAGCTCTAGAGAGTCTGGGAAGATTTAGAGACGATCACATTAAAGTGCCTGATGGAAAAAATATATTGGAACAGCTCTTACCTGGAGAGGAAAATGTTCCACATAATTAAATCTTCTTGCCTACCCAAGGAGCCTCTCACCCTCCTCTGCCTCTACTTTTCATCCCCCTCCTTCTTTGTTACAAGCCCCAGCTGTTTCTATCTCCCCTGTCCTATACCTCTTTCTTCTTTCCTTCTTTTGCTCTCTCTCAACCCCACTTCTCTCTGTCTAGCCCCCCTCTTTCTGTGTCTGCCTATCCAGCTCTTTCTGTTCCACACATCTTGCTCACTCCGTGACACCCCAGCCTCCTTCTTCCCGAGTATGCGTAGAGATCTTGGGGCAGTTTGAGCTCCAGTTGCACCGGGCGGGCCCTGACTAGTTACTAATTATCCAGTGCCTTTATTATTTCTCTTTTGTCTTATAAATTTATAAACAAAAATACCCTGATAAGCTTTTTGATCATTAACTTCTGATGATTTATCGGGTGTCTCTCCAGAAAGGAAGCCATGGAAGAGTACTTGGCTTTGTCTTCTCTCCCTAATAAACGGATGAAGCAGGGATGGGACTCTGTCCACTGTGCTCTGGTATAGAGAATCTTGCACCTGGAAGGAATTCCTGCCCCTGAGCTGGGAATTGATCATGGTTCACCTTGGCATAAACTCTGTTTTCTGATCTCTTCCATTTTGTTGTCAATTCCAGCAGGCTGCTTATTCCTATGCTATGCATTTATAATGATGCTCTTCACTTCTTAAGTACTTTCCAACTCAGGATTTCAAGCTTTTTGTAGACCATGATTTGAATGGCATTCCCATTTTACAGGTGAGGACACTGAGGCACAGAAAAGAAAAGTGGCATGCCCAAGGCCATGTTGAAAATTAGTAGCAGGATTAAGAACAGAACCAGGATCTCCTAGAGCCTCATTCTGCTTGTGTCTTATCACTGATCTCCCCACAAAAACTCAGCAAAAATAAATTTCCCTTAGCCATAAATGTTGTAAGACAGAGGTCAAAATTATATTTCTATCATGCATTCAGGACCCAGACTACAAAAAAGGCAGGAAGCATCTTCATGGAAAATATTAAACCAAAGCCACTAGAAGCAGCTCTGAAATGGGGTAGTGGAGAGATTGTTCTAATAGGAAAAGTGATCTCTGTCCTTGTGTTCAATGTTTAAAAAAAAAACAATTTTTTTCTTGGGGAAGCAAATTCAATGCACCTGAGTCAATATCAGGGACTGACAGTGGGGAAGGTGTAGACAACATTCCCCCCCCCCCCCGCAAAGGAACTATTTTGTGATAGAAGATAACCTAAGGAGGTTGTCCTTAGGATACCATTATATATAATTACACCTAGTGCAAAATGGTATATTACAGAAATTCCTTTCTATAATCTGGGGCATCACTCAATGGAGGGGGTATTTTTGTGCGGGGTTTCCCTTCCAAAATCATGGTGGTAGGATTCTGTTTTGTTCAAATCCAGCAGCCAAAGCGAGCACTCCAAAGTGCAAATTCCACCTTGTGCCAAAGCAGCAATTCTGGGACTAACACTGTCAGCAACTTTATAATACAGAAATTGTCTCATGAACATCTTTTGTAACTGTGGTCACAACCACTTCCTTTAAGAGCTATAACAATTGGTTACATGGAAAGACAAAATTGGGTGTATTATTCTACACTTTTGATGCACTTTAGAAGCTGGAAACAAGAAGAGACCACAGCATGTGACCAAACATTTCTCTGTAGACCTTTAATATGTACTCTGTGAACCACTTAGTGGTTCCCAAACTGTCAATGTAGATCACTGATTATGCTCAGTAAATACAGGATATAGGTAAATCATATAGATTGCCCCCACTCCCTTAAAACAGCCTTAAGTGCACTCACTGGAGTCCATTTCATGTTGTCCCTACAGAATATACTGATCACACACAAAAGGAGGTCTCATTAGTAAGAAATTAAGAGTCCCCCCTCCCCTCCCCCATACTGTGAAGCCCAAAGAGAAGAGATGAGGAATGGGATTTAGATGCAGGAGTCCCACTGATTGTATCCATGGGACGTGCAAACCTTAGCACTTTGGGGCTTTTTAAAATTCCTCCCGGGGGCCCTCCAGAATGGAACAGGACTGGGGTGTGTTAAGGAATAAAGTAATTACTGGAGGCACTTATCAGATATTTCAGGGGGAAATGAGAGAATACGGACTGGCTTTAGGAGCATAACAAAGAAAAGAGCAGACTTCCACAGCAGAGGGGTTTACTGCCAACGTAGATAAGGAGTGAGGGGTCAGAGTAAGGGCTGCTGTACTCTGGAAGGAGGCATAGGAATCATTTGCCAAGAAAACAAAGGGTAAAATTCCATTGGGAAAGCAGGAAATGGAGACAGCAAGCACATTTCCACCAAAGCCAAGGGTGAGGGCACATTTTCTGAAGGGCCATTGTCCAAGAGCTAAAGGCCCTGCCCTTCCCCAAATAGCTACTTGCTGGGGGCAGCCATAGCTGAGGGTCCAGAGATGAAGCTACCACACCCCTTCCATTTAATTATGTGGTTGTATAAGCCAGAATGAGTCAAACCAGGCCACATTCAACAGAAAAGAACCCTGCTGGGGACAGTCTTACCTTCCCTGCTCTCTGGCCATCCCAGGTCCAGTCTGTGCATTGACATCAGTGATAGGTTTCTAGTAGCCTCCAGAGGTAAGCGCCAGAGGGATTGCCCCAAGCATTTCAAACCTCTGAACACACCTTTAACTAAGTCCCAGTTCAAAGAAGGAGAAGGTCAAAACCTAACTCCAAGAACTTAGGGCGTTTTCTGCCCATAAAGGGAATCTGGAAAAAAAAGCGAAACAAAACATATTGCCCTGGGAGATAGTAGAGAACAGGGGAAGGAAGGAATGGAAAGAAAACACCCTGGAAAATGAGGAGGAGAGAGATGAGAAAGAAAAGGACAGAGAGAGTTTGGGAAGAAAATCCAGGAAGAACAAAGGAGAGAGAAGGTCCCCTGAATGTTACATCCCCAGCTCTCTGGAATGGGTTTTCTTTAATGCTAACAACTTGATATTTACTTTCCATTTAAATTTGAGATGTTGCTATAAATTATCAACCAGCCTCTTGTTCCCTTTGAGTTTATAACTAACTACCTGGGTTACTTATTGTTCAGGTAACAAAAGGGAGGTGAAAACGCCCTTTAAAAGTGACCTCAGAACTGAGGAAATGGGAAGCTGGAATGGAGACCAGGCCTAGGCCCCAGAGATCAAGAGGGGCAAGGGAGTGTGTGTTCACAGGACATGGAGAAGCCAAAGGCAGGAGACCAGAACATAGGAAATGAAGAGTGAGTGAAAGTCTATATTATGTGAGGGCAAGAAGAATGTGGAGGAAGAGGCTGGAGAATGGGAAAGAAATAGGTGAAATTTTGTACTTGGAGAGAAGAGAAGTTGAAGACAAAGAGAAGACTTTGGAAGTGAGAAGTGGTCAGGAACTGAGCAAGGCCAGCCCAATTTTACAGTCCCAGCTCCCAAAAGGCATTGGGACCTTTGCCAAATCAGTTCAGCAAGATAAGGCTGGGAGTGCAATCTTACCCTCGTGCTAGAGACCACAGGAGTTTTGACACTGACTACAGTGGGGCAAGGATTGAATAGGAACAGAAGACTGGAAGGGACCTTCTGGGACATGAAGTCTGTTCACAGGCAAATATTTATCCAGACAGTCCTAGAAACCATCATCCTATAGTATTTTGGGCAATGGTTCTGCAGGTGGTGCTGTGATGTCAAGTGAATATTCAACTGCCCTAGAAACACAGCCTGCTCTACTATATAGGACTATAATGCCCATCTAACACTGCAATTACAGTCTTTGTTACAGGGACACAGTCAAGGCTTTGTTTGTACTTCACCACCCTTTACCACATGTTAGGTTACCCAGGCTGTAAAGAGATTCCCCAATGCAGGTGTATTTGAAGAGCAGACACACCCGCAAAAAGACACTCAACACTGGCACTGCATAGTGCTTGAAACTATACAATGGGGTTTTAAAACAGGGTTAGAGGATAAGGCTCACAAGTACCTCCACCTTTCTTCCTACCATATAGCACTAAATATCCTAGTGAGAGAGAGAGAGAACTTGGCATCTTATGGCTGGAAGATGAAAAGGAAATCAATTTCTTACACAGGTTTCTATGGGTGATAATAAGGTCCCCTCTTCTTCTCTAGCTGAATCAGAAGCATGCTTTACTCAAGCTTGAGTATCTTCTCATTCAGGACCCTGAGCCCCTGAGTAGGGGCTGGGTATGCCTTCAGAGAAGGCAAGTTGCTGGATAGGTTCACTGAAACAGAGCGGATGGAGACCAAGCAGTACCTAAAGGGAGATTAATTCATGTCTCAGGAACTGATACACCACTTGCTTAAGGCTTAGAAAGGAAATAGCTATTGGAGCCAGTCCAATTTGGGGCACAGGGAAGATGGTGAAAAGTGGAACACCCTAATACCCTAATAGTGGAACACAGCTCTCACCCACCCACCCTTTATGAGAGGGATGAGTGGTCCCATTTTAAAAGAAACATCTTCAGAAAGTTGCCTGTCAGCCTCCCACTGTACCAATTGCAGCTGAGCTTGCTCCTTGGACTGCTGTGGAAGAGGGTACAGCAGGAACAGAGATAAGGGTGTTTGTACTCAGGTAGTAGATTTGGACTTTGTCCTCTTTATCACTTTGCAGCCTCTGGCAACCCACTGAGTCAACTAGGCAGCTCGAGCTTTGCTGCTGCCCAGCCTTCAGATCTCAGTTCTCCTGCTACATCTTCTCCAGAGCCATTAACAATACTGTGTAAAATGTTTAAGCAAGCACATAATTTAGCTTTGACACTGGGTCAAAGCAGTATACAGTGTGTCCCCTTAAGGAAGAGATTTCCTTGGGGATACAAAGATGCCATTATACAGGACAGCAAATCTGTCCAATTTGGGGTAAAGAAAAGATGAATTGCTCTCACTGTTTCTGGTGTCCACTCTTCTTGCAAGAAGCAGTGATAAGTCCTGACTGATATTCTTGAAATCCTTTCCGCTGAGCCTGGATACACAGCCAAAAGATTTTTTCTGAGATGCATTTTGTCTTCTTCCTAGAGAGGATCCCTGGAGGGTAGCAAAGATGGTGAAATCCTACCTCCAGCAACATAACATTCCCCAGAGGGAGGTGGTAGACACCACAGGTTTGAACCAGTCCCACCTCTCACAGCACCTCAACAAGGGCACACCCATGAAGACACAAAAGAGAGCAGCCCTCTACACCTGGTATGTCCGCAAGCAGCGAGAGGTGGCCCAGCGTAAGTACAGCAATAATAGGTTTCTCTAAGTTCTAGTCTCATACATGTCCCACAACTCTCCCCACCTCTGAGGTGGAAGAATGCTTTCCAGCAGGAAGTTTAGACAAGTCCATGTCAGTGCTCAGTGGGGTGACCGATTGAGAGGTGGCAGAAACCCCCAAACCAGCATGCAGCCACCCTATTCTTTTCATACAGAGGCAGATTATAGGCTTCCACTTGCAACTCTACTTCTACATCCAAGCAGAGGCCTCTGCTCAGCTCACAATGGAGTACTGTGTAAGAAACACAGGCAGTTGGAAATGAGCAGTGACAGAATCCAGGACCTTCAGCCTCAAAAGCAGGCCTCTGAAATTTCATCTAATTAAATAATTCCTCTAGCTACAAGTAAGCAATAGACTGCTGTAGTCACTGGAACCAGCCATTAGTGGAATATCATCTCACATATGCTAAGCAGGTATATTACAAATGCATGCTTGGAACTAAGGACTCTGCAGCTTGCACTTCCATATTAATGAGTCTAAGTGGAATCTGTTTCAACCATATTTATGGGTCCCTAATAAAATTACTAATTTGACTGATGGCTGGTTTTAGAGGGCTGCACTCTACATCAGCTGGATTCAGTCCAAGCTCCTGCTGTTTTGATTTCTTTCACTGCTTCATGTGAGGAATACAGATGCAATGTGTCTAACACCAGGGCCAAGTATATATGGCTCCACTGGGGATCACCAGATCCATTTTAGCAAATTACAGAGGAGTCTTGTCTAGATTCTGCTCTGTTTTTTGTTCCATATTAGTTGATGTGGACCACAGACAGACTAGGTGGGTTCCAGGTGAGAGAATGTTACAGAAAAAACTACTGACCTAAAAAGTCCTTTGCCCATTTGTGCTTCCAGAGTTCACACATGCTGGTCAGGGCATCCTGGTAGAGGAACCCATGGGAGATGACTTGCCTACCAAGAAGGGGAGAAGAAACCGCTTTAAGTGGGGTCCTGCCTCACAGCAGATCCTATTCCAAGCCTATGAGAGACAGAAGAATCCCAGCAAAGAAGAGAGAGAAGCACTGGTAGAGGAATGCAACAGGTAAAGCCAGGCTCTAGTTTTGAGGGAGAAGGGGAAACAGAAGGGAGGAAACAGGCTTCTGTGCATTCCCATCATACAGCACAAGGCTACGTTCACTTTGAGTAAGGCTCACTAACTGGAACCAGGGAATGAAACTTGCACTGTTCTTCCTTTGAGATTAATGTAGCAGAAAGCAGTGTAGGGAAGCACCTGCACAGGAACCTAGTCATAACCCACAGATGCCCTTACAGCAGGGACGTTCAACATATAGCTGCTGGATCCGGACCATGGGTAGTCCAGTGGGCTATGGCTGTCCACCCTCAGCTCCGCGCTGCTGCATGCCTCTGGCACGGCCGACCGACCAGAGTTCCATGCTGCTGGGAGCGGCACAGAGCTGGGGGTGTGAAGCAACAGGTGTGTGACTCCATGGTGTGTAGCTACAGGTATGTGACTCCATGCAGCTGCACACCCTCAGATCCAGACTGCTTCTCGGCCTGGACCCACACTGCCACCCAAAATTGGCCCCATTGATCTGGCCCCAGGGGAACCCATGTGGTCTGAATCTGGTCCAGGGTGAGTTTGATATCTCTGCCTTATGGTAATAGGACAACTGGCTAGACCCAGACACTGAATGAGCTTCCACCACTGAGCTTTTAGCCTATGTGATTCCAATGTGGGGGCTCAGCAAACCCTGTATCAAATAGAAGTAGCCCTTTGTTCTTCTTCTTCAGCCCTGTGCCTCTCCTCATAGGGTAACCATGCACAGCACTCAATATACAATTATAGTCTTCATAGTTGGTAGGGTAGGGTTGGAAGGGACCTGAGCAGAGAATTAAGTCTGACCCCCTGCCATGGCAGGAAAAAGTACTGGGGTCAAACGACCCCAGCAAGGTGTACATCTAACCTACTCTTAAAGACCCCCAAGGTAGGAGCCAGCACTACTTCTCTTGGAAGTTGGTTCCAGACCCTAGCCGCCCTGACCGTGAAGTAGTGCCTCCTGATATCTAACCTAAACCTACCCTCTGCCATCTTGTGACCGTTATTTCTAGTCACTCTTGGCGGTTCACGGGGGAACAGGGACTCCCCCAATGCCTGCTGGTCCCCTCTGCCTAGTTTGTAACAGGCCACTAGATCCCCCCTCAGCCTTCTCTTGTGGAGGCTGAACAGGTTCAGGTCCCGTAGCCTCTCCTCGTAGGGCCTGCTTTGCTGCCCTCTTATCATGCGAGTGGCCTCCTCTGGACCCTCTCCATGTTGTCCAGATCCCTCTTGAAGTGTGGCACCCAGAACTGGACACAGTACTCCAGCTGCAGCCTGACCAGTGCCGCATAGAGGGGGAGGATCACCTCCTTGGCCCTGCTTGAGATGCATCTGTGGATGCATGACAAGGTACGGTTGGCCTTCCTGACCACGTCCCCACACTGCAGGGCCATGCTAATTGTAGCATCAGTGATGACTCCAAGATCCTTTTTTGCCTCTGCACTGACGAGAAGGGAGTTCCCCAGGCTGTAGGTATGCTGCTGGTTCTTCCTCCCCAGGTGCAGCACCTTGCACTTGTTTGTGTTGAAACCCATCCTGTTCTCATCAGCCCACTCACTGTAACCTGTCTAGGTCTGATTGCAGCCTTCTAGATTGCCCACATCCCCGGACATCTTAGTGTTGTCTGTGAATTTGAACAGGGTGCTTTTTACCCCCTCGTTCAAGTCACTGATGAAGATATTGAACAGTGCGGGCCCGAGGGCCGAGCCCTGGGGGACCCCACTGCCCGCATCCCTCCAGGTCAAAAATGACCCATCCACCACCACTCTCTGGGTGCAGCCCTCCAGCCAGTTGGCGACCCATCTGACTGTGTAGGTGTCAACACCACAGTCCCCTAGTTTTTTTAATGAGAATGGGGTGAGAGACAGTGTCGAAAGACTATGTCCACTGCTACTCCTGCATCTAAGGATTTGGTGACCTGGTCGTAGAAGGCCACCAGGTTGGTCTGACAGGACCTGCCTCTAATGAACCCGTGTTGGTTGCCCCTAAGCATAATCTCTCCTGCTGGCTTCTTATGAACATGCGCCAGGATAATGCTCTCAAAAAGCTTACCCAGAACAGAGGTAAGACTGACTGGCCTATAGTTTCCTGGGTCCTCCTTCCTTCCTTTTTTGAAGATGGTAACCACATTGGCCCTCTTCCAGTCCTCTGGCACCACACCAGAGCACCACGAGTGCTCGTAAAGCTCTGCCAGGGGTCCTGCAATGGCCTCTGCTAATTCACTCAGCACTCTGGGGTGGAGATCATCAGAACCAGCTGATTTAAATATGTCCAGTCCCTCCAGAAATTCCCTGACTAGGTCCTCACTGACCTTAGGTCTGGGTGCGCCTCCCCTGGGGGCTATGGGGGTGCCGGTGGGGGGCTGATCCAGTCCCTGCTCAGGAAATGGAGGCAAAGAAGTTGTTAAATAGGTTATCTTTGTCATCTGGTGCGATGACTGGATTTCCTAGCATGTCTTGCAAAGGCCCCACATTACCTGGTACCTTCTTTTTGCCCCCTATGCATTTAACAAAGGACTTCTTGTTGTCCTTGATCCGGGTCACTAGTCTCAGTTCCATCTCTGACTTGGCCTTCCTGACTACCCCCCTATGGCCCCAAGCAACCAAGGTATAGTCCTCCCTGGTGATGGCCCCTCCCTTCCATCGGGTGCATACCTCTTTTTTACCTAGGAGACGTTCCCGTACGCTTTTGGTGAGCCATGGGGGCTCTTGCCTCCTTTGATCTGTGTTGGGATTACCTCCCTTTGGGCTTGGAGGATCATCTCCTTAAGGAACAACCACTCTTTTTGGACACCTGACTCCTCTCCCTTCCAGGACCTCAGTAGCTCCCTGACTATTCTCCTTAGCTCATTGAAATCCGCCCTCCTGAAGTCCAGGGCTGCTCCCTTGCTGCAGGCGTTTGCCACCTTGTGCTGGACAGTGAATTCCAGCAGGCGATGATCACTGTCGCCCAGGTGGTCGAGCACCCACAGCCCCCTCACCAGGTCATCCCCTGTGGCCAGGACCAGGTCCAACAAGGCATCTCCCCTGGTGGGGCTGTGCACCTTCTGGGTTAGATGGAGGTCCTGTATTTCAGCTAGAAACCTACATGAGCGGTCAGACCTGGCTGACTGCTCTTCCCAGCAGATGTCTGGAAAGTTCAGGTCACCCATGATGACCACGTCCTTTGACCTAACTACCTCTGTGAGCTGACCTAATAATTCCTGGTCAAGCCCTTTCCCTCGGTTGGGAGGTTTGTAGTAGACCCCCACCGTTAAGTCTCTTTCCCCTTGGCTGCCTTGTAGTCTAACCCTCCACATTTGGTCAACCTGCTCTTTATCAGTTTGCCTTCCACCCCACAAGAGCATCACCCTGGGCCTGGGAGAGGAAGCAGAGTAGAGAACCAGTGTGGTGACAGAGGACACAAAACTGAATTACTTGTTTCAGGAGTCTACCCAGACATCTCAGTCATGGTGCTCCATGTCTTTGGCTATGACTAGATCAGTGGTTTCCAACTTTTTGCCACGACCCGCTGTGGGGAGCAGAACGCGGTGGCGGTAGCAACCCGGGGACAGGAGTGGGGGAGCTCCCAACACGCAGCACGGCTTGTCCTTTGTGTGCAGCACCATCGGCATTGCCCCTGTGACTCTCATTTGGGTCTCATCCTGAGGTTGGGAACTGCTGGATTAGATCACTAAGGCTCTTTTCTGTGCTCTTCCTTGACAGGGCAGAATGTATTCAGCGGGGTGTCTCCCCATCCCAGGCCCAAGGGCTGGGTTCAAACTTGGTAACTGAGGTGAGAGTTTACAACTGGTTCGCCAACCGGAGGAAGGAGGAGGCCTTTCGACACAAGCTGGCCATGGATACCTACAGCACGCCACAGCCCAATTCCGCACCCTCCCTGACATCACACAGCTCTTCCTCTCTTCAGCCACCACCTGCTCTCTCACCTAGTAAAGTTCACAGTGAGTAATAACGCTACAGAGGGAGTGCTGAAACAGCGATTGCTGAGCCTGACAAATGCAGGTACAAAAGCAACTCCCTAGTGCCTCTCTTTGGAAGGTGATCAGTATTATAGGAGGACCAAAAAAGTTAAGTGGGATAACATAGGATAGGGGTGCAGGTGACAAAAGTATGGACACCCAATGAGGGAAGAAGGGGAATATCAGATTTATGAGAGCGTTAGGAGGAGTTCAGTGTTGCCTTTTAGTCAGTCTGAGAGAAGCTCCTAAGTGATTTCCTTGACGGCAGCATGGGGAAAGCCTAGCACTAAAAGACAGAGACAGAATCACACCCATCCTTTTGAGAGGTAGTGGTCTCTCCTCAAGGAAGAAGTCTTGGGTCTACTGGTGAACAGGATCACTAAGGATTGAGTGAAAATGGAAAATGAAATAATCTCTCCATGAGACTTTCCTTTCCTACCTACTCTTAGGAAGAATTTCTAACTGACTGAGCTTCACAGTTTGTTTCCCAGATGCACGTGGCCACACACCCCATCAGTCCTCTGGCCACACACCACTTGGCCAGCTTGTGGCAGAGGCAGGCTCAGATATTCATGGCTCTGATTCCATATGCATGTACATTCTGATTCAGTGAATGCAGTGTCAGCTCTGAAATGGCACTAAAGGAGTAAGACTGTTGTATTTCCAACAGGAAGTGAATTTAGCACCCCTGTTTCATCTGCCATTTGGCTAAACTGCATCTGCTTCCATCTCAGAGGCCTGAGGAAGGGTACTGTGATACACAAAACTTGCCCATGTCTATAGTAACCATACAGTTGGTCCAATTAAAGATATCATCCACAAGAATTCTTGCCTCTTGCATATCTCCTGGACCATCATGGCAACGTCACCTCAGCACTCTGAAGATGCTTAGAAAAGGAATGGCATTTCTCACTTGTCCGAATTTAGTAGAGCAGCCTCATGTGTGCTAACCAAACCTCTCCCCTCTTCCAACACAGGCGTGAGGTACAACCAGCAGCCGGTCAGTGAGGCAGAGTCATCCAGCAGCAATCACCATGGAAACAACTCTATGGTGACTACGCAAACCATTCTTCATCAGGTCTCTCCACCTGGATTGGAGCCCAGCCAGAACTTGCTGAGCACAGATACTAAGCTGGTGAGTGATCTACATCCTAGTTCCAGTGATTTTTGTGATGTACAGGAATCAGCAAAGGGCCCCTGGGTTGCAGAGCATTTAGAAAGTATATTTTCCAGAATACTGTTAAAATGATATTATTTATGATAGCGGCTGAGCTGATGGCAATGTTATGTGGCCACACAGGAGCAGGCAGTACAAGCACCTTCTTAGGGTTCCCATACCCTGCTGACAGGTAGTAGGGGTGGGTATTAGCAGCTGAAGGCAGCAAGTGGGATTATCCCATTCAGTTACTGCTTTGCAATTAACTAAAGTAATATGTTGTACTTAAAACAGAAAAGCAGAGTCAAAGATCTCTAATGATGCACCTGTCCTTAACTTCCTCTTCCCAAAGGGACTTTTTCTCTCCATCCAGTGAAATTCCTCCCATTATCTGACTCTGGTTTGAATTTCTCAAGTTCAGACTGAATCTACTGCTACCGACAACTCAGTACCTGCACTGCCTCAATAAAAATCAGGTGCAACAGACCCAGCCTGCATAGAGTTCCCAGCACAAGGTCTTGTACAGTGTATCTGGATAACAGCAGATACATCATCTACACATTAAAAAACATCTGGAAATATCTGCCATCAACTATACCTCTTCCCAAGTGATTTGGGCTGTTGCATAGCATTATGCAGCTTCTCATTCTTGGTTGGCTTGTGCATATCCCTTTTAACTGTACAGCATGTAAAAAACCTATTGGCAGGTGTTTGTATTGGTGCACGGCTAGTCTGGGACAAAGTTCAGTGCATTCTGGATGAGTCGGATTCAAATCTGCAGTCACCCACTCACTGTTAGTTTTCTGATTATTCCTTGTTTTCATGCAGAGGAAAAGTCTTACAGAAGATGGAAAGTCTCCTTTTATAGCAGTCTTCTAAAAGGGATACGGTCAAGCTGGTCAGTCGTATCATTTAACCAACCACTGCTTAATCATGTTACAAAGTCAATGCACATTTGTATGTTAAAAAAGTTTAGATACTGTAGAAAGATAGAAAGAAAAGATAGATGGATAGACAGATATTTTTAGTGTTTAGCTGGCAGCCCAATATTTAGAATGGTGCTTGAATTTCCATGGATTTTCAAAGGTCTTTCCAAACTTTAACCCTCAAAACTCCACTAGACGTTGGATAGAAATTAAGGAGAGATGGACAAGAGAGAGGTTAAATAACTGAACCAAGGTCCCAAACTGAATCAGTGACAATGCCAAGTCTAGCACAGTTTCCTGCTGTCTCCACTAGGCATATTTACTCTCTCTATAAAACAGTCATAACAGGGGTTGTTGAAAACAAGAGAAACACATATATATTTCTCAGGAAGAAATGAGTGGGACAGAAGGAAGACCTGTATGATATCCCCAGCTCTTCAACAAGCTTCCTGCATGAACTTGGATAAGCTGCCTAATTCCTCTGAACCTGTACCTGTACTTCACCATAATGGGGGAGAGAGTAGGTTGTGGAGCTAACTCACTAATGTTTATAAAGCATTTGGAATGTCTTGGATAGAACAAAGTAGGGCAAAAAGCTACTTTTAATACCTTGCTGCTTTAATGGTTAATCAGTAATAATGAAGGGAGAGAATGAAAGAAAACAGACAAATTGCATTCAAATATAGAGTGCCTTCCAATCAGCAGCTAGGGGAGCAGGATGGAATCCAGCTTTGGGGCTTTGAGTGCCAGTCATGCTCAGACTGCTTCAGGTGGTGTTTGTTTTCACAGGTCTCCTTTCTCTCTCATGCACAGATATCAGCTCCCGGGGGGCCTCTCCCTCCTGTTAGCACACTCACTGCCCTGCATAATCTGGAGCAAAATCCACATGCACTGAGTCAGCAAACCCAGAACTTGATCATGGCATCGCTGCCTGGTGTGATGGCAATTGGAGCTGGTGAGACTTCATCCCTGGCGCCAGCATTCACCAATACAGGAGCCTCCACCCTGGTAATAGGTGAGCAATGGCCCTAAGTATTGTGGTTTATGACCCAAATTCTGGTTATCTGGATTTATCCAAAAATTATGTGTAGTTGTCTGTTTCATTGCTTGTCCCAAAAGCCCTGAGGCCACAGGGAGGAGAACACAGGTCTGGGCAAGCTGGTCACAACTACTGGGGATTTCCAGCATCAGCTATTTGGAAGTAACAGTGGGATTAAGGGATAAGAGCAACACCTGTGTGCAAGATTTAAGATGCCCTGAGAGAGGAGTCCACTTTGCAATCAAGGAACTGGGAGTGAAGAGCTCCTGTGATCTCTCTCTGTTGCTGCCAATGATTCATTCCACCCCTGCACCTCTCTGCCAGCTTTTTTTTTAAATAGAAATTTTAACAATTCCTCCCTCCTGACTGTGAAGATCAGGTAATGTTTGCACAGCACTTAGAAGATTAAAAGCACAGAGCATCTTATTTCCTGCCTAGCAGGAAGTTGGTGTTCCTTGAATTTCAGCCCCTCTGAATTAGTATGCTAGTTCTCACAGTCTGTTTCTCTCCAGGGCTGGAAAGTTCTTATGTGCACGATACATGTAGCCAAATAAAGGAAAACAAAAATACACGGGCCTTCATTTTAAGCAGAAAAAGCCCTATTAATCTATTCCTTGATACCAGCTCTGTACTGTGTCCCCTTTCCTCATTTATGCCAGTATGCAGTTAAGATGCACGTCTACATCTTCCACAATTCTATGCAGTTTTATATCGTTCCCCAAGATATGAATGGCATCCTGGTCCCATAGAAGCTTAGGTGAAATGTAAATCACTAAGTGGAGGCTGGACTGCTGTGGGACTTGGGCTATGAAATCTCTCATTCCTGTTATACTGGTTCAAATTCAGCCATTTAGTAGCCAGAACAAAAGCAGTCTAACTGCAGTTTTAACCAGTCAGATTGTATAGCACAACTGCCCTTCTTCACCAGCATCTGAACATAGAGATTGAGTGAATAAATGGATCACTGAGACTATGATACTATTCTCACCTCCACAAGATGTCTCCCCAGTGGAAGGTTATGGCAGATCAGAACTTAGAATCAAAGAAAATTAAAGTTGAAAGGGACCTCAGGAGGTCATCTAGTCCAATCCTCTGCTCAAAGCAAAATCATCCCACCCAAGACTTCATCAACCCAGGTCTTAAGAAGCTCTAAGGATGGAGATTTCACAGGCTCTCTGGGTAACTTGTTCGTGCTTTACTACCCTCCTCATGAAAGTTTTTCCTAATATTTAATCTCAACTTCCCTTGTTGCAACTTGAGACTATTGTTCCTTGTTCTGTCATCTGCCACCACTGAAAACAGTTTAGCTACATCCTTTTTGTAACCACCTTTCAGATATTTGAAGGCTCCTATTAAATCTCCCCTTTGTCTTCTTTTCTTCAGACCAAATAAGCCCAGTTCCCTCAGCATCTCCTCATAAATCACATGCCCTAGCCTCTTAACCATTTTTGTTGCTTTCTGGCTAGACTCAACTCAATTTGTCCACATCCTTTCTGTAATGTGGGGCCCAAAACTGGACACAGTATTCCAGATGTGGCCTTACCAGTGCTGAATACAGGGAATAATTGTTCCTCTCGATCTGCTGGCAACACTTCTACTAATGCAGCCCAGTATGCTGTTATCCTTCTTCACAATAAGGGCACACTGTTAGCTCATATTCCGTTTATTTTCCACTGTAACCTTCAGGTCCTTTTCTGTAAAGCTGCTGCTTATCCAATTAGTCCCCAGCCTGTACTGGTGCATGGGGTGGTCCCATCTTAAGCGCAGGACTTTGTGCACTTGTCCTTATTGAACTTCATAGGCATCTATACACATGTGACAGAGTGGAGGGGGACTCTATAATTAGGGTGGCTCTGACAGCCACTCTAATTCAAGCACCCACATTGTCACATGTATTCAGCGTCACATGCTTCAAAATGGCAGCAGGGGTGCTTTAACTGAAGCTCATTTGATGAGCTTTAATTAAAGCATCCCACCCCCATTTTGAAATGTGGGTATGCTGAATACAGGACATGGAGACGGCTGGAGCATACTAATTAGCATGCTCCAACAGACTTGCAGTAGTCTCAATTAACAGAGTCTGCTCCAGTAAGTGCTAATTAGTATGCATCAGAGCAAAGCTTCGTCACATGTACAAGGGCCCCATGAGATTTCTTTTGGTCTAGTCCTCCAAATTGTCTAGGACTCTGAATCCTAGCCCTACCCTCAGCATATCTACTACTCTCCCCACCTTGGTGTCATATGAAAACTTGCTGAGGGTACACTCCATCCCATCTTCCAGATTGTTGATGAAGATTTTGAATAAAAACAGCCCCAGGACCAACCCCTGGGGCACTCCATTTGATACCAACTGCCAACTAGGTACCAAGCCATTAATTACTAACCTGTGAGCCTGATGATCCAGCCAGTTTTCTATCCACCTTAAAGACCATTCATCCAACCCATACTTCTTTAGCTTGGTTGTGAGAATGTTGTAGAAGACAGTATCAAAAACCTTGCCAAAGTCAAGGTATATCACATCCACCGGTCTCCCCACATCCACAGAGCCAGTCACCTCATCATAGAAGGCAATCAGGTTGGTCAGACATGACTTGCCCTTCATAAATCCATGCTGACTGCTCCTAATCACCTTCTTCCCCTTCAAGAACTTAGAAATGACTTCCTTGATGATCTACTCCATGATTTTTCCAGGGACTGAGGCAAGGTTGACAGGTCTGTAGTTCCTTGTATCCTCCTTTCCTTTCTTAAAGATAGGCACTTTATCTGCCCTTTTCCAATTGTCCAGGACCTCTCTTCAGTGCCACAAGTTTTCAAAGATAATGGCCATAGGCTCTACAATCACATCAGCCAACTCCTTCAGCACTCTCAGGCACAGGTGGAGAGACTTTTTTTTTTTGGGTGGGGGGGAGCTGAATGCAGGGAAAGTCTGCCGGGGAAGGGTCATGGGGCAGTGGGAGTGAGGCTAGGGCTGTGCTCAGGCTGAACCGGGTTGTGGGGCAATCAGAGCCTAGCAGCTACTCCAGGGGCATGGCCGAGCAGCTCCCGCTGCTGTGTGCACCATGGGGGAGCCAGGGGAGGGGGGGCACATCTCCCCTTGGCTCCCCTGTGCCGCACCCCTGGATGAGCTGCTGGGCTCTGATTGTCCCACAACCTGGCCCGACTGGAGCCTCAGGTGAATGGGGCCCCGGACAAAGCATGTGCCCCCTCCCCCCCCCCGATCTTTGCATTGAGCAAGGGCGGGCTGCAGCTGTGAGCTGGGCTCTGCCTGCTCTCCGATTTCACACCTCGCTGCTGCTGCTTTGAAAGTGGTATGGCGCAGTGTCATGTGCTTTGCTGCAGCAGTGGGACACACGTGGTGCTGTACTACGCTGCTTTTGAAGCAGTGGCAGCGAGGCTTGGAGGCAGAGAGCAGGCCGATCCCAGCTCGCAGCTGCAGCTTGCCCTTCCCCCATGCAAAGACTGTGGGGGGCATGTGCCTCCCTCTTGGCGCCATGCCCTAGACAGCCACCGAGCTCTGATTGTCCCACAACCTGGCTCAGCCAGGGCCCCATTCATCAGGAATGGGGTCCTGGCTGGGCCAGGTTGCAGGAAAATCCCTGCAGTGTAACAGGAAGCGGGGGGGGGGCAGGGTTGAATGATTCTGTCTCTTCCACTGTGGGGGTCTTGATATACTCCTTCCCACAAGCCCAGGTAAAGAAAGAAACTTACCTTGTACACCCAGGTTTGCAGAGGGCCCAGCAGGCAGGTATCTGAGTGTGTGCGCCTCTCCCCTCTGCTGCAGCAGCTTGTGGCCAAGCTGACCTTTGGCCATACCTGCTTCCCCCTGCGTTTTGGGAGGGGGGGGGAACTGAGCCCAATTAGCACCCCCCTTCTGTTGCCTATGCTCTCAAGTACATTGTGTCCAGCCCCGTTGACTTGTACACATCTGGCTTTTCTAACCTGTCATCATGGTCAGCTGCTCACCTTCTCCCCAAAACGTGCTGTCAGATGCAGTTGCCTGGTAACTGGCCTTGCCTGTGAAGACTGAGGTGAAAAAGGCACCCTTCAGCCTTTTCCCTATCATGCGTCACTAGGTTGCCCCCCCCCCACCCATTCAGCAAGGGACTTAGTTTCCCTGATCTTCCTCTTGTTGCTAACATACTTGTAGAAACCCTTATTGTCACCCTTCATATCCCTTGCTAGCTGAAACTCCAGTTGTGCTTTGGCCTTCCTGATTTCATCCCTGCATGCCTGAGGAATATTCTTATACTCCTCCCTAGATTTTTGTCCAAGTTTCCACTTCTTGCAAGCGTCCTTTTTGTGTCTGAGCTCACTGAAGAGTTCCCTGCTAAGCCAAGCTAGTCTTCCTGAGCATGGGATGGTTCATTCCTGTACCCTTAATAAGGTTTCTTTAAAGTAGAACCAGCTCTCCTGGACTCCTTTTCCCCTCAGATAGGCCTCCCAGGGGATCTTGCCCATCAACTCTCTTAGTGAGTTGAACTTGACTGTGCCCTGCAAGCGATACCTGGGGCTGCAACTCTAAAACATGCACTGGCAAAGATAGAATTTTTTGTTGGCTCCAGGTTTATATAGCCAAGTCTTCATTTTCACAGGCACTACATTCTGCCACTCTCAGAAAGGCTGTGGCTGTAAGACAGTGTGCTGTTATGCAGAGCTGTTATGCCTGATCATGCACAAATATTCAGAGGCCTGGACAAGTACAGGTCTTAAGAAGATTCCAGATGCCCATTAGTAAGGAAAATGGCTACATGCCCATGGTGCAAGGTGGAGTTAGGTAAGGAACTGGGAGTATCATTTGTTCTTATTTTTCAGGCCTGGCCTCAACCCAAGCCCAGAGTGTCCCTGTGATAAACAGCATGGGGAGCAGCCTCACCACCCTGCAGCCAGTTCAGTTCTCCCAGCAGCTCCACCCACCTTATCAGCAGCCCATCATGCAGCAGGTCCAGAGCCACATCAATCAGAGCCCTTTCATGGCTACCATGGCCCAGATACAGAGCCCCCATGGTAAGTGGCAATAGTTTTCCTTGAATGTGCAGGTCCATGCAGTCCCCTTCACTTGGGAGGTTTGCTGGGCTAGGGATGAGTGCCCCTGGTCTTGCACTGTTCTCTAAGGAAAAGAACAATGAAACAGAGGAAGGTTCCTCCTCCGCATTGGTCTCCCAGCCTCTCTGTTCCCACAATTTCTGTCTCAGATTTAGGATTGGCTGATAGCAGACTCACATGGGCATCACTTTAGCTGAGCTTGTCTCATCATTTAAGCCTTGTCATTCTTAGTTCAAACCCTCAGAGCTCCAACATCCACGTGACTTTGTTTTCTCCCATTCCCAGCTCTCTATGGTCCCAAGTCAGACGTGGCCCAATATGCACATACCGGCCTTTTACCGCAGACCATGCTGATAACAGACACGGCCAATCTCAGCGCCTTGAGTAACCTAACGCCAACCAAACAGGTACCTTGGGATTTATGCACATGGCTTCATTCCCCTACCTAAAATCACAGCACAGGGAATGGTACCCTGCTCCTGCCATCTCATCACATTTGGCGCACTATCCATGCTGTTCCAGCTGCCTTCTCAGTACCAGCTGGAGTAATGGTTACATGAGGGCAAGCTTCCCTGCTGTACCACCAAGGCTTGCTGAGTCTCCCTGGAAATGGGACTTGCTTGCTGTTTCCAATCCTGCTTTTCCTGTGGAGCTGCCTATTAGGACTGCTGGAGATGACAGACATGACCCCTGCCCCGCTGTAACATTATTTTTCTAGGTGTTCACATCTGAGTCAGAGAACCACACAGAGTCTGGGATCCACACACCAGTGTCGCAAACACAAACAATACATTTACAGAATCAAGACACAACCATTCAGCACCTTCAGCCAGGCCCTCGCCTCACCTCAAGCCCAGCTGGTAAGAACAAAAGGTGCTCCTCCCTTCCCTGCTAGCATCCTATCAGGTCTGATAACAGGACTGAGCACTCTGCAACAGGACTGTGCCAAGGTCCTGAAGGATGCAGAAATCTAGCGTACTAAAAGAAAGCTCTAAAACACAGTCCACAGCAAGAATTCTCCAGCACATCCAAACCAAAGTATGGGCGTGGAAATGGGGCCTTTGGTGGAATTTGTACAAATGACTAACATTAAAGAATGCAGTCAATCCTACAGCAAGTATGCAGGACAAGGCAGGATGAGATGCCTTCAGGGAGAGTATGGAGCTTTCCAGCTCCAGGAGGGCATTAAGCCAAGAAGCAACTATAATCTGTAGCTTTAAATCCCTGAGGATTGACTGTAACATTGTGCTTGAAGTCCACAACTGGACATAGGCGTGCAAGTCCTTGCACATGGAGTGAGGGAAGAAAGAATAAGTCTTATGTGACAGGCAAAGACTTGGGCCTACTCTCCAAGAGGAAGTCTGCTTACATGCCATGTTGAAAGGGGGAGGGGAGTTACAAAGGGAATAGGGAACAGATTAAAGAACAGACTAGGTTCAAACTGTGGTTTTGTGCATGTGTTTTAACAGCATCCTCTAGCAGCCTGGTGCTCTACCAGAGCTCTGACTCCACCAACAGTCACAGCCACCTGCTGCCATCCACTCACAGCGTTATAGAGACCTTCATTTCTGCACAGATGGCATCCTCCACTCAGTAACCATGGGGACCAGCTCACAGGCAAGTGCCACAACCACATTTGTCAGGAGCAGTGCCATCTGTGTTTGCGAGTCACCACCATGGCTGCCTTCCATGGTGATGAGAGTGCTGTGGCCAAAGGCCTCCTGCCCCTCCACTGCCTTGTACAGACTCCTCACCCCCGTGTGTCACAACCTGGGAAATGGACTTTTTCAGGAACTGTGCTATGAATGCACACAGACGGTGGATAATTCAGAAGAATAGGCCTAACACCACTACCTTCCACTGCCAAAGGAAACAATGACCACCACAGACAAACCAGGAATCCTTGTAGCTGCCCAGAGGATTTCTGCAGCACAGGGATCTGACTGAACTCTAGTAAAGTGTGAGGGGGTGTAGCTGGGGTTTTAGCCCTTGACAGGGCTGGGTGTGCATAAGCTTGTCCACTCCAGAGCAAACCCTGCAGGAAAGTGCAGAGCTGAGCTGCAGAATGCAGAGACCCTTAGATACTCCTACTGCTGCTGCCAAAGATAATGGAAAGATGCTTGTGAGTGAGATGGAGAATCATCTTGGAGCAGCCAATACAAGAGCTCAATTTCCACCCTTGAAACTAAGACTACTGAGAAACAAAATCAGAGATGGCATGGACAATTTGCTCAGTATGGGTTTACACACTGACCCTTACCATTTAACTTGATATCAATTTTATTTAGCTCAAACCTATTACCCACCCTAAAACAGCACACAGCCAATAGAAAAAAAAACCTGAGCACTTTCATTAGTTTTGCTTCATTTAAAATGCAAAAATTGAAGTTCAGGATCAGGAAAGACTACTTAGTTCTCTATGTCAACAGATGTGATTCTCACCTCTCTTACCTTTCCCTGTGTGGCCAGTGGGCATAGCAGTGTATAGGCCAGGCAAAAGAAGAGGTAGCTTGACACTTTACAGCTACCTTATGGTTCAGAAACTAAGCTCTTCAAGCTGTTCCTAACTTAACACCATTGTCCTTTCCACCACAGGCTATGTATGCATCTCACTGCCTGTGTAACATATACCAGGTCTTTTTTATAAAGATCACCGCATAGGTGGAACGGTATATTTAACAAGTTTTAATCCCATCTTCAATCATTATCCTCACTATGACCTGGCTGCTACAGCTCTCCTGTGAGTACATCTCAGAGGAACTAGCATAAACAAAGGCTTTGGGTTACTAGTTATAAATTCCTCAAATAATTCCTCTCCTCTCTTCTCATTTATGTCCTTCACATCATTAATGAGTTGCAAACAAATACAACAGAAGCCACAATAAGCTTATTTCCAAGGTTATAATGGAAGCTATCAATTTCACTGCATAGAGGACAAAACCCCTACAGGGAAAATATGATCAAACCTCCAAAAGGTTAAGAAACAATGGAGAATAAAAGGCAAAAGGCATAAGTTGACAGTGATCATTAAGGCCACCACATCTGGCAATTTCAAGCATAAAGATGTAAAGTGCAGTCGACATTGAGATTTTCTTGCTGGATTCAGATATTATCAGCTGTAAGAGATGAATTTCAGTAATTGAAGTTCTTGGTGGAATTTGGTTTTAGAATTGCTCCCCCTCTCCACTGTGCATTATCCTGTAAATATATTTAACTTCCAATAAATTGAAAAGAAAATCCTGTGAGAGGCTGCTGTACATTTAGCTTCTTGACTGAATAAGTGACATCAACATTCAGGGGTATAGGGAAGATTCATATACAAACTTCATAATGTTCATAAAGTTAGTTATCAATCATTTTGATGATGGCTGTTAGGCAAGCAGTTTTTGTTGGTGTATTAAAATTAATTTACAAGCCAATTTTCTAAATAGTCTTTCGGGTCTGAAATGCCAGCAGAGCTTTTCCTGGTTTGAAAAATACCATATTGTTCTGATTATAAGTGGACCTGGATATATGTTGAGTCCACATTTTCAGGGTCAATTTTAAAGAAAACAGCCTTTTCCTTGAATGTAGGTTTATAACTAGAAATAAAGACCTTGAACACTATTGCTCTTTAAAAAAAGTCCATAGGGGAATCAAATACACTGGGAAAGGACCAAGAGCGTTAAATAAACTAAAAAAACTAAATAAAACCTTCCCTGAAATATTTCTGACTTGGTATTTTTATTCCACACACAAAAATACCATGTGCTGAAGTAAAAGATGTCATGGTAACCAATAAAGGGTAATCCTGCACATGAATGCAATTTATGGTTCTTTTGGAAAAAAGGTATATTTGTAATCTTAACAATATGGTGTTTGGGCTCTAACAGGAGAAAAATATGTGAGATTTCCTGATGCACTACATGGGGCAGCATTTTCCTAGTTCAGTGGCTCTAGCTGAGCTTTTATGGCTCCAGGAGGAGGGGAGAGGTACAATGGTCAGAGCTATTGAGACCCACAAGCCTCACAAACACAAATAAAGATAGATAAAGGTATTCCCAACCCACCCAAATAATGGATTTTGACCTGCTTTATTAGAATTGCAGACCTCTATTAAGAAAATAAGAATAGTGGTGAAAACTGCTGAGTCTCAGAGAAATAAACCAACCTGACTGATCAAGTCCAAATAAGGACATAAATACAGGAAATGCCAAACTAAGCTGGAAAGCACCTGTTTCCAGTAATTCTACAGCACTGACCGTCAAGTTACTATAAACAGCTGTACATATAAAATCATGTGACCTACGCAACTCTGCTGCAAACATCCATCTGAGTGGAAGCACAGAGCACTTGTGAATAATACATGATATATCAAATGAGACCAAGAGGCGTTGGCTGTTATTAAATTCTACTGCACGTGGCAGGTGTAATACTATGAAAATAAATCCTCAACATACAACTAACTGCATGCTCTTTCAGTAGCTGTTAGCCTGAGAGTCCAGGAGAGTGCAGATGACAAGGGAATTAGTAATACAGCAGGTTTTGATAATGTGATGGTGACTGCAGGAAATATAAGTGGACCTCCAACAGCCATCAGGATGCTGTTGAATGAACCAGTCTCTTTCACTGGCTGGAGGTGTTCTTCTGTTGGTTCTGGCAAGAGGTGACAAGAGAAGTGAAACAGAACTGATTCTCTGCTCCCATTTCCACCAAAATCAGCTTGTCACATACATGCTCAGACCAGATCGCCTGTCCTGGACACCAAAAGGATCAAACCAGGCAGAAGGGACTATGAATATGTCACTGTATTATCAAAGTCTGTGCAAAATGCCACATCCCTCCAAGCAAGGTCTGCCTAAGCAGCAGTGCAGGTATCTCCTCTGGGCTTGGTCTTCCATTCTGTTTCCCAATAGATGCCACAATATGGGCAGCCACTTAAATAAGCTCTCAAATGCTTTGAAACCCTAAAATAGCAACTTTGGCAATTATGCCAGTGGAAGACATTCTGCAGGAACTACTTTTCGCTGTTAACCTTTCAGTGCCCTTCATCCATCCTGACCATCTGCAGTCTGTAGACTAGAATATGTATTCTCTTCTTTCCTGATTTTCTTCTTCTTTTTCTTCTTCACTGATCTGGCGTCTGTATATCTGCCTTCCTGTCGCTCATGCTCTCCATTGCTAAGAATGGGACACAGAGCATTCTTGCTGGTCTCACCACACCCGACTGCTTCTGGTATCTGTTGATCATTATGACTCTCTCCTTTAACTTTCTTCTTCCTTTTCTTCTTCTTCTGGTTGTGCTCTGTGCACTCTTGATTCTGGGCCTGGCTGTAGTTATGTGACACCCCAGGAAGAGCACTCTGCTTCAGGATGTCTGCTGCTGATACAGCAGCCTCTTGGCACCTCTGCCATTCCTGGTCACTGTCCAATTCACTGAAAGGGTTACAAGAAAAGCAGGAGGTAAGTACATTACATGTTCACCTTGAATTCAACCAAAGCACAGAATCCAAGATTCCAACATCATCCTGTTTGAGATTTGGATGAACTCAACGCTTTGAGGCACAAAAATCTATTATAGAAACTACTTAACCAGTCTGTAGCCTAAGCTGCTCTTTAAAGCTACTGTGCTTAAAGGGGGAATACACTCAGAGGAGGAATAAAACTTTCCAAGCATATTCCTTGTTTCTATTTAAAACAAATTAAAAGATTTTTCTAATGTACGGAAAAAATTCCTTCAAACCAGAAGTTTGAAAAACTTATCTTCATACTAAAAAAAGCACAGGTTGTATGAGCTAACACTTGAAAACAAATTTGGAATAAATTTAAACATAGAGATGAGCAGAAGATAGTGAGATCTGTATTATGTAGAGTTCTGAGAAAAATGAGAGCGTGGATTATTATATACTTACTAATAAAGAAACACAAAAGCCTGACATCAAATGAAACATAAAGGAACTGTCAGAGACTGAAAGAAAGTGAAGAAACGAACACAAGACCTGGTAGACATTGACTTGGGTTAAAAGAGCACATTTGTCTCATGGGGCAGATTGGATGCATCTTTTAATGTTATTTTTTTATTTGGTAAGTTGGATTCATTAATAAATAAAGTAAAAAAAAAAAAGAAAAATCTTTTGACAAATTCAAATGTAAATGCAATAAAAGCTGATTACTTGATCTCTGCAGCTTTCAATTTCCTGAGCTGTCTCAAATCAATCTTGTAAAGGCAGATGGAATAATGCATTAGAAACAAAGTATCAGTCTAACATCTCACCTGGAACTGGAAGTTCTCTGCCTCCTGACTGAGTGGGAAGGTTCTGATTTCCCACAATCTCCTGGGACAGACGAGGAGAATAAGCGAAAGCCTGAAACATACAGAAAGGGAACAAAAGGCAATAGTGGTGTCAACCCTGACATGACTGGAGTTCCAACTAACACTAACATGGCCCTAAAGATCTCAGAGGCGTTAGCATGCCATAATATTAAAGCAACCCAGAAATTCTCGTGGTGCACATATTCAGAGCAATGTGTGAGCCAGCAACGGAGAGAAACCAATACACTTGATAGTTTCATAGTTGGTAAGGTTGGAAAGGACCTGAGCAGATCATCAAGTTCAAACCCCTGCCATGGCAGGAAAAAGTACTGGGGTCAAACGACCCCAGCAAGGTGTTCATCTAGCTTCCTCTTAAACACCCCCAGGGTAGGGGCCAGCACCACTTTGCTTGGAAGTTGGTTCCAGATATTAGCCGCTCTGGCAGTGAAGTAGCACCTCCTGATGTCTAGTCTGAATCTACCTTCTGCCAGCTTGTGACTGTTATTTCTAGTCACTCCTGGCAGTGCTCGGGGGAACAGGGACTCCCCCAGTGCCTGCTGGTCCCCTCTG
>NW_017728921.1:18294273-18308611 GCF_001723895.1 Crocodylus porosus | reverse complement strand
CCACTAGATCCCCCCTCAGCCTTCTCTTGTGGAGGCTGAACAGGTTCAGGTCCCGTAGCCTCTCCTCGTAGGGCCTGCTTTGCTGCCCTCTTATCATGCGAGTGGCCTCCTCTGGACCCTCTCCATGTTGTCCAGATCCCTCTTGAAGTGTGGCACCCAGAACTGGACACAGTACTCCAGCTGCAGCCTGACCAGTGCCGCATAGAGGGGGAGGATCACCTCCTTGGCCCTGCTTGAGATGCATCTGTGGATGCATGACAAGGTACGGTTGGCCTTCCTGACCACGTCCCCACACTGCAGGGCCATGCTAATTGTAGCATCAGTGATGACTCCAAGATCCTTTTTTGCCTCTGCACTGACGAGAAGGGAGTTCCCCAGGCTGTAGGTATGCTGCTGGTTCTTCCTCCCCAGGTGCAGCACCTTGCACTTGTTTGTGTTGAAACCCATCCTGTTCTCATCAGCCCACTCACTGTAACCTGTCTAGGTCTGATTGCAGCCTTCTAGATTGCCCACATCCCCGGACATCTTAGTGTTGTCTGTGAATTTGAACAGGGTGCTTTTTACCCCCTCGTTCAAGTCACTGATGAAGATATTGAACAGTGCGGGCCCGAGGGCCGAGCCCTGGGGGACCCCACTGCCCGCATCCCTCCAGGTCAAAAATGACCCATCCACCACCACTCTCTGGGTGCAGCCCTCCAGCCAGTTGGCGACCCATCTGACTGTGTAGGTGTCAACACCACAGTCCCCTAGTTTTTTTAATGAGAATGGGGTGAGAGACAGTGTCGAAAGACTATGTCCACTGCTACCCCTGCATCTAAGGATTTTGTGACCTGGTCATAGAAGGCCACCAGGTTGGTCTGACAGGACCTGCCTCTAATGAACCCGTGTTGGTTGCCCCTAAGCATAACCTCCCCTGCTGGCCCCTCGTGGACATGTGCCAGGATAATTCTCTCAGAAAGCTTGCCCAGGATCGAGGTAAAACTAACTTGCCTATAGTTTCCTGAGTCCTCCTTCCTCCCTTTTTTGACAATGGGAACCATGTTGGCCCTCTTCCAGTCCTCTGGCACCATACCAGAGCACCACAAGTGCTCGTAAAGCTGTGCCAGGGGTCTGCAATGGCCTTTGCTAATTCGCTCAGCACTCTGGGGTGGAGATCATCCAGACCAGCTGATTTAAATACGTCCAGTCCCTCCAGAAGTTCCCTGACTAGGTCGTCACTGACCCTAGGCCTGGGTGTGCCTCCCCTGGGGCCTGAGGGGGTCCCGGTGGGGGGGCTGATCCAGTCCCTGCTCAGGTAAATGGAGGCAAAGAAGTTGTTAAATAGGTTAGCTTTGTCGTCCGGCATGATGACCAAATTTCCTAGCGTGTCTTGCGGTGGCCCCACGTTACCCAGTACCTTCTTTTTGTCTCCTATGTATTTAAAAAAGGTCTTCTTGTTGTTCTTGATCCGGGTCGTTAGTCTCAGTTCCATCTCCAACTTGTCCTTCCTGACTGTCCCTCTGCAATCCGAGCAACCACAGTATAGTCCTCCCTGGTGATGGCCCCTCCCTTCCATTGGGTGTATGCCTTCCTTTTACCTAGGAGGCATTCCCATATGCTTTTGGTGAGCCATGGGGGCTTTTGCGCCCTCCTGCCCCCTTTGATTTGCGTTGGGATTACCTCTCTTTGCGCTTGGAGGATCATCTTCTTAAGAAGCGACCACTCTTCTTGGACACCCGACTCCCCTCCCCTCCAGGACCTCAGTGCCTCCCTGACTATTCTCCTTAGCTCATTGAAGTCCGCCCTCCTGAAGTCCGGGGCTGCTGCCTTCCTGCAGGCCTTTGCCACCTTGCGCTGGATGGTGAAGTCCAGCAGGCGATGATCGTTGTTGCCCAGGTGGTCGAGCACCCGCAGCCCCTTCACCAGGTCATCGTCCATGGCCAGCACCTGGTCCAACAAGGGTGTCTCCCCTGGTGGGGCTGTGTACCTCCTGGGTTAGATGGAGGTTCTGCATTTCAGCTAGGAACCTACGTAAGTGGTCAGACCTGGCTGACTGCTCTTCCCAGACGATATCAGGTCACCCATGATGACCACGTCTTTTGACCTAACTACCTCCGTGACCTGACTTAAGAATTCCTGGTCTAGCTCTTCCCCTTGGTTGGGTGGTCTGTAGCAGACCCCCACCGTTAAGTCCCTTTCCCCTTGACTGCCTTGTAGTCTAACCCAAAGCACTCAGTGTGCCCCTCCAACCCTGTGCTACTTGATGAGGATGTGTATTTCTCCTTGATGTAGAAGCGCCACACCCCTACCTTTCCTCCCTGTCCTGTCCCTCCTGTACGGCCTATAGCTCTTGATATTCACTGCCCAGTCATGCGTTGGGTCCCACCACGTTTCTGTGAGCCCTACTATGTCTGGGTTGGTGTCAACTAGCAGGAGGTAAGTTCTTCCTGCTTGTTTCCCATACTATGAGCGTTTGTGTACAAGCATTTGAGGCCTCCTGAAGATGTGTGCACTGGCCCCCTAATCTCAGCATTGCCTTGGCCCCTGTTGTTTACCTGTGTATTTGTTCTGCTCGTCGGTCTAGGCTGGGCTGTACTTGTGGGTGCTGCTTGGTTTAGTGGTCCAAGGCTTCCTCCGCCCTCGTCTTCCCCTTCCCCCGATGAGCCTAGTTTAAAGCCGGGTGAAGGGGAAGATGAGGGCGGAGGACGCCTTGGACCACTAAACCAACCAGCACTCACTTGTCCATGTCTGTTTAATAGTTTACACCAATACAACAGTATCTGTGCTTGGAACTTACCATCATCTTCAGAGTCAGCAGCTTGCATGGAAATCCATCCACAATGTGGCGAACCCTCCAAGACAGTGATGGAGCTAGAGGGAAAATCAAAACTTGAACTCAGGAAAGGGGAAAAGGATTTAGCTCTGTGCAAACACAAGACAGTTGGACATACTAAGAAATAAAAGTTAAGAGAGAAGTTACATGACCTTTTTCAGTGGTTTCACTTCAATTCTTCACTGTTGAAGTGATCACAATAGCGCAGGTTCACTCCCAACAAAAGTGTGAGACACATGAACTGCCCAACAACATTACAATCAGCCAAGCCACACTGAACACTAAGACATTTAGTTCCCATCAGCCATACTTTTGCTTTTAAGTACAGCAACAGCAAACTGCAGTTTAGTGCAGAATTTGGGAGTTGTAAGGATAATGTGAAAAGAGATCAGAGTATTTAATAACCAAATTTAAAGCCAGCTCTTAAAAGGTAGAAGCTCTGGCGAATGTAAATTTTGCTTATTTCTTTTCCAGTGCAGAATATACAGCACTGAGGATAACAGAGAAAGGCAATATCGGGTTTACTACCTCAGCAATGGAAAACTGAACAAGGGTGAGGTCAATTTATAAGCATTTGGAGGCCTGGAGTAAATGCAGGGGTGGAGGAAACAAGAGCAACAATCCTTCCTTAATCTCTAAGAATTTTTCCTATGGCAAAAGATGCACTTAAATCTACAATGATTCCTTCACCTAGCACTTCAGCAGCATTCACACAGCTTTAGTCAGGAAAAAGTCTAAGCCTTTATTTGATCTCATATTGCAAAGTTTTGGTTACCCATTTGCAGATACCTGTCTAACATTGCTCCCAGTTTCTTTGCAACATGTGCTCTGAACTCTGGTGTGGTCTGTAACTCGTTCCCATCTTGATCATGATCATTCACTCTCTGCCTGTTTAAAATAAAAAAACAACAACAACAACTGTGGTCTTCTTCAGGCCCTGTGACCCTCTGTTGTTCTCAAGTAGGTGACAGGGGACATGCACTGTGACAGAGCATCTTGCGCCTTAAATAATCAATTTAAATCCAATTCAGATAAATAGTAAACAAAAGCAATTATTATAAGAGGGCTGTTCACTAGCAGATGTGGACTTAGCTTTAGTGGGCTCAGAACTATTCCCAAAGCACACATTACCCAATTACCTCCAACTTAAATTATATTAACTGACCCATTTGTGAGTCTCAAGAGCAGAGACAAAGAACTAGAGCCTGGGAAATCCTCCCACTCCTACACATGGTCCCTGAGGAACAGAGCTAGGATATATTAGGCAAGGCAAGTGCTACTGCTCATACCAACTCTGCTCTTGAAGAGAAGGCTTTATTACAAGCAGCTGGGGTGACATGCTTGGAGTATAAATTCACACAGAAAAGTATTGCATAAACTAGGGGTGCACCAATAGAGATTTTTGGGTCCGGTGCCGATATTTAAGGAAGCAAATCAGCTGATACCAATCTGATTTCTGGCCTGGTAAGTATATTGTGGGGGAAGGGGTATGGGAGGGGTGGGGGGCAGATCAATGCCCCCTGGGGTGAGGGAGAGGGCAGGAGCAGGTGCTGCCCAGCCAGGGCGAAGCTGGGGAGAGGGCACAGGATGGGGTGCCCCTCTGATTTGCACAGGGTGGGGCAGAGCAGGTTGCAGCCGGGACTGCGCAGGGCTCTTCTTGGCAGGGCCTGGGCTCAGAGCAGGTAGAGGATGCTGCATCCACCCCAAATTTAGCCGCCATTCTGCTCCCAGCGCCACCGCCACCAGTTGCCCAGCGAAGCCTGGCTTCTTCCCAGCATGTGGGTGGAGGCAGGGTGTTCAGTTGGGGCTGCAGCTGGCAGTGGAGCGGCGGCGAAATGTGAGGTAGATGCAGCACCTTCCCAGCACCACTGGAGCCCGCTCCAAGCCCAGCCTCTACCAAGAAGAGCCCTGCACAGCCCTGGCTGCAGCCCACCCTCCCACCGTACTCTCCAAGGGTGCAAGCAGTGGTGAGAGCCATGTCCCCTGCCACGAGCCAGGCCTCTGGGCCCCCCCCCGCAACTCTTCCTGAGCAGCACCTGCTCCTGCCCTCTCCCTCACTGCAGGGGGTGCTGATCTGTGCCCCCCCACCATTCCCTCCCCTTCCACCACACCAGACTTGAAAGTTGGAGGCAGCTCTCCACGCTGCTGGCTCTGCTTCTCGCTGCCTGAGTGCTGTGCTGCAGCTGCGTGTAGCACAGGTATTTATTGGCCAAATTATTGGCCTATTGGGCCGATATCTGATATAGCCAATTTTCTTTATATTGGTACCGATCCAATATCGGACCAATATATCTGTCCACTTCTAGTATAAACTACTAAATGCACATAGAAAAAGTATAAACTACTGATTTAACTATCCAGAAAAACTATCTTCAAAGAACACAGTTGCTAAATCAAGCAGTCAAAATTCAAAGATGCTGGAATTAAGGCTGCCTGTGTCCAAAAGCACCAGCTGGTGCAGCTCAGAATGTTCAATGGATTTCATGGTTTCAAGCTGGGCCCCAAAAATGAGGAACATGCAGTTAGTGGCCACCTGTAAAAATCCACTTTACACGATTGCACAGGAACCTTGTGATGGGGACAGGGATAAAAACCAACTTTTCAGGATAGCATTCAACAGCCTTCACAGCAAGAATGAGAACAATCTCATGATTCCCCCATGTAATCACTACACACCTTACACCTTCAACAAAGGTGGCATGCTCCTATAAACAGCTCCCTTTACTACACGATAGAGATTTTTGGGCCTGATAACGATAGTCAATTTTTAAGGACGCATATTGGCTGATAATGATCCAATTTCTGATATACAGCCAGGCAGCTTGAAGAGCTGTGTCCAGCTGGCAAGTCTGTTGTGGTGGAAGGGAAGGGGGCATGGGGGGGGCAGATCAAGGCTCCTGCAGTGAGGGAGAAGTGGGGCTAGGGCAGGCGCTGCCCAGCTGAAGTGAGGCAGGCATAGGATGGAGTTGAGGCTCATCTGGGGGACGCAGGGAGGTGAGGGGCAGCTCCTGCTGCTGTGTGCACCCTGGGAGGACACCTGGGGGGCATGTGCCACCAGATCTGTGCAGGGTGGGCCATGTAGCTTCATGCCACTCTTGCTTCTTGCTTGGCCTGTGCTCAGGAGTCTTATGACCTTTCTTCCCTTCATTGTAGTGCTGCAGTCACTGGAGGCAGGGGTGTGCTACTCTTCCTGACAGGGGCTGGGCTGAGCTGTGCTCAGCGTGGGTTGGTGGTGGTGCTGGGAGAGGGCTATGCAGGGTAGGAGGCCGCAGCCACCCCAAAATTTGCCATAGCCTCCCCTCCCAGACCTGCCTTAACTCAGACGCGCTTGTCTTTGCAAACATAACTTCTTTGAGAGAGAGAGAGAGAGAGAGAGAGAGAGAGGGAGTGTGTGTCTTCCTAGCTTCATCTGAAAAAGTAAACTGAAGAATAAATTCCCTGATGTGGAATCAAACTGGGTCCGTAAGTGTTCCTTCTAAACTGTATACATGCACAGCTGCGCACATCTCAAAATGTTGATGCATACCCACCTGGAGAGGAGCTAGGCACAGAGCGCAGCAGAGGCACCATGGTCAGTATGGGATGGGGCAGGGACAGGAACAGAGACAGAGACGGGGATGGGGACGTGGCTGGCGTGGGCTCCACCAGCTCCAGGGAACTGCTCCGCTCCCCCACATTGCCTCAGGGAGCGAGGAGGCACATGGCATCAGGGCTGGGGAGTGCAGCAGTTCCCCAGAGCTGGCGGAGCCTGCAGAACAGTTCCCCAGAGCCGGCAGAACCTCACACAGGGCAGGCAGCAGCTCTTAACTGAGGTGAGGGAAGGTGGGGCTGGCACAGGCTCCGCTAGCTCCAGGGAACTGCTCTACTCCTCAGCCCTGATGTCATGTGCCTCCTTGCTCCCCGAGGCAATGCGGGGGAGCGGAGCAGTTCCCCAAAGCCAGCAGAACCTTGCGCCAGCCCCAGTCCCACCTTGGGGAGAGCTGCTGCCTGCCCTGCATGAGCGAGGAGTTTACTTTTGTCTGGTGGCCGAACCCTTCCTGCTCCCACCTGGACGCTTACTTTGGGACACTTCCCAGCGGACAGCGCTGTGCCACACCAAAAGGAGAAGGTGGGACCAAAGCGGCGCTCATGGACCACTACTCCTTAGAGGGAACATTGGTCAGTAATGGAATTGGGAGAATTCTGGCACTTGAGCTAACAGAGTAAGTCAAGGTGTCAAACTCTTTTGGCCCCACAGGCTAGATTAGTGGTGTGGGACTGGTCCATAAACCAGAGGAATGATGCAGGGCTGGGCCCACAGGCTGGATCAGGCTCAAGAAAAACCTCCCCCCTCCATGCTGGATCCAAGTACACTTAGTGCCCATTCTGACCAGTCTGGGACTGGGCAAGAAGCAGCCTAGCATCCTGGACACCGAGCTGCCATCTTAGAAACAAACCAAGGTGCTGCTGGGGCTTTAGCACTGGGGATCTCACCCAGGCATCTGGATCTGCCACAGGAAGGTCCATCATCAGAGCCAGATTCAGGGCAAAAGCCTGCAGGCCAGACTGCAGGCCATATTTGACATACCTGGAGCAAACGACAACCTCAGTAAGTTGTCAGCCTCCCTGAAGATCTGCCATTAAGGAGGGAACTGACTAACGGAAATTCAGCCAGGTGATTTCACAGACATTCGCTGACAGCAAAGGAAGGTTGAGACTCAAGAATCTTGAGCTCCGTTCCAAGCAGGACTTTACTAAATTATAAGCAATGGGAACTGGTTTTAAGAAGGCAACTGTTGTGCAACTATAATGAGAGGCCACCATACTACTTCTGCTATGACAGCAGCACTGAAAATGGACTCTGAAATCAGGAAAAATACCTGAGACTTGGCTGAGCTGATGGTAGCTTGTCCGTGCTTAAGCCACCTGACAAAGCAAAGCAAAGTCAAATTAGAATGATCCAAAACACCCATAATTCCCATTTTGTTGTAAGAGATTTGACAGAGTATAAATCCTTTTGAAAAACAGGACAGGGGTCACATTCAAAGAATACTGCTATGATCTGAAACTCCTCAAGCTGTACATAAAATGGCCTACACCACTGGCTAAAACATAACCAGAGTTTACAGTGGATGTATCCACTGAAGAAGGAAAGTATCCTTCCCTGGCAAGAATCCTCTACGTATACAGTGTATTTAATTTAAAACATGTATGGCCCTAAAAGGGCAACATGCCTTACTAGCACTGTCTGGGAGATGGAACCTCATGGAGCACCAAACTTTTAACTGTTTAGTTCTGGGGCAGGTCAAACGCACCTGACAGGCACCCTCAGAGGTAGGGCTAGACATAGGAGGAAACCACAGGCAGAGGACAAGCCAAAGATTGACCGACAATTTAGCTCCTGATTAAGTAGCCCAGGAATTGTGGCTGGAAAGAAGAGCTGGTCACCAGGCCAGGGGCTCGCATGCTTCATGGATGCTCAACCGTGGGGCGTTTGGTTTCAACATCTGCTAAGGCGATGGGCCGCCGCGGAGCGGGACAGGACCCTTCGCCAACGGAAAGAGATCCGGGCTGGGCAGGGCAGGGGAGCCCGGCCGGACCCCGCCACGTGGGAGAGGAAGAGCCCGGCCAATTCGGTGTCCAGCCGCCTACCGCTGCTGGGCTCCGGTCGCCCCGTGGCCGCCCGCTGCCCCGCCGGGTCCCAGGCGGCCTCGCGGAACCGCTCCCAGTCCTCCGCGCTGCTGCTGCCGCTCTCCGAGTCCGATCCGCCCGCGCCGCCGCCTGGCTTGTGCGCCGCCATCTTGGAACCCTACCCGCCCGCGAAGCATCATGGGGCTTGTAGTCCAGAACGGCGCTCTCCCTCTGCAGACCCTACGGGCGGGAGCCGGCTTGTCCGCCGGAGCTCCGCTCCTGCCCCAGCCTCCTTTGGCAGGGTGTCCCCTCGCCCAGCAGTGCCCGAGATGCTCCAGGGCCCTGCTTTTTACCTCTGTCCGGATAGCTAAGGCTGCAGCTTGCGCCCTGCCCAGCTTTAGCATGCGGCTCCGAGAGCCCAGCCCTGCGGGGTCTGCTTCTGGCTGCGAGGGCCCCGGGGAGAATAAGGGACAAGCGATGCAGAGCTCAGCATAGCAAGGAATGCATGGGCTGTAGCAGCTCAGGGGCCCTGAGGGGAAGGGGAGACCCGGCAAGCTGGGAAGCAGCGGTGAAGTCCTCAAGGACAACCTAGGCAAAGAGCCTGCCGGCAGTAAGTCTGGCAAGGGCGACAGATGAAGGGGAGTTGAGTGCTGGGTGTAGAGTCCTGGAATACACGTAAAAAGGGAAGATAGAGGCTGAATATCAAAGATGAGAACTCAGACAGCAAGACCTGTCCCAGCGAGAGATGGGGACAGACATGCTGCTTGGGTCTTTCAAAACTAAAGAGACAGACACAGTATGAAAGAGATGCTAGAAAATGTGCACTAGCCAACAGTCCTGCATTGGCAGGGAGATGTCAGCTGGAGATTTGTGTTGTTCTTTTCCATTTCTGACAAATGGTTTGGGGTTTTGTTTTGCACAATGTTGTGTGCTTGGGCACGTGAAATTCCTGGAGGACTCCATCAAGATGTGGAAAATGTGACAGGTAGACAGTCATTAATTCATGTATGAAGAAATGCATTAAAGTATATTTTTTCCATGCAAAGGAAGTCTACATTGTCACCACCTGTGGTTCTTGTAACTAGTATGCACGTAGATATGGGACCTTGCGTTCCAGGGATTCTAAATATGCTAACAACATTTAATAGCAAAATTAAATGGAACCAAATTATTTAAAGACAGAAAACAGTGGAGAACTGCTTTCCCACCTTCTTTTAGTCAATACGCTGTATTGTATTTGGACCTTTCCTAATGACTTACAGTATGCTATGAAGCTATTTCTTTTACCTGGTAGTTTTAACACTTTCTTAATGGAAATCTTTATGTTCCTAATAATACATATGAATCAAGACAGACGTTTTAGTCCATTGTTATGTCTGCCAATGAGGAGTACAAGATGCTTCAGAGCACGATGTAAAATACCTCCATCTGACATTTATAGGATAGGTTTCCCTCGCTGTACACTGTTCCTGGAAAATGGCACATAACTTGAATTTGTGTAAAGGGAACCCACTTTACAATGTAGCAAATAGGGATATGTTCCAAGACTTCAACTGTACTGACTCCCAGACCCGTTTCTACCACTTTTACAAGACAATTTTGGTACTTTCCCACAGCAGACGGTACACACAAGCACAGGGCACTATTATAATGAAGATGGCAACTACAGAAACACATGTTGCAGACAACAAGCAAGGAGCACAGCTCCACACAGCAGACTATATTTTGGTGCTTGCCACTCCCACAGCGCACTGTGGAAAACAGTTGACTGTGGGTTTCCACCACACGGATCGCATAACAGTGAATTTACATTGTATATAACAAAATTTTGGTATAAAAAAGGGTCATCGCGTAAGAGTGAATTTGCATACAGAACCCGCATAAAGTGAGGGAAACCTGTAATGTGTGCTTATATAGGACAAATTGTTCAGGATGTTTGTTGTGAGCTTGTTATTATGGCAGTGCTTGGAAATATAATTAAAAAGGCAGATAAGAATTGTCATCCTAGAAAAAAAATGTTTGAAAGCAAGCATGTCACCTACAAGAGACAGGTAGGATGCTTCAGGCCAAGAGAGACTCATGAAACAAATAACAGTTCCTGGAGAAGGCTTTCCATGTCCACCTAGAAAGAAAGGTTCAAGGAAAGACTGGAAATACATGGGCTAGCAGGGCTGTTGAAAAGATGTAGGATGAAAAGGGTGATATCCTCAACTGTGTTTACATGAGGCCATGAATATACTACTGTGCTAAAAATATTAGTAGTATGGGAGAATACTGGGAAGAATGACCATGGAAAAGCACTGGTACTAGACCCTGAAGGAGCCCTGACAAGGTGAAGGATTATTTATCTTGAATTGTGTTTGGCAGTCTATTGAGTATCACACCCTGAGGAAGGAAATCAAGGCATAGCAATACACATGATGGCTGATTTAGTAGATGTGGCACATAGTTTCCTATAATCTTAGGCTGTCAAGTGCCCTGGAACATGAGGTTGTACCCCTTATATATGTTTTCCTACCCAGTGTTCATCTGAAAGCTCTTACAAACATATGACATGGTAATCATTTGAATCCAGCTTGGATTCAATGAGGAAATACTGCCTTCCAAAATTTGTTAACTTGTTTTCCATTGAATTTCTCCTTGTGAACGTTATTATGGAAATAGATAGGAAAGCCTCATTTATCCTCTCCAGATTCTTCAGGGTTCAAAATTACTGTCTCCTTGTACTAACCTTGTCTCTAAACTAGCTTAATTTTTTCAACCTCTTTTTTGTAAGGAAGGAATGCTTATCATATTGCTGAGATTCTTTGCTGTCCATCTCTGAATCTCTTCTATGTTAAGAAATAAATGTTGGCTAGTAATCTAGTAAGTAAATGCAACTGGATGTATATATTGAGAGTGTATTTTAAATATTTGTATGAGACGGAAATAGAATAATTCTTTAGATAGCCTAACATTATAACTTGCAATTATCATTGCATTGACAAAATTCCCTCAGTAAGCTGTCTAAAATAGCTTTTAAATGAGTTGTATAGTTACCACAAAATGTCAAAGGAACAGAGAACATTTTGAGCACATTACTTACTTTCATGCTCATAATACTGCAGAAAATTTGTTTATTTTGTAACAATATTCAATAAGAAATTTCTGCAGCGGTAACTAGCTGCACTGACTGCCACCTGACTCATTCCAGCTCTACTAGGGTGATGTCACAATCCCACAAATACCTTCAGGGCCTGTGTAACATCTCACTAATTTGATATAACATCCAAGTGCTGAAATTTTGCTGAAACACTGATGCCCCAAGCCAATCTCATGCTTCTCAGAATACTACAACTGTAATACAGGAGTTTCCTGTCAGGCCAGACCTCTCTCGGTCTGCTATCCGGTACCATGTAAACCAGTACAGCCTGTTCCATGGTTGGGTTGTTGGTGACTAAATAAGCACCCCCACCTGTGCTAGCCTTGACTGAAAACAAGACCTGCCAAAGGAGGATGAGCTTCCTGCAAGCCAACAACTATCCGTACCTGGAGAGGATATGGGTGCCAGTAGGTAATGGCAGGGAAAGCAGCGTGACCACGTAGGCGAGTTCCCCAGGGTAATTGTCTCTGATATGTCCTCCATAGGAGGTCTATATTGAGCAGATTCTTTTTGGTATTGGGTGGTGGAACCGGAGCGTGCTCCATCTACTCTATGCATTGACCTGGTATTGCAGTGCTTCCAGGACCGGTGCAAAAAAAACAGAAAAAAAAAAAAAAAAATTGCCTAAAGAATCATCAGTGATGCAAATCAACTCAATTAATCTCATACCAGATTGGTTGAGGCCTAGGTCTATGACTGCATCCAAACAGAGTGCAGTGAAAGAGGGTTGTTACAGCATCTAAGGTGCCACAACAATCACAGCAGCCTTGGCACTGACTTGACTTGAATACAGGAGTTTGGCCTGTCTGACAAGGTACTTTGGGTAAATCCAGTACCTTTTATTAGACCACCCCTTGTAGGCTCAGATCAAGCATAGTCCTATGCTTGCCTGGCAAGAGAAACACCGTGACTATGGAGGCAGTTCTTCCTAGTTGCACTGGGGAAAACTGCTCTCCTGGCACAAGGGTAGTACCTGCCAAGGTAATGTATAAACCTCCCACTTAGCTGCTGGAGTGGGAAGGTCTTGGCTTTAAGCCCACTTAATGGAAATGGGAGTCTCCTGGGGCCCTATGGCTGAGAGCAAGCAAAACTTGGAGGCAGCCAAACCCCAAGCCTCTGAGCTTGGGCCTGCAAATAGGATGCCTGCCAAAGGTTTTAGAAACATCTGAAGCCCCAGGTGTGAGTGGAAGATGTTTGCCGGTAGTAGGGACACTTATGGTTCTGGACTGACCCTTGAATTTGGAATTTGTTTTGGCTAATTTGGCTTGGAATATGGAAAATTAACCCCCCTCTCAAATAGTTGGAAAGATTCTTCTTACCAAGCTCTTGGGCACAAACACCCTTTGTCAGACTGAGGAAGCATCTGCAGATGGTCTTTGCTCTTCCTGGATGGAGTGGTAAAGCAGCCAGAGGCCAGTACCTTTATGCAAGAAAGCCAGTCAGATAAAATGTAAATTGAAGTGGTCAGTAGGTGAGAAACAGGTGGGAGGGGAAGGGGGAATGAATGTAGCTGTAGTCAAAGGATGGGAGACAGGAGAGTAGGGGGGAGGGAATGAGAGTAGCTGGTAAAGCAGAGGGTTTACGTGGAGAGTCGGATGTTAGATTTGCCTGTCTGACAAATTCTCCAACAGAGCAAATATAACCAAGGTAACTAGTTGAGCCTTATGATGTAGGGTAGGATTAAAACTTTTGTAATAGCATAGATACTATTCTAGATATTGTTCACATCTCCACCTCAGTTGTTAGTGTGATACATTCACATCCCAGTCTAGCTTTTTGGTGATACTGTCACTATGGACTTAGCAACTTCTCCTGAGGGCAATTCTAAGGCTTTTAGCATGGCTTCCTTCCCTGGCAGGACTAAATGTCACAGCTGTTATCAACAGAGACTCACCAATTAATAGGTTCACTGCAGTTTAGGGCTAGAAGGGGTATTGGATCCATCCCTCTTGCTCTGGGCAGGAAAGACTGCTGGGGACAATGTGGCAAGCAACAGAGGGAGCTGAGGGTGACCACTGGGTAATGACTGGCCATGCTGACCTCCCTGCTTCTGGACTGGGGGCTACGCAGTCTGTTTTGCTGTGTTTGAATCCATACACTGGGCCTGTATGGTTTTAAGCTCTCCCTTTGGTCCCTGGGTCAGCCTCAGGTAGTGCCTCTGGCTCAGGGCTCCTTCTGGCACATGCTCTAGACACGCTTAAGAACATTGATATGGATTACTGTTTACTGGGTCAGACCATAGGGCCGTCCAGCCCAGTAGCCTGTCACCTGGCAGTGCAGATGCTGAAAGGGAGAGAGGACTGGGTATAACCAGGGGTTTTCCCCACTGTTTCTCTCTCACTTGCAGCCTCCATGGTTGAAGGTGGAGGGAAGCTCTCGACCCCATCCTGCCCTTCCACAGACTGGGTCTGGTGCCTCTGAAGAGCTCTGGCCCAGCCAGGGGGGCAGCACTGGCCTCCCCTCAGCCAGGTGATGGTCACCCCAAGGCCCTTGTCCCCAGAGCTCTGCTTTTGTGCACAGCCCTTCGGGCCTGGGGAATGTCCCGGGGCAGCAGGGAGGTACCGCAGGCACCCCGCTTGCTGCTCCCTCCCCAGGCGCTGCCGGCTCAGGCCTTTCCCTTGGCCCCGGCTCCCGCCTTCTCCTCTGTGGAAAGGGACGAGATGGAGGCTTTTGGGAGCCGGGCGCTGCCTGTCCGCAGGGGAGGGCCCTCCGTAGCCCCGCGAGGGGGGACTCCCGCCCGGCGCCGGCTCGCGCGGAACGTCAGCGCGGCGGCC
>NW_017728921.1:18291763-18294165 GCF_001723895.1 Crocodylus porosus | reverse complement strand
TGAGCCCCTGGGGGCAAAACATCCCGTAGCAACTGAATGGGGTTTGCTCTTGTACGTGGTTAGATCCGATGTAGGATTGCTGGGCATAAGAGCCCGGAGCAGCTGGGGGCCTCCTCGGGGCCCAGCCAGGCGGGTCTGACAGGAAGGGGCCCCCGGGCGCTGTCCTGTCTCTTGTCGCTTCCTGCCCCTGGGTCCCATAAGGCACTGTCCGGTGTGCTGGGCTCATCTGGGTCCCATGTTTTGAACCTTTGATCTTCCTCCCTTCCCTGTTTTCTTTTTTGTTTTCTCCCAAGAAATGAATTGTTACTTTCTCAGGGGCTTCCCTTTTTAAGGGAGGTGTATGGTTTTTCTTGGTGGGCAATGGCTCGCTGTCCCTTGTTGGTTCATGCCTCTGGGCAGAATTTCACTGGGAAGTGTCCACTGGCTTCTTGGACTCATTTGAGGGTCATTGGGCACTGGCCGGTTTGCCCTGCTCACTGCCCTACCTTGGCGCACTTGTACTGAGCAATGATTTGACTCCTATCCCGTTTTCTCTTTAGCTGTACCCCCAAATGATTCGACCTATACCCAGTAGGCTTCCCTAATAATAGGGAGGGGCTAACCACTGTGCCGTGGGTGTTCAGTCCACAGAAGTCCTATGTGTCATGGGGCTGGTATAGCCAGGTTATCTTCTGGGGTTGTTCAGCCGTTTCCTGATCTGCACAAAAGAAACTAAAAACTTCTTTATTGTGTTTAGAAATGTCAAGGAAAATCACCTTGGTCAGCCTATAGAGATCCTTACACATCATCCACATCATATCCCTAAAGAATGTTTGCTTTTAGCAAGTATTGCTTCATGCTCTACTGCCAGGAAAAAGTCTGGGTTATCAAACTGGTTAAAGCAGTTTTGCTTTATTTCTTGGATGTGCCCAGGTAAAAACAAAAAACAAAGCAAGCAAGCAAGAGTGCTTTTGGATATGTGTTGTTCCAAGTTCTGTCTGAATTTATTCTCTTTTGGATGGAAGGCAAAGAGGATAAAATGTGATTTAGTTATTTCCATCTCTTCAGATTATTTCCTGATGGGTTGTAGTTCATATGGTTTCACTGTACATTTTTATCTTGACAAAAAACATTGCATTTGTGAAGCACCTTTAATTTCAGTGGATCCCAAAGCACCCTTTAAATGTAGGCCTCCAACTTTTGTCAGGTTCTTGAGCACAGGTTTATGAAGAAATTAAATAAGGTTGCGTATTGGTTCATGGATCCAGGCTGGGATAGTACTTTAAACTAAAATGCAAACTGTCTGCAAGAACCACTGATTGAATAACTGAAAAATGTATAGGGCAGAGCAACATACAAACACAGGAATCAGGAATGTCTGTCTAAAGAGCAAGTTAAAGCATAACCTATCTGTTAAGGGACAGGGGATGGATGAAGAGAAACAAGTAGATAAATGTGTTTAATAATTAACAGTTGGATTGCATCAGTTATGTACATGTCATGAATATCATAAAATGAACATCAAGGAATAAACTCAGTGCCGTAGCAAGGTGGGGAGAGTGGGGTGACTGCCCCGGGCACCAAAATAAAGGGGCGCCAAGAGGCACTGCCCAGCTGGGGTGGGGTGCAGGATGGAGCCACAAGCAGCTTGTCTGGGGAGGTGCAGGGATGGGAGGAGGGCAGCTCCCGCCACTGCGTGCACTCCCAGGCAAGCACAGAGGGGGACGTCTGCTCCTTGGATCTGTGCGTGGGGCAAGGGTGGGCTGCGCTGCAGGCTTTGCCCCAGGCACCAAACCTTGCTGATACAGCACTGAATAAACTTATAGTTTTTTGTGGGGCAAAAAAGTGATTTCTGACCACATGTTTATCACACTTAAAGTTCAGGGAACTCATTTTATTTTTCATATTGGTGTTTTGTTGTTTGTGTGGGGTACGTTCTACAAACATTAGTCTGAAAATAAAGGTTTCTTGATGCTTTTACTGTTAAAGACAACTTTTTGAAATTTGAATTGCTGTGTTAGTACACGAGAAAGCGATCAAACTTAGTTTCATTGCATGAGTGATCACACTTCGTTTAATTGCACAAGTTGAGGGGGATTCAGAAACAAAATAAAACAGAATTTGTAGTGAAAAGCAAACTTGATTTAAAAATTCCTTCAGTTTACAATAATCTCAGATATAATAAAGTGCGACTCATTAGAAGTTTTGTATTCATGTTGCTAAACAGAATTGTTAACTTGACAGCATCCCTTTCGATTTCATGTACATAGCAACAAGAAGTATAAAATAGGGCTGTCAATCACACTTAATGGGTGTGATTAATGAGTTAATCGGTTCCTGCATTTTTTTTTTTTAATATTGCGCACGTGGTTTTGGAGCCTGCTTCTGGGCTCCGCTTCTCCAACTCTGGGCTGCCTAGCGGG
>NW_017728921.1:18232654-18291008 GCF_001723895.1 Crocodylus porosus | reverse complement strand
TCCACACACAGCCTCTGGGCGCTGTGCATGTGTCTTTGCATCTACCCCCTCACTCCCAAGCCATAGCCCTCCCAGCCCTACTGCTGCCCCTCACTCCTGCCCCACAGTACCCTGCATCCTGCCAAGGCATGCAGGGATTCCCCCTCAGGCTCCAAGCCTCACACACACACCCACAGCCCCCCACACCTTACTCCACATGCAGCCCTAACCATACAAAGTCCTGCATACTTTTGCATAATTTTGAGTTTTTTTGCACATCATTTTAGTTTTTAGCTGTGCGATTAAAATCACGATTAATTGTGACTAGTTTTTTTTTAATCGTGCAACTAATCGCAATCAAATTTGTTAATTGTTTGACAGCTCTAGTATAAAATATGTTGTGTTGGCATCTAGTCAGTGACATACATCCCAGTTGGAAAGCATTTATATTTAATGCTTTTGAAAAAAATAATGTTCTGATACTGCTATAAATTATGTATCTTGAAAATATCATTTATAATTTAAGTGGTTTTATCCTCACTTTCTCACATGCTGAATTATTTTTCATCTGCTCTTTCCATCAAAGTTTTTGCATGCTCTAAATTAGAAATGATGTTCTTTTCTGCAGTGTTCCTCCTCATTTTTTCAGCGGCCTTTATATATGTACCTTGGGCAAACTTGTAAGTTTTGATTCCTATTGAGTTCAAATGCTCCGGTGCTTTTAATGATAGTTTCATTATGCCAGGATCTCTTTGGTGTAATATTTGTTGCCCTGCATCTTTAGAATATATTTCCTGTATAATTTGGTGGTGTTGCCTCCTACCATTTGCTGATTGGCAGGGCTCAGGTAATACTCAACAATATCCCATGTTATTATTTCTTTCTCAGTCTTAGACCATCTGTTGCTCTCAACTGGCGTAGAACTTCAGGTGCCAACGGGCTGCTTCGCAAAGGTCCTGCTTCCCCTCCAGTGCTGCTCTTGTTCAGTCAGACTGGCTCCAGAAAAGTCTGCATAACCTAAAGGGATGCATGTTGTAACCATTCATATACATCCTCTGTTTTGTTTCCCCTTCCCATTATTTAAGGATGCCTGCTTGGAAACAGGTCTTTTTGTTTCTTAGCAGTTAAACAGCAGGAACAGGAGCAGATGATTTCCCATGTGAAGTAGGAATCTTTAAGGGACTCAGTCATTTCCACGGCACAGAGGATTGTGACTTCAAATTAGGGGATAAACAAAAGGAATAGGTGGGTACCTGAGAAACAAAAATCTTGTTTCCATGGAAATGTCTGGATGATAAAACATAAGAAAAAAAAATGGAAATCCTGTGAAAATGTTTTCCATGAAGTCATAACTAATACTTTTTTTTTTTTTGGTTTCTTTAATGCTCCTGATATGAGGTGAGATTTGAAGAGTAGGTCTAAACAGTGGACTTGGCAAACTTGCACTAGCAATTCCATACGCTCCACTCTTCTTCACAACTTTTTGTTTGCTAAAACCCGGAAGTGATCTGGTGTGGGGTGTATCTGGGGGTGCATCTGGTGTGCTTAATCTATTTCTTTCATTTGAACCCTGAATCAGACACAGAATGGACCTGTCTGCTGTCTGCTTGAAGTTTTCATCGTGCAGGCTGAAGTGGTTAAGTTGCAACTGTCTTAGAACTTGTTTGAACAAAATCTCTTTCCATCCTTGGATTGGGAGGTCTTGCAGATCGAAGCCATAGGAATCAAGTTGTTATGTGCTTTCTATGCTCTGGCTATCATATCGGGTCTTACGTGCATTTGAAATGTAGAAGAGTCTATTACAAACTAGGTTAGATTAAATATACTGTATGTCCCAGTGACAGACAACAGACAAATGTGGGAAAGAGTCTGACTTGCAAAGTGTAGAATCATAAGCATGCTTGTTTTTTGTCATGTAGAATCATAAGCATGCTTGGTTTTGTTAATTTTAAACTGATTAATTGCTATGCACTCATCCAAGCCAAAGGAAGGTAGTTAGGTGAAACCTGAAGAGGGTTCAGATTTTGGATCAGGAAGGCCTAAGAGAAGCATGAGGAGAAGAAATGAAGAGAAACTGATATAGTTCAATTTAGGGCTCATACAAGGTGACAGTAGATGCTGGCAAGGACTGGAACTATGCATACCGTTTTTTAAATTTACTTTATCTTATATAACTAAATTTGCTTTATGAAAAGGATGAAAGCCAAGAGGGAGATCCTTATCTGAAAATGAAGTTCTTGGATCTTGAAATTCTCCAAACTCTTCCTCTAGAATATTAAGTGAAATTGCAAGACAATTCTGTATAAACTGTAAACCTGATTGGTTTAGTTCATATTTTTTTTATTCTAGTTATTACATAGGACTTTCACTATTGTCTTTCATCTTCAGTGATTGACTTTTTCATTCAATTATATCTAGTCCTATTGGCTTCTGCTTCATTCGTCATAGTGCTTTGATTTGTGATTTTTTTTCTAGTCATTGGATATTAAGGATTCAAGGATTTATCTGAGGTTACTGTCTATGGAGACTAGTTATTTAGACAGTGGGGTATTTATACATATCTAGGTTTCAGCATCCAGCAGCGAGACTGCCTTTGCTTTGGTATTGAACTCTATAAATGTAATCTGTTTTTCCAGGCTGCCTTAAGGGTTACATAGGTATGTCTTGTTTTTGCTTTTCTGTCTTTACTATCTTGGTCTGTTTTATCTGTTTTACTTGGGATACTCCCAAGATAAGTGGCATGTCAAATGCCTACGTAAAGAATTGTTATTGTTGGTTTTTGCTGTGTTGTGACCCATGTTAATTTTATTCACTGTTAATTTTTTTTAGTCTCACTAACAGTGCATACATCTGGAAGTGATATTTTTGTCCTGTAACATTAATTTATAGTTAGTCATTTAGTGTATCTTGCTGAGAGAGTTAATATTTAATTGTGCAAAATATTCTGATAAAAGGATGCGTGAGAATGCTGAAAACTGTCTTTAATTTGTTGTTTGGATGTTGGTTGCGTTTCCATCTATCTTAAGCTCAAGTGTACTTTTTATTTTATATATGCACAGCAAGCTGCTTTGCTGATGAGATTAAACAAAACTGGTCTGAGAAATACTAAGAGTCAGCAGTGCTGAGAGGCAGTGTCCGTTAAGGCACTGAAGCTGTGAACACTGAACGGCTCTTCTGGGACACAATGGAAAATGATGTAACTGAGTGAAAAAGATCTGTAGAAATAAATCTCTTTCCTCACTTGCTGTCTTCTGGTGTCATTGATGCAATACTTTCGTTGGTCTTAAGCATGATGTTCCTTGGTCTAGCAGTGGGATTGTTATTGTATGAAAAGATCTGTTTGTGATAGCAGGTAGGGAGACTGTGGTCTTGTTCTGCAGCTTTGTGGTTCTGCTTCAGCTTTGCTACAAGGGCAGGAAGCCAAGGTGGTCTTTAGTTTTCCCGGGGTAAGTTTTGCAAAGTCAGTAGTTCATGAAAGATTCTGAATGCCTGAGTGCTTCAGTGCTGTTCACTTGTGAGAGATTTGGATAGTCAGCTCTTCTTTCTTTGCGCATGTTTATCGAGGCAGTTAGAGCATGTTCAGCAATGTGGGATCAGAGTTTTATATTTTCTCATGGATGGTGCAGTGGACTAAGATTTACATTTTTCTGTCTTGATTAGTTATAGCAGATTCAGTTAGCATAGCAACTGTTCTTGGTGCTTTGGATTAAAAAACCAAGCTGGACTTTCAGTATTTTTCTGACACAGCAAAGATTGTATGTCTTTTCTATCCTGAAATGTAAATGCTTCATACACATAGGGTCATAGGACTTTCTAGGTGATTTGGATTTTCCATGATTTTTAAATAAAGTTTAGGTTCCTTGTTACCGTTTTAGTAAAAGGAAATAAGAGAATGATGGCTTCCGAGTAGAAAGACATGGCTTATTAACATCAGCTGGAAACTTGTGAACTGCTTTCCCAGGAAGTTTAGTCCTTAGTGCCATAACTGCTAGAAATGTTCCGTGATCACTCCCACCTCCTGCCATGGAAGCAATGAGAGGTTCACTGCTCCAGCCACCTTCTGTTTCCATATTCCTGGTGATTTGAGCTAATGGGCAGCTCTGAACTCAACATTTCTTTGTTTTAATGAGTGACCAGTTGATTCAAGCTGAGGTTTCTTAGTTAATTTTTCTTGTAAACTTCACTGAATGGTAGAAAAAATGGTAACTTGCTTTCCTGACCTGTTTCTTTATTAAATCATTTTTTGCAGGCCATAACTCAGACAATTGTGTCTCACTTTAAAGTTTTGGAAAGTTCTCAAAATTTCTGAAGTTCTTGAAATGTATTTGTTGTGCCACTATCATTATATGGTGTTTTCTAGAAAGTGGGTGCAGGAGATCTGTTTTGATTTTCACCATAGGGTCTCATCAGTCAGTGCATCCAGGACTTTGAAATATAGGTCACATCAGCAGCCAATGTACCACAGACATTCCAGGCCAAGTCACTTCTAAAAAAAGACCCCATTGAGGGGATCAACCTTAGGATCTGTATAGTTCTGTGGGAAGTCACCTTAATATTTTTTCTTCCTTCCAGTTTGGAACAGGACAAGAATGAGACAGCATGATACAAATGGAACTTTTCTTTCTTTCTGTCCTCTGGTAGGATTCCAGTTGGAAGATTTTCTTGACTTTGGATCTGGTTAATTCCTGAGAATGGCAAGTAAAGGGCCCACAGCTTCCACATCCACTGAGAACTCCAGTACTGGAGGCACGAGTGGCAGCAGCAGTAGTAATGGTGCTGGGGACAATACTAACCAGGACAGCACTTTTGAATGTAACATCTGTTTAGACACTGCCAAGGATGCAGTTATTAGCCTGTGTGGACACCTCTTCTGGTAAGTATTCAGCTCCTGTAAGACTAGACGAGAGTAAACTAATTTTTAATCATCCAGAAGTCTAACATATAGCAAGACCAAACATGAAATGAGAATCTTGCATTGGCATCGTAATGTGAATGAGATTACAACTTTGAATTGTGTCATCAACAGGAACTTGCTACTTTGCCATTCAGTCCTCAGATATATTTTTGTTTTAAATATGCTGTTATTTTAACTCGGTGATAATCTCCTTATGTTTTGTTTTGTGCTATCCCTGGAGATTATCATGTCAAAATGGAATTGTTCAGCCCTGATTGATATGCTTTTCTAAATTGTATTATTCTCATTCCTGTTTTGTAGTCTGGCATAGACATGCTGGTTGAGGCTATATTTTTTCCCTAATATACATATACTTGGATCTATTTTGCATCTTGTCCTTGATTCTGTCTGGAATTCTGTACTCTGAATTTTAAACTCCCAGGCAGATTCCATGGTCATCACAGGTTTCCCTTGTCTGCTAGATCTGGCAAAAACATTGTATAGAGACTGCTGTTTAGAGCAGCTGATTGCGTCTTGATTGGCCATCTTATCTTATGGCCTATTTTGTTTGGCTTTGACTCTTTCTTTTAAGGTTGGCACAAGAACTTAGATTTAAGTGAAGACTCCTATTAGGGAGAAGTGCACACATTTGGAATTAACAGCATGCAACTAGTATGCTGTATTATAATGTAGATTTCTCCCCATTCCTACCCTCTGGCCCCATTATTTTACTCAAATGCCCTATCTCTGACTTGTAAACATCATATAATTGGCAACCTTTACTTGGGATACATTGTCATGAGATTGAAGAGGAGAATCTGTGCAGGAACCCTAAGAAGATGAATTCAAGTTCCTGCATATGCCTTCTGTACTAGTGTGTAAGGCTGCAGGACTCTTGGATGATGACATTATGAATAAGTAGAAATTACATCATGGCAACTTAGTGTCAAACTTTGTAATTTGGGTGGACCAGAGATCATCAGATTTTGATTACGCTTATAAAAGTTATCCTAATGCAAGGCTATGGAACTGTCACTGCTGGATTCCAGCTTTCTGTTGTCTCTGTGCTCTATGATCCTTGGTATAGTTTGTACATTTGCCAAATCTAGGTGTTAGTTATTGAATGCATTTTTTTTCCTCTCTCCCTTTCTACCCTGTGACCAATCATCTTGGGAATGCCAACAGTTGGCCTTGTTTACACCAGGTAAGACCGGTTTCCCTTTACCTTGTCTTTCATCAGCTCCTCTTACACAATAAATCCCTCAGGGTATTTTGTCAGAAGCTGCAATACCCCCTTCTCTTCCTGAACATACTTCCTTCTTTTCAGGGCAACTTGATTGTGCTTGTAAATCTTCACCTGAAATAATTCATATTCTGCTCTTCTAGAGGAAGGTTTTAGATTAAAAAGACCTTCTTTCAGTGTTGTAATCACTTGAACATCTTAGTTCTGCCAGGCGAGTTTGTGTGAGAGACCTGTGTGTGGAAGGGAGGGCCAGGGAAGTGTGTGGATAAAGGCTGGAGGCACTTCTGCTCTCACATGTACTGTCACACCCTTGCTTTAATTTTATAGAATCACAGAAACAAGAGCGAAGACCAGACCTATCAGATTTTCAGGCCAGTCCTGAGCCATGTCAGGGTTATTCCTATAGTATATGTATCAATGCTTTCTCCAGTGTATGTAGGACTGTGAATTTCAGCAGATGCATCAAAACACTGCAATACACTAAACTAAAGCAAGTGTTCTTCACAGCTCGGTTGCTTTGGTGCTTCTAAGTAGTAGACAGTCTGGCATTTGGCTTTCTGAATTAATTGTGGAATTCTCTTTAGCTGACTCTTGTGTGAACTACCTTACTGTGTGCCTCTGTTAGAAACTCTTGTACATTGTTACTATTTCGTTGTTCTCCTGATGCCTGTTAATTTTTTCTTTTTCAGTGGTTAGAAACCAGGCCAAATAGGCAGGTGTGTCCAGTTTGTAAAGCAGGAATCAGTCGAGATAAAGTTATTCCCTTGTATGGCAGGGGAAGTACGGGACAACAGGATCCAAGGTAAGATACTTAAATTCAGTCTTTCCTTTGTGGAAACCATAAGTGTGAAAGTGAAACACCGTCAAATTATCGTATGTATGACATGTCAGATAGGATATGTTCAAAGCTGAGATGGAGGTGGCAGCTGCTGGATATGTGCTGGACCTCTTAGGTCCTGGATTCCCAACCTTGTTTCCTGTTTAGCTGTGGCAATCCTATTTTAATTTAAATTGAACACTATTTAGTGGCCAAGGTGATATATTATGCAGAAAATTATCTGACTAGAGCATCCAGTTGGCACAATAATGGGCCTTACCACCATTCTCAAAGTCTCTTTTTGTGAAGTTTTAAAAAGGAGTTGCTATACAGAAATACAGATTCTTTGTTTATAGATGTGGTGCTGGAGATCTAGGTAATTGGTGAGCTTGCTGGCTCCTACTTGTAAGTGTCTGCCCATAGCCGTGCTGCAGCAATGCAGTGGTCCCTGAATATCTGTGAAAGGTAGGACAGTATTTGTTCTGTCCTACGAAAGCAAATGTTACACCAGATTTCATTGTACTTACCTGAATCTGTCTTCTCTAGAGAGAAAACTCCACCACGACCCCAGGGACAGAGACCTGAACCAGAGAACAGAGGGGTAGGTGAAACATAAGCTGAAATGGAAGGACTTGAAGTGGAGGGGGTCAGGGTGTTGTACATTTAAAAGCTGCTGTACAGATCCCAGTTTGTCCTCTATGTTGGCCATTGTAGGTCTCTTGGTGCCCAACATTATGGTATGGTTGCATCTGTTCCTCAGTGTTCTAGAGCAATGGTGGCCAACATGTTGGCCCCACCAGGTGGGAGAGTAGTACTAGGTTGGTGCATGGGCCTGATCCAGTGTGTAGTGCTGACCCAAGTATGGCTTGATCCTGTTGTACAGGGCTTGGGAATTTTGCGGCAGGGCAGTGGTTGAAGTATTACTTGCCACCACTGCTGTGCCACCAATTTTCTGGACTTGTGGGTAGTCCTGTGGGCTGGATCTTGCCCAAGGGCTGGGGCTTCAGCCCCATGTTCTGAAACAGAAGCTAACTTCAATCACACTTCACAGTTCAACTGCAGAGTGTAGCATTGCTGAAAATGCTGTTCTTTACCGTGAGATTATGCTCTGTAGGCAAAATACATATTGCCTTGTTTTACAAAGTAGCCTTAAAAATCTCCTGTCTTGCCAAATGAGACCTGTCTTGAAAATGTACACCCATGCATGGAGTGTACGTACCATGCTGCAGTGGTTTCCACGTCTTCAGAATCCTTTTTATAAAGTATCCTTGTACGTGCATGTGTACACATCCCAGATGTGGATATGTCAGATAGGTGCTGGTTTGGTGTGGAATGCAGTGGGCCCAGGCATGTAAATACACAGCCTACTATTTATATTCGTTGTATGGTAAACAGACATGTGGGAGCAGCTACCAGGATAGGCCACAATGTTTCCTAGCACAGTGAGAGGTGAGGTGAGCGTGACCTGATGAAACAATTGCATAGTTCCATGTAATTCAGGTTGGAACCCTCAGAGAGCACTCATGTACCTCATTGCTTCAAACAAACAACCCTGCTGGGTATGATTAAGGAACATTTCTGCATTGAATAGATGGCAGCTCAGTTGTTCTCGCTCTCTGGAGAATTATGTTCTTATTAAATCAGCTGCTGTGTCTTGGTTGAACCTTTTAGCAGGTGCTGCCACTAGTTAGTGGAATCTGGCATTAAAGGCACTGCAGCAGTGGACCTGCCTTCCTGGTTTCAGGGACTGCCATGCAAGGGGAACTGCTGCAGCCTTCTTTTGTAGGAACATAATGGCAAGGCACTTGAGAACAAAGTAAAGTGACTCTGTACTCAGCAAATTAAGGAATGAGTCTGGGCCTAAAAGTTATATCGATGGGATCAGTTCTGTTCCATAATGTCTCCTAGCTGGAGGGTGAAAAACTAGACTATTGTCCAGATGTTATACCATTCAGCTAATTCTAAGACAAAAAATTTAATGTGGTAGAGTAGTGAAGTTCAGGAGCAGGATGACCAAGTTCTCATGCAGTTATTACTTACTGTGGTAATCTTGCTAATATTTTGTGTGTTTGATCCTAAGCAGAGCATCACTTCAAGGACTGGGATGTTTCTTGATTCCCAAGTTTAATTTTTCTACTTGGCCGCACCCTGCAGTTTTTCTCTTACTCTGTGTGGTCAAATCAGTAATGTTGCATTATAGCTCTTACCTTCCTCCTCCTCCTTTACTGTTCCGGCTTCCTGCATCACATTAAGTTACATGCAACTAGCTTCTTAGTGTAGGGACTGAGGATATTGGCTGTAAAGCTCTGTGTCTGCCTATGGTTCTATATGCGTATACTGAATATTATTGAACTGAGAGTACACAGATACTGGGATCAAATAGTATTGAGTTATATTTCCATATTGTCTTTGTTTCAGATACATAGATATAGAAAATCAACTCAGAATTAAAGCTTTAAAAACCCAACAGTGATATCCAGTGACATAAACGATGACATTGTCATCGTTTTTTAAGTTGCGAGTTGGAAAAATAATTAGCATTGGGTCATCTGCAGCCTCAAAAATAAGCTGCACTTCCTATCATTCTCCCAAGCTGTTGTGTTATTATGCTGTAGTTTGTTACTGTGTGATGCTTTTCCTGAAGAGAAGGGAGCCCAGGGAGCTGTTTGACAACATAGGCACAAATGATAAACTGTCCAGTAGTTTACTTCTCATTTAGCATACGAAAGCCCAAAGCCGGAAAATACTTATCGTGGATTGTACAGCTTATTCTGACTCAGGAGTTTAAATGACAGTTAATGGATTTTTTTTTTTAACTTTTCCTTTTCTGCAGGGATTTCAAGGCTTTGGGTTTGGGGATGGTGGCTTCCAGATGTCATTTGGAATTGGGGCATTTCCCTTTGGTATATTTGCCACAGCTTTCAACATAAATGATGGACGGCCTCCTCCAGGTACTGTGCATTCCATCTTCTGGAAAAATCCACAGAATAATAAACATTTACAGATTATTTGGTAACTTTTAAACACAGAACCTATTAAAATAACAAGCTCTCCATGCTGAAGAATCAGCTAGTGTTATAGAACGTTATAGGAAAATGCTGTTTTGAACATGTAGCCTTAGCTTGCTATCATTGAAAGAATGAATCACAAAGAGAGAACATTCTTTGTGCCTTTTTCTGTTCCATTATAATGCTTAGGTTAGGAAAACATAGCCTTTTGTTTTTAAAAGGTGTTTTTCTAGGGATTTTATATTAGAGACATCTTGCTGAACTGTATTTTGCTGAAGGACCCTTTGGAGGTTTATACAGTCAGAGAGGGGATAGGTACAATACAGGTTTCTTTCCCTTGAGCAAGGAGGAAAGTCCCTTCAGTGAGAACTTTAATTCTAATTAGAGGTGCACTGATAAAAGGCAAATTGACATTATCGGCAATCGGCTTTTTTGGGTGATGTGGCTGATGAATGTTGCGTGCATGGGCACAGCCACAGCATATGGCTGGGAGCGCAGCCCCGCAGCTTGGAGACCAGTGTCCAGCTGGTAAGTCTGGGGGAAGGGGCAGGGTAGGGAGGAGATCGAGGGCCCCATGATGAGGAAAAAAGTGGGGCTAGGGCAGGGGCAGGCACTGCCCAGCTGGGGTGGGGCAGAGTGCGGGACTGAGCCATGAGTGGCTCATCTGGGGAGCATAGGGTAGCCCCCACTGCTGCACACACCCCTGGGGAGGCATGAAGGGCATGTGCCTCCTGATCTGTGTGAGGGCAGGCTGCTGCTGCGGGCTGGGGCCGGGTCTGGCTCTTCCTGGTGGGGGGCTGAGTCAGGGCTGCACTCAGGGTGGGTGGTGGCATTGGGAGTGGTGGCTACCAGGGGGCTGCAGCGAATTTTATGGTGGCTATAGGCCATCCGTAGCTGCCCCCACCTCCTAGTGCCACCACCCACCCCAAGGGCAGCCCTGGCCCAGTGCCCCACTGGGAAGAGACTAGCACTGCTCCTGGCCCCAGCCTGCAGTGGCAACCTGCTGTTGCCCTGCACACATAACCAGGGGGCATGTGCCCAGTGGTGGGAGCTGCTCACAAATCTGTCCTGCCCTGGCTGGGTAGCCCCTGCTCCATCCCCACTCCTTCCCTTACTATGTGGGCTTCAATCTGCCCTCCCTTTTCCTCCCCCCCTGCCCTCCCCTGCAACAAACTTATCAGCCAGATGGTGCTCTTCAAGCTTCCGGGCTGCATATCGACAATTGGATTGGTATCAGGCGATTATGGCTCGTTATTCTTTGGCCCAATACCTACGGCCGATTATTCTTTATCAGTGCACCCCTAATTTTAATACTCCTAAGAGTCCTTCTAGGAAGCCAAGGAAATTAAGACATGGATTTCTAACATTAAAACAGAGAGAAGGAGAATCAGATTTTGACAGGAGAAGAGTTCTTTGTTTAAAAAAGAGAGCAATTGAGTCCCCCAAAACCTTGCTGTAGTGTTCCTATAACAGAAAGAAGCATAGAGGACAGGAGTGCTTCTTTCACTGCTTTGCAGTGTGCTCTCCTGATGATCACTTGTATGCTGCATGAAGTAGCTTTATTGTGAATTAATGTAACTGCTCTTAACTGAGTAAAACCACTTGGGTTACTTTAATATAGTAGCCTCATTCTGAGGGATTACCAAACAGCCTCTAGCCAGAAACTCCTATTTCTGCACTGTAATCAAAAGGAGTCAGCCTGTTTTGTGCCACAAATCTAGTACCCAAGGTTTTCCTCAAATTGACTGCTTTATTAGGTTATGTTGCCTGGTTCTGCTTCCTTACGTTACTTCATGGAAAAAGCATAAGTGGATTCTTGAGTTCATGAAAACACAGCCAAGATGTATGCCCCTAGTTAAATGAAGTTGCCTATTAGTTGTATATTGTATTATACACTTGCATAAGGGTGTGATTAGAGTTAGGGAATGTGTAGATGTATCCTAGTTCAGGATAAATGATTGCCAGTCTTTTTTCCAACCCTGCTTTTTGTCTGCAGACATGATATAGTGCAGGGGTGTCCAACCTTTTAGAATGTGGGGCCAGATCACAAACTTTTTATCACCCAGTGGGCCGGCAAGCCATATTCAAAGACCTCACAGGAAGTGGTATCACATCAGGAAGTGATGTCACATGACCTTTGACACCAACGAAGCTGGGCTGGGGTGGAGACTGGGGTGCTGGCCAGGCTGGAGATGCTGCATGTGCTCTGTCTGCCCTGCTCTGGCCCCATTCTGGCACCTGCTGCTGTATCCTGGCTGTGCGCTGCTGGGCTAAGTCAAAGTCAGCATTGCAGCCCCATGTGGAGAGCCCAGTCTGGCCTGGCCACATCCTGCCCTAAGCAGAGAGGGGAGTGTGAGGCTGGAGCTGGCTGTCCCTGCCCAGTCAGGGACTCATGGCCAGGATGCAGCTGCAGATGTCAGGATGGGGACAGGGCCAGAGGTGTGAGTCAGACAGAACCCATGCAGAGCCCCCAGTCTGGCCAGCGCCCCAGTCTGCAGCCCTGGCTGTGGTGAGAAAGGCACTGTGCTCCTGACAGCTGTTCTGGCTCTGCTCACTGCCACGCACTTCAGCATGCATGCATGTGTGTATGTGCACATGTGTGTGCATGTGTGCCCCCTTGTGTCTCTCCATCCTGGATTTCCCAGTCTGAGGGAAAAATGCAGCCTCTGGGCCGGGCTCTTCCTGCCTCCTGCCCAGCCTGGCTCTGGCAACCATGCACTCTGCAGCCCCGGCCTGGCCCCAAGGCATCCCCAGCTCTGTGTGGGAACTTACCTCTTGCCTTCATCCACCCTGGCCCCAAGGCACCCCCAGCTCTGTGCAGGAACTCACCCCTTGCCTCTATATGCCCCAGCCCCAAGGCGCCCCCAGCTCTGCGTGGGAACTTACCTCATGCCTCCATCCACCATGCATGTGGGCAGGGCATGGGCTATGCTGCAGCTCCCCTGCTACGGACTGGGGAAAGGGGCAGAGCCAGAAAACAAGCTGCATGTGCTGTCCCCAGCTCGTCTAATCAGGCGCGGCTGGGGCAGCACTGCGCCACGCAGCCCTTGAGGCAGTGGCAGCAGGACCCGGCTCACTGAGCCTGGCCCTGGAGGGGTAAGCAGCTCCCCTCCCCTCACTGCCGGCTGGGGCCCGTGGGCTGGCCCTGCCTGCCTCGCCTCGCTGCTGCCCCGCTGTGGCGGTGGCTCTGTGCTCCGAAGTGGTGGCGGTGCCTCGGGCCAGATAAAAATGGCTTGGACAAGTGGTTTTATTGGGATGCACACAGAGTGTTGAGCTCACTTAGGTTTCTCACGCATTCTGTTGGCATTAAGGACATGCTTTAGCTTTGTGTCTGTTATCACTTGTTTGTTCAAAACTAATTTCTCCTTGTGAGGGGGGAAGAAATGAGGGGCAGGCTGAAAAACTATTCCATAGAATGGAAACACTTGGCTGAAACTTCCATCAGCGCTGTCCACAATAATACTCTGAACAGACTTACACGGTGAGCTCTCCACTTCTGTAGGGTCATGTCAAGGCCTGTCCGCAGTCTTGATTTGTGGAGCTGATGCTCACTGGCTTTCCAGACTTCTGCTGAGATAAAGGCAGTCCAAGTGTGAGATTTCTTACACCAGGGAAACCTTGGTAGCATTAAATGATCAACTGGTAGGTTCTGTGAACCTCCATTAAAGAAGAGATTTGCTATACGTGGCCTGGGCTGTACACTGAAGAAAAGGAAAGAACTGAATTGTTTTATTTCCTGTTTTCCAGCTGTTCCAGGGACTCCTCAGTACGTGGATGAACAGTTCCTCTCCCGCCTCTTCCTGTTTGTGGCACTGGTGATAATGTTCTGGCTGTTGATTGCATAACTGTGCTCTGTATCTTGTGTATTCAGGGTCAGCAGAGCCTCTGAACCAGTTACAAACTGCCCCATCCCATTTTAAACCTCTTGGTGTCTGGTTCCATATCTAATCACGGGTTCCAGGGATCAATGGTGCCACAAGTGCAATGAGGAATCTCGCATTTTTCACCAGAGCATTGGAATTAAATAACGGTTAAAAAACATGTCTCAGCTCAGCCGTCTCATACAACAGGTATCCAGCTACAACCATGGGCCTAGCTTTAAGCATCACTTTGAAAGGAGTGCTGCTTTGAAACCCTGTGCCAATCAGCTAGGAGAGGTTTACATGGAAGGCACTGGCACTGAGGCGGGGTGAGCAGGCAAGGACAGGAAATGACTACAATGTTATCAGTATCACTTGTTTAGCACCTCTGCAAGGGAAGAGATGGTGCAGTTGGAGTTCGGGACATTATTTAACCTCTATATCAAAATCCAGTTTTCTTTGGGAAATCCTTTGCAGCACTAATGAGACTTCTTGGGCAGGACACCTGCCAAAAATGAAACCAACTTTGGAGACCACTGTTCTGTTCCTGCTATTACTTACCAGAGTTGTGAAAAACCCATGGCATTTGACTGGTTCTAATGACTATAACAGGAAACGATAAATTCACACTGAAAATTTTTAAAATCTCAATTTGCTGGGGACACATGCTTGTAAATTGTATCATTGTGGGGGTGGGTGGAGTCATTAAACTACAAAACACCTAATTTGCCTCGCACAGGGCAGTTTCTCATTGATAAAGCAGTGTTGTTTTCCTTGGGTTTGCACAGCTGCCTTTGATTTAACCTGTGAATAGTTTACTTATAATTCTGTCATGGGAGCTGCACTCACCCCTTCTCCGAAATTTGAGACTCCCAGCATTATTGTGTACCTCTGCATGAAATCTTTTTACAGATCTGAGATCCACTTGTTGGGGGAAGGGCACAAAAGGGAGATTTTAAAGTGTGTTTTGGGGTTGACATAAGACTTGTCAAATACATAAAATTATGTGAGGAAATGAAATTTTATCTTTGCTAGCAGGTGCCGTGGCAGGTAAGAGGTGGTAAAGTATCATTTGTCTAGGACTGTGTAGCTGCTCCAAGCCTAGAAAGAAATGGCTGTGGTATAAGAACTGTAGATTTACCAAAGATGCTAATTTGAATTACAGGATGAGATCACAGATATTTGTGTATTTTGGGGAGGAAGTTTTGGAAAGTGTGCACACAAGTCTGAAAGACTCTGGAGCCTTTGTGGAATTTTGAGTAAACAGCTTTAAAAAGTGTTGCTGATGAATCCGCAGTGCCTGGGATATGAGGGATTCCTTAGCAAAATTAATACTGTTCTTGATTTTTTTTTTTTTCTAATTAGACACTTTCAAAAGGCTTTTCTTCTATGGTTGTTTTGTTTTTGTTTTTTGTAATGATGTTTACTAGTGATCTGAATCAGTGGAAGTCAGAGACTGACCTCCTGTAAAGGTGAATCTTGCAACATCCTGGACAATGTATTACAACATTTAACGAAACAAATCAACACACAGAAATGTGCTTCAGAAATTAGACTTGTTCTCATGTATACAGATGAACCTTGTGAACAGGTTGTGTCTCAGCACTTGTCATTAAAACTTACTTGTCTGGACACAAACGGTTCAACTGCAGTATGATAAAGGGGGGGATGAAAGATTAATGTGCTTGTGCCCCCCTAAATGGACCTAGGGAAGCAGGAGTTTCCAAAGCTGGCTTCTGCAGTGTTTCACCTCATCCAGTCATACTTGAGTGCAGGATAATCTGGTAGTGTTTGCCTCTACTGGAAGTAACTCAGGTGATGTTTGAACAGTGCAGTTGCTTGGAAGAAGCTTCAGAAGCTTTATTTTTTCTACACTGATGGCTTCTGAAGCATATATTTGGGAAACTAGGATCCTTTCTAGACAAAAGGCAATGTCAGCAACTAGCCACAGCATGGAAAACTTCAGGCATTGATCTGTTTTATTGAAGAGACAGCACCACCTGCTGGCAGAAAGATGATGTTGATTTGCTAATCAAGGAAAAGGCCTTTGTTTCCCTGCTTCCATTATTCTAAGAAACTGGGTGCTATGAGAGAGGCTCAGGACTGAGTCTGGTACAATGATTAATTGATAACAGCCTTTATCCTGTAAAGATGACAGAAATCCAACTGTAACATGTTTAAAAAGGTATTAAACCAGACTTAATTACCTGTTACATTTTAAAATGTAGAATTTTCAGCTTATTTTGCCAGCTGTGGTTGGGAAGCAGGAGGGGTGCAGACTAGCAAAGACAGGATGGAGAGCCCTTATTTTTATGGCAATCCAAGAACAAACTAGTCTGCAAGTGTTAATGCTTTTGTTCCTATCTTTTTCTTGGTGTGCTTTTTGTATTGTACCATTTCCCCTCCCCTGTATTCAGGCTGCACATGGCCTATGATGGCATATATAGTGCAACACCATTATTATTCACTAATTTTCACTGTTGTGAAAGTGATTTAGAATAAAAAATGGTTTTACATTAATGAAGACCCTCTGGCTTTCTTTTCTGGGATTACATAGGTGGGTCTCTTCACTGTAGCCCGTGGCAGACTAGGCAGAGTGACTCCAGTCTCCCTGTTCCTGGACGCCAGACTGGCCCACCACTGTAGTGGCACCGATGCACAGCTCGCCTCTCACGAGTCAAGGGCAGGTGGCCTCTCGCGTCCTGGGCATAATCCTGTCATTGCTTGAAGAAGGAAGGGTCTGTCTCCTCGTTGTCTCTTGAGAAATGGCACCGAGAGGAGGTGAAGGCGGGCAGCCAGGGCTGGAAAGGCCCTTGGGTGCCTGAGCTGATCTGGTGCGACCTCGTTTTACATACGCTGGAGCCTGTTGCCAGGCGGACTCGAGCTTTTCCTCCGAAGCCGCTCCCCGTCCCTGAGCCCCTCGCCCGGAGGAACGGAGCAGCCCGCCCGCCTCGCCGCGTGCCTGAGCCTCGCAGGCGGGCGCCGCCCCGGGCAGTGCCTAGTGCTGCTGGAAGTCAGGATCCGCTTCGGACGGCCCGACAGCCCTGCGGTTCCCCGCCCCCACGTGCGGAACGCTGCTTGGGGGGGTGGGGCCTTACCGTGACGGAGGGGGTGGAGTTACAATTTACAAGCAGCCAGAGGATTCGCCCGCTCCCATGAAGAGGCGGGGCCTCCGGATGGGCGGGGCTCTGATTGGCCCGGGGCGGTGAAGGGGGCGGGGCTTGCGACTGCCCCCGGGAGGGATGCCTAGGGGCCAGGTGCGGAGTGACCCGCCCCGCACTCCGTAGAGCCTGACGTCACTGTGCGGCTAGACCCGGAGCCGCAGCCGCTTCGCCGCAGGCCATGGAGACGCTGCCAGGTGGGGACGCGCGGGCGGAGGGGGACGCTGCCGTCTCGTCTGCGGGACCCGCCGCCGCGGCCCGTGCCCCCGGGGGCCTGTGCCCCTCTGCCCCGGCCGCGAGGGCGGCTGCAGGCTCCGGTCCGCTCTGCTTTCCCCGCGCCCCGCCCCTGCCTCCCCGGGGGCCCTGCCGCCGGCGCTGAAGCCCGGGCGGCTTCTCCTCCGCTGCCCGGCAGCCCCGCGCCTCCTCCGGCCTTGCCCTGCTGGGCGCGGAAGGGCCGGCCCGGCCCTGCAGGTGTCGCTTCAGACACTTGCCCTTGGCTCTGAAGCATCTCCCAGATCCCCTGGAAATGGCAGTGCTCGCGTGTCAAGGCAAAGAGGAGGGTGCAGTAGGGTTTGTGGCTTCCTGCATCTTCCTCTTGGTTCTGAAATCAGCCTCAATACTGTGAATACAGCATCGTGCTGCACTGCCCCGTAGTCCAGGTAGCAGGAGCAGAGGAAGCGGCTCCAGGTACGGAGCCAGAAAGAACCGGAGGAAGAGCTAACAGCTTGTGCTAGGTTTGGATAGAGCTCAGGTACTGATACAGTCTGGTTTCATTCTGGCCAGCAAACCGTTGTTATGTAGAACAGGGTCTTGTTTGTGTTTTCTGGGAGAAGCTTGCTTTTGCCATTTCAAAAGTAATCTTTGTCTTGGAGCTTGGAGGAGTGAGTGAGTGGGGGAGTGTGACATCTCTTCTCTGCGGCTTCTTGCTTTGTGCATAATGGCAAGGGTGAGGGTGGGACTCTGGGCTCAGAATCTCTTAATATGTAGAAAGCAGAACGTGGCCTAAAGAGATGAGAGTCTTTCTCTGTAGATCATGTAAGGATGCGTGCACTTGGAGAGAAGTCAAAGGCTAAAGAGAATACCTCCATCTTGGTTCCCTGCCTTGCTTTTCTACTTTTCCGGGTTCACAGTTTTCCATGGTGTGTCAACTTGATGCTTGATTCATCCACTTCTACGTGGTGCACTCAACAGTGCTAACTGCCAAGTCGTGAACTGTCGGAAGTACAACGTCCTTGTTCAGCAGATTGTTAACAGTTCCCTTGAGGCCCTCAGAGTAGGCTGTGCCTAGCTGTCTGTGCTAGGTGGCTGGTTTATCAGCTTTGCTGCTCCCCCTCCCTCATGGCTGAATGTTTCTTATACTTCAAGGAGGAAAGGTTAAAAATTTCCTTGCTGTTAGCCATGCTTTCTAGATCGTAGTGGGGAATGTATCAGAGCTTCATCCTCAGTAATGATCTTCTTCAGTAAATCATAGTGCTCCCAAAGAGTGTATTAGGAGGGACTTCAGTGGGAACAGGTCAGTATCATATACCCTCTGCTGCCTTCTTTGACACAACTCTTTCACACACGTGCACATTGACTACAAAGACTGGTATTAATAGCATTAGCACTGGAAGCCCTGGCATCTTAAGATGGAGCAGTGATCCAGTGCCACACTCCTGTTTTTATGGTGAGACAGCAAGTGCTTCTGGAAGAGAAGTCATTTCTGAATTGAAGCTCAATTAGGGTATTGTAGGAGACTTGACACCAAAGTGCTTTTATTTGGTCATGTATAGTGCATGGCCTGTTGTGGGATCTGGCCCCTTTGCAACAGTGTCACCCAAAGTGTAGAGTCTACCCAATGGCAGTTAGGTTAGCTTAACCCCTCTAGCAGCTTCCATGCCTATATTTGGGGTGGACAGGCAGCAAAGTTTAGTGGACTCTGCCTGTTGTGAGAAACTGGAATTGTGGATTCTAGTGTGGCCAGTGATCTGCCCTACAGCCTTGGGCAAGTAACTTCCCTTTGTGCTTTTGTTCTTCCCATCTGTAAAAGGACCTATTTGCCTTCCACATGAGGGTGTTTGGTTGTATGGTACCACAAAACTCTGAATTACTACTGTGAGCTAAATATAATAACACCTTTATTCCTTCTTGTTCTAGGATAATGCAGAGTAGTTTAGAGAAGGTGGACACTGAGATTGTATCAGTATTAGTAATTTCTTTAATGATTGGACCAAGATGTTGTTGTGCCAGAGGGACAGACAGCGAAATGACAGGAAGACAAAATAAACCATGCTCCTTATGAAATCTGGGACTGGCTTTGAAAAGAAACTTTGGCTGTTACCCTGTAGCACTCTGCTGTTTTCTTTTCTCAGCATTAAAAAAACTTAGCATCTCTGCTGGTGCTGGGCATACCTGTCTGGTCAGGAACAGGAGCAGTGCTCTGCTTGACATGGCCATTGGAAATCTGGGAAGGAAAATCTAAGTTGGAGAAGAGTGAAAACCCAGAGGTTTTGCGTTCTTGCTTTCAAGATCTGGGACACAAATGCAATAGCCTTGAGGCTTGGGAAACAACCTGCAAGTTGCTGCATGTGCCCTTCAGCCTCAGGAGGAGTCCAGCAGAAGTGATTAAGGCAGAGTCTGAGCCTGTAGGAGAGGGGCACGCTAAGTAGAAGCTCTGACTGCTTTCTACAAGCCAGTGGAGGAATGGTAATTGTAGGAAGAAATTTGGAAATGGTTTTGCTTCAGACAGGAGATTTTTTCTTTTACCTCAGTGCTGTGCCCCACCCTGTTCTGACCTGGTGCAGACTCTCCAGCACTAACAAATGACCCTGAACAGGAACCATCTCCTGTTCCCTGTGGCTCAGGGAAGGTGGGGGTGTTGGAGCTGCTGTCACGCTTTCCTGTTCTCTGAAAACTGGCTGCTCATGAGCTGGAAATCCAGGCACTTAACTCAGTGGTTTCTTCCTTTATTTTTAAAGCTCATGAGCAGCCTGAGCTGAGCCAAGCTGTGGTAGCAGAAAGAGACAGCTCCAGTTTGAGATCTGCCCAGCTACATGACATGCTCTCGTGCAGCCTTGTGTGAACCTAGATCTTAACTTTGGCTTTCCAGTTGCTCTTTCTTGGGTTTCATGACTTTCGTGCTTTCCCCTGCACTTGGAATAGTGCCAAACCTGTGCTAAGCTAAGCACCCACTTGCCATTCAAAATCCTCACCCCACCCCACCCCACTCCACTTACTGCAGCCACTATCCCACACTTGTTAGAGTCTAGGACAGTGGTTGTCAACCTTTCTAGACTTGAGGCACTCCTCAGAAAATGAAGCTGAGCTTTCACATGTTTTTTTGACTACAAAAAATAGAGCAATTCTTATGTTGCAAGGAGCTTGGACAGTAATGGGTCAGAATGATTTTGACATTATGGATTCCTATTTCAAATCTCTGGGTTTAGCTTGTGAATCTCCATTAGGGCATATGATTTCCTTCTAGGAATGAGTGAGCTGACTGCCAGTCAGAGCTGTTTTCCAATAACCAGAATTCTCCCTATTCATCCTTTTTCCCTTTTCGTTGCTGTTCTGGGAAATCCAGTTAATTAAGCAAGTGAATGTAAATGCTATGTGCTGAGTCAGCAGCCTGGGGCAAATGGGGAATTAACTCCCTGATTTAGCCTAGTATGGAATAGTTGAAACACTGAACCTGTTTGTCAAGGAGCAAAGGCAGCCAAGTGTGACAGGGTCTTTTGTGACAGAGATCTGTAAGACGTCTGCTGCAGAGGGCAAAGGTGCTGATGACTGCAGAGAGGGCCCTTGGGAGATCAGGACAGCAGATGTGTGTACAGAGGCATGAAAGTTTTAGAGTACTCCCACCACCCCTGTCTTCTACGGTGGGGCATAGGGTTTTGGACATTGCTGTTGGCATGGCTCGTTCTTTTTTGGACTTGATCTCCTATGGTGTAAAACAACCTGTGCTGTTAATCAGCTGTTAACTTTGTGTTTGTGTGCAGGTGAGGAGGTCTGGAGATGCCTGGGATGCGGGGACAGTATTGCTGCTGACCAGCGACGGTATAGAACTGTTAATGAAGCTTGGCACAGCTCCTGCTTCCGGTAGGTCAAGTCTCTAGCCTGTTTAAATGCTGTTTTTCCCTGTGCTCACCCACCAGTCTTAAGCATCCACACTCGGCAGATGAGTTAATAGGTTAAATAGGTGGCATGGTTTTTACTGTCACCTCCTGTGCCTGACCCAGTGTGGGACAATCTTGCTGAATGATTACGTGTTCCTGCTCACTGCATAGTTCTGTTGCTAGCAGTAGCACTCTGAAATTAAGTTGCTGTTCTAACAGTAGTCTGAAATGATTGGAAAAATTCATAAATTCATAGATTGTTAGGGGCTGGAAGGGACCTTGCAGATCACTGGGTCCAGCCCCCTCCCGCTCTAGGCAGGAAGACACCTGGGGTCAAGTGACCCCAGCGGGGTGACTGTCCAGTCTCCTCTTGAAAACCACCAGGGCAGGTGACTGCACCGCCTCTGGAGGAAGTTTATTCCACAGTCTGGACACTCTGACTGTGAAGCAGTTTTTCGTGGTATTAAGCCTAAAGTGGCCTTCCACTTGTATCCATTGGTTCTGGTCTTCTCCAGGAGTGCCCTAGTGAACAGTTGTTCACCAAGCTCCTGCTGCTATTCAGACATCTCCACACCTGGGAATACAGATAGAATAAAAATGAAAGGTCTGACGGTTGCAGCAGTGATAGGCTGTGTATTTCTCTTAGCCATATCCCAAAGCAATACCTGTTGACAAAGTTGAGGCAGTTTGAATAGCTGTTGCTGTTTTGTTTCCCCTGGGTGTGGAGGAAGGGAGATGGTGGGGTGTTGCGGAGAGATACAGGAAAATCCTTTCCACTCTTTTTCTTGCCTTTCAAGCCCATAAGATTTAAAAACTTGCTAGTCATTTCATCTGACAACATAACTATCAGCAGAGGAAAGGGGAAGGAGGCTCTGAAATCCTCTGCTCCCCATCGTATGTTTAATTTGTGTTCCATGAGTCAGCTATTCAGTTGCCATGCCACACAATTGCACTTTCTTGGGAAGCCTGTTTCAGGATGCTACAGGACCTGCAGCTTTTGGTGGTAGTAGTAATTGTGTGAAAACTCTTCCTCCATCTTTAGAGTTTCTTGCCTTCACTTCGCTTTTTTTCCCTTCACCCAGTCTCATTTTGGCAACATCCAAACAAAGGGTGGTTTCAGAGGTGGATTAGATGTCAGGAGAGGGATCTTCTGTCTTGTTTTCAAAAACAAAATATCCTAAAATCACTGAGACAAAGATCATCATCTGTGGTTGGTGGGGGAAAATGTAGCGGGCTGCCAAAATGCTTGTAGCTCTGGTAGGTCATAAGATGTGACTAATCCAGGTGACAGAACAAAGACTGATCTCTGCAACTGGTATTCTGAGCCCCTGTAAATTGGGCTTTTCTGGCTTTCCAGGGCTCCCTTTGATTACGCTTGTGAGAGAGGCTTTGGTTTATACTTGTCGAGGTGCTTTTCCCTGTGTGACCTTGCAAGGTGAGGCATCTCTTAAACAGTGTAGCAGCTGGACTTGAGATTGCGACTTAAAACATGAATGCTCAATACTAGGCTGATGGAAAGGCTTATGTCCTTTTGTGGGTGACACAAATGCAATCTTTCCTGGCCGTATTCATGCTTGCATAGTCCTACTAAGAGCAAATTTTAGTCCTATGTGCTGCACTACTCCATAATACAGTGACCAGTTTAATCCGAAGGTTGGCAAACAAATACTGGCCAATTTCTCTTGTTGTGGGTTGTGTGCTAAACACCTAGTCCAGTTGATAATCTGTCATGTGCTTCCCTTACTGCCCCATGTGCTCAACTGGCTCCCGTGCCCGGGTAAGCTGCTGGGCGGAGTTCTGTTACAATGAGAGCTTACAGTAAAGGAAACTGCCCTTCCTTTTTTCCTAGTTCCAGGGTGGGGCTGTCCATTACAACAGATCCCACATTTTTAAGTAGCTGCCTCCCCCTTTCTCCTCACTGGCCCAGACATGCTGAGCATAATCTTTTGCTTAGTATCCCATTGCCAAACTTTAAAGGCCTCTATGGGTAGGAGACCTTTGGTAGCTGTGAGTTCCAGCAGCTTGTGGAGAGTTGTTTACAGGCTTCCTGCAAGTTAGCTGACTTTTTGGCCAGGCACATAATTGCTGTAATCCAGATTGGCCTCTCTCCAGCCTCATTAGCTCTGTTTATCCTCCCTTAGGCTAGCCTGCTGATCACACTTTGAGGTGGCAGCGGCTGATGTGCACGGGTCTCTCTGAGGATTTAAGCTTTCTGTCACTTCCCTCCTTCCTCAAACAGCATATTTAGAAGCTTTGCCTGTGAAGGATAAGTGTATTCTCATTTGACTTGTACCTTGGGTATCTTAAATCATCTGCTAGTCGGCTGGTGCTGAAGCTTGAACCTGCCGAGGGAGAGTCAGTAGTGGAAGCTTCTTAGAAGGTGCGTGTAACTTTGGGCATGTGAATTCTGCTGGTTTCCGCTGACGGCCTCTGCTTTCATGAGCAGCCAGCTTCCACTGCAGTTCAGACCTTCTGCTGTACCCCACTTTGAATTGTGTGGGCATTTGATGTGGGCCTGATACTAGGATGGGCTTTCCTTAGATTGCCTGTGTGTTCAAAGGGATGTGTGAGGAGGGGTCTCCTCCTTGGTAGGTCTAAATTGCTGTTACCAAAAGGATCATTAGAAAGAAGATTCAATTATTTTTCTAATAAAAAAAAAAAAAGTCAAACTAAATTGCATCACCTTTAAAAAGAACTCGGTGCCACAAGTGTTCAGTTCCACACGTGTCCAGCATAAACTGAATGACATCACAGTGCAACTAAAGAAAGAGCAAATTCCAGCTAATTGCCCCCAGGCACACCTGAGAACTTCCTTTCCCAGGGCATGCAAATCCTGTTGTCTTCAGAATGCGACTTCCCTTCATGATATTGCCGACACACAGATGAGTTGGGTAGCTTGCTTTTGGCTACAGAATAGGCACTCAAGCTGACTAATTACTGTATGCTAATTCCTCTTCCTTGTTTCTGGCTGATAAATGTGTTATAGCTAAAAAATATTTGGTCAGCGTTGCTTTTCCATATCAGTAATGCATGTTGCCAAAGAGAAGTTGCATATTCAGTGGGAGTGGACCGTGATCAGAAATGGGGAGTGGCAGAGGCTTGGTGAATTGTTTTGGCAAACAATGCATCTGTTGCAAATGCAGGTTTGATCATTCTGGAACTATTTGTGAGTTCAGAAATGGAGTTGCTGAGTCAAGTTTAGCTGGAAGAAGCCTCTTGGGGACGGTTTCACAAAACTACTTCAGAAGGCAGTTTGGGGAGGCAGGGGGGATGTTAACATCTTACCCAGTTTCTTGAGGGCGTTCACCCAGGATGTGGGAGACCACAGTTCAGTTTCCTCTTAAATTTGAGGATAACCTCAAACCTGAACTTACTCTCAACTCTTTGAAATAACCAAACTGAAATGAATGATGTTTAAAAAGTACAAGTTTGAAGTCTCACAGGAAATCAAGTCACCAGCATGGGAGAAGTCAGTGAGGAAGTGCCTGGATCACAAGTCTGAGGCGTGAAGTCAGCTATAGGCGCTCCTGCAGGTATGGAGGAGTCTTTTTTTTGCGTCTTGTCTTCTTTCAGTTCAGTAACTAGCTCATTGACAACTGAGAAGCCGTTAGGAACTGTGAAAAGCAGGAAAGCTGGTCTTCCATTTTCTAAGTGTGAACAAAAAGGAGGTGAGAGTTGAGATGAACTCTTTCTGAAAAGCTGATGGGCATCATGACCAGAAGCAACCCATCTGATTCACAAAGTGCATGACAGTAGCTCCAGAAACTGTCAGATGCATCCGTTTTAAATTAAAGATTGTTCTAGTGATAAACCTGCCTGTGCAGCCCACAGAACTTAGTTTTACCCAAAAGCAACATTTAAAACTGCCAGTTTTCTTCTTTATAATCAAATTCCAATTTCTACCTAAAAGCACCTTAACACAATGAGTTAAAAAACCCAAAATTAAAGAAAACCCCATTGCTCATTTTTTCTAACATAAAATGTTAAATTTTAAGAACTTAAATAAGTTTTCAGATGTATAATTGCATGTGTTCTTTGTTAGCAACAAAAAAGTACCAAATGTATTTTTTAAAGCTTGCAAATCAACATGTTTTTGTGGTTACCAATTAGGAACCAATAGTGTAAATGCAAAACAAGTATAAAATAGGTTTAAGTAAGTTTCTTGCCGGCTGATTTAAGTGAATTCAATTCAATCAATCACCTTGACTTTTAAATCAAGATGCCTTGCAGGCTCCACAGTGTTCTGGGGTCACTTCCTCTCATTTTGATCCTGTTTCACTTAATTCCTACAGCAGTGAAAATACCAACTCGTATTTTCTTTTTTTCAGGTGAGTTTTCTAACCTCCAGGGCATAGTTGCCCTTTTCAAGCTCAGTTGCTTGATTACTTGTAGGGAGTAGAAGAAAAACTGCCAGAGCCCTTCTTTGTTGTACCCAGAATAATTAGGGCTCTCTTCTGGAAGGTGAGAGAGATGGCCTTGAATTTTTTCAGGCAGAGGGAGAACTAGAGCATGGGTTTCCTTCAGATTCCAACATCTGGGCTGTTGGCTAAAAAGAGAACCTGTGCTTGGGATGGCTGTTCTGTGTGCAAATCTAGCTTCTTTCAGACACTTGTAAGAAAAGAAAATGAGCCTGATGGCCTGAAAGGAGCAAAGGAATGTGTGGAATAAAAGATGCTCTGCACTGTAGCTTCCAATTGCATTTGAAGGCTCAGGTTTGGGGAAGCCATCAGTGTGGTTTTCTGTTATGACAAAGTGCCCATGTGCCACTGCTTTGTTAGTTAATAGCAAAAAAAAAATTGTCCTCGGTTGAGGGGAGATGATGTTGTATCTCTTGCTATAAATATCTTCTAGTGCCTGTTTTCTTTGGTCTCCATAACATTCCCAGACAGCAGCATAAAGGCGACAAGATTTTGGATGGCTTCACTGCTGCGTGAAGAATTCTGAATAGCAATAGTGAAACGGGCAAGCTCTGAAGAGCAGCAGAGGTGCTATACTGTAGTTGTCTGTCTGCAAACTTAGGAAGACTGCTATATCTGTTCACTTCTGGATTTTTTTTGCCAACCAAGAGACCTCCACCATTTGCCTCGCTTTGAGAAATACGTGCACAGATTGGGCTTCATCTCCTGAACCCAAAGAAGTGCAACATCATAAATGATAAAAATCCAAACCATGTAAGAGTGCAGTTTAAAATGTAGGACTAATGCTTTCTGCCTGTTGTTTTGCTTTTCATTTTATGCACCTTGCACATGAACTGAAGGCCAGAACAAATGCTGCTTCAAGCAAAAAGCAACTAAAGTAGTGAGCAGAGCTTCTTGTCCTTTGGTCTCCTTTCCCTTTCCTATCTTCTGCAGATTCTGGTCACTGTAGGCTCTGGAGAGGGCCCCAGAGGTGAAAGGTCAGTGTTTTGCCTATTAATCCTGCAGCTTCCTAAGGTGTCTCTTTAGTGATGTCTTGGAAGCAGATAGGATAGTCAGAGTGAGATTCAACAGCCAGCTTTCAGGCTGAGAGAGGAGCAGTTACTTAATGTCTGCCTGCAAACAGGGCAGCAGGAATTGTTCAGTGAGGTTAAAAAAACAAAACCAAACCCAGGCTCTTCCCAGGTGGAGGTCTGTCTTCTGCATAGTTGGCATTCCTTGTGGGGGAGGGGAGGCAGGCTGCAAAAGTCCAGCGGCCCTTTGTATTTAAGGTAGAGTTGGATAATTGCATTCTGAGCTTTTTCCATTTGGCAAACGTTGTCCTTCAGGGCATTAGTACTGCTACAGCAGCTGAAATTGCTCACTGTGCCCACAGCATTCTAGTCAAACACGTGAGAAGGGTTTCTGCCCTGAGGAGTTGAATAGACAAAGGCTGTGGGTTGGGGAGTGACAAAAGTACGAGTGTAAGTACAAGTTAATGCACAGCTTTTTGCCATAGCTGTGCACTATACTGACAAGTACAAGATGTCGCTGTTCCTAGAAACGTACTTCGTACAAGAGTTTGGATTTTTTGGCTTCTTCCCCAGGCTACAGATAAAAACATTCAGGAAATCTTAAGCTATTTGGAGTGAGGCAGGTGTTGGGGTTCAGGGAAGTCTCTGTTCATTCCTAGCTGTATGCTTACCACACGTCTGTGCCTGGGAGGAGCTGCCACCGTGCTGGCCTGCAGCACTTTGAAGCAATTGGCAATTGTGTGTGTGTGGAACTTCACTCCCCGTTTCATCTGCTGATGGACGCATGAGACTAGAATGGGATGTATTTGGTAGCTGTGTCGGTCTTAGACAAAAATAAATGCTACCTTTTATTAGACCAACTAAGAAATCACAAAAAAATTATCTTTCTTTGTGTATCATTTCTGAACCAGGAGTGCAAGAGTTTTGTATTTCTTGCAGACTAGAATAGCATTTATTTCTGTCTTTGGTGAGTAGGGGCAGGCCTGGCTTCATATCATATGACTCTCTGTTAGGTACTTGTGTGACGAGTGCCTCCATAGTACAGTGAGGTACTGGGGCTGTACCAAGGGATTGGGAGTGCCTCCATGTGTTTCCAGATTACAACCAAGGTATGTGGCAGCCTTCGCAGTCACACAGCTGATGCCGTACCTGCACAATTCACCTTCTCTTAGCTTCCACAGGTCCCTGAAGATTCACCAAAGTCCCCAGCCTGGGTATGTCATGAGCTGGTGGAAGTGCTGAGTAGCGTCTCAGTATATGATTGGTTACCACTTGTCTCTGGTGTCTGGCTGTTTCCTCAAAGGTATACTGCATCTTAAAAATAAGCAGTGTAACCCATCCCATTCCAAGCCCCTGGGATTACTAAAAACGCAACAAGTAAATCCACTCTACTAGACACGTTGCAGCCCCTAAACCAGAAACTTTCTGCCTGAAATCGTAACTTGTAAATAAGCAGTTGGGAGTACAATAAAAAATTAAAACTGGAACCTGTTAGTGAATGGAGGCTCTCTTACCTGTCTATCACAGGTAGAGCCAAGCTTGTCTGTTTTTGCGGCAGTTAATGTTCAATGCTAATTAAGCATAGTAAAGAAGGGGTCCATATAAGATATGGTTTCCTTATGCTAGTGAGCTGCTCCCAACTCTGGCAGGGGAACTGCAGAATCCTACTGGCTGTTTTTGGCAGGTGAATAAGATGGTAACTGCAGTTTACAAATCACTGATGGCATTCACGTGAATGTATTATCTTAAGCAGTCATCTTTCTCTCACTTAGACAGATCCATTTGTAGATGGAAGTGCACAAATCAGGAATGTTAGTCCCTGCCACACAAACTGGGGTGGGTTTTTCTCCTTTTGAATGTAAATGGCTTGTGACCTGTAGAGATGAGCTATGTTAGTAAATTTACTTGGGGAAGAATTTGTCACCTGTTTTATCAGTACTTCTGAAGTGTGGCTGTGAATGCATGAATCCAGATCTAAACAGAGATATCTGTAGACAACTTAGCACCTATTTTTGAGAGCCCCTTTTATCAGGCTTATAATCATAATTGAGTGAAAAATACCATTGGGAAGGGAAGCAGCAGCATTGAGGTGAGTTTCTTCTACTGTTCAGGATTAGTTTTGAAAGTAGAACTGGTTTGATAAGATGTTTCCTGTTTAAATGTGTGATAAAATATATATCCTTTGGCCTTAAGGAAGCCCCAGCCAAAAATCTCTTCCTAGTTTAGCTGTTTGGGTGGTTTTTATTACTTTGAAGCTGGGCTTTATCTGCTGGCTTTTCTCAGACCACTTGGCTGCTTATCACATCTGTAGATCAAATCTTCAAAGGTTTTGTCTGAAGAGTAGAGATTTATGAGGTCACGTGGACTCTGCCTTGGAGGGACGCAGCCCATGGCAGCAGCATTATGGGCAGTTGCCTTTGTCTGGAGGTGATACTCGGTGGGGGAGGGGCTCTCCATTCTTTCCCGGCCATGCCTATTGTATGGAGCAGTGCTGCTAGCCAGGGGCGCTGAGACGCAAGTGCTGGCCCACTTTTAGTGCACAACGCAAGGGGCTTGTGGGAGAAGGGAGTGCATTCCTAGACACAGACTCACCGCGTTGCTGCTTCCAGCAAAGCTGTGTGAAATGTCAGAAGGAATTACCCCAGTGCTGGAACTGACAGCTGCACCGGCTTTGCAGTGCTGGTGTCCACTGAACTCCTACAGCCAGGCTTAAAGCTTCAGCTTGGTAGAAGAAAGCGATGATTTCTATTTTCCATAAATGTGGCTGCAGAGATGAGGACTGACAGTCTGGCTCTCTAGCTGAGTATCAAAAGCAAGTACAGTTGTTTAACCTGCAGACAGTGCCCCCCTGCTGTTCCAGCCCAAAGCTCACTGGGTGCTGTGCGAGACAGTTGCCTTCAGTAAAACCAGGTTTGGGTAATTCCTTGTCTGGAGTATGGTAGGGATTTTCAGGCTGTTTTGAGATGAGGCAGCTTTTACTGACTATAAATACAGGAGGGCTAATAACTGTAGCGGATGTACTTAGCGTGTTTCAGAGCACTGGACAAATGGTTCTGGCATATCAGGGCCGGGGGAGGACTCTGCTGTGCGGGTTCAGCATGTGGCCAGAGGCAGAACAAGATGAAGTAGCCCTCTGTGGGAGCTGCGGCAGTGACTACTTGGCTCTAACAAACTGTTCCCTGGTGCATGTTGCATCCCTGCGCTGCCGTTCATGAGGTTTGGGCCGGCGAGTTAAACTGTCAGGCTTGGTCACTTCCTTCTGCCCTGATGCAGCCAAGGCCATAACTGGGACAGTAAGCTGTTCTTCCTCGGGGTGAGCTGCACTGTACAGTTCCTTTTTCTCAAGAGGATCAGCAAGCAAGTTGAAAGCACAGTGAAGATGGTGTACAGCCCACGTCTGATCTGGGCGCTGTGTGATGGGCATTAATCTGACAGATCCAGAGGCTTGGATTTGTGTGTTTAATTCTGCCTCCCCAGACTTCAGTGACAGACTACCGTTGCTCTCCAGCGCAGGATTTCATGGTAAGGCACTTGGCTTTTACTTTGGCAGAAGCTTCTACCTTTCGGCTTCCTATCGTAGCCTCCCTTTGGGTCACAGCTCCACCCCTAGTGAATAAGGTCTGTTTCCTCACAGCTCTTCAACCACCCACGTCCCTTCTGTGAAGGGCTCCTCCTCCTCTCCCACCCTTGGGTGGAACCTGAGAAGGGAAAGCTAACTTGACAGCAGTTAGCTGGCAGCAGAGCTTGTGAGCACTCCAGCAACAGAATGGCTGTCCAGCAAAGTTAATAGTTAAATTATCCCTCCCAAGGGTGCGATTGCTGCTGAAGTAGAGGAGAAGATGGTTCCAGTCATGGGAGCCAGGAAAGCTCTGAAGAGAAATGGGCAGCTCAGGCCCCTGGCACTCCTTGGGCAGCTTCCAAGAGAGGTGAGGAGTCTGAATCAGCACAAGGTGAAGTGAGTCCTTGCTCCTGCCATGCTGCCTGAGTGGAGCTGCTCAGAGGTGGTCGGACAGATTTGCGGCTGAGCTGGTCGGTTATCCAGTGCTTGAAGATGGGAAGTTACTTGTCTCTCCCAGCTTACTTTGCTCCCAAGGATCCCTTTCGGTAAGTATCATAGGCAGACGGCGTCTTCCCTCAAGGCTGCGTCTCTGCCCGGCATATCCTATAACGTCATCTTGAGCAGCTGGAATGTCAGGTTCCTGGAGCCAGCTTCACCTCCGTCTGGGGAAATGGCCAGGCTAGGGCAGGCAGCTCTGTACTTTGTGAAGTGTGAAGACCAAGTAGAGTTCTCAACCAATCTGTGTGCATTTTGTGCTTGGATTGTGCTCTGTGCTCTTGCACATAGCTGTTCAGTCCAAATGTATGCGAGTGCCCAGCTTGGATGTGTACCAGCAGCAGGCTCTCAGTGCAGACCATTGGCACCAACTTACCTACTACCTGCCAGGCTGAAGCCAGAAAGAATGTGATTTTTTTAAAAATTTTTTTATAGGCATTCTTAACATCTCTTTCCAGACAGCTCATTTGCATCAGGCCCACAGATACACGAGTGTCATGTGCTCTGTGCTGCTATGAGTCTAAGAAGTTGATAATCCGTAGCCATGAATGTGCAGTCATATCTGATTGGGAAAAAAAATCCCGTGCTTTGCAAGCAAATCAGTAGCTCTCTCCCCTCCCCCTCCCTCCAGCCCCTGAATGATTCAGAACATCACTGTTTGGTTTACATAAAATCCCTTTCTGTATTTGAATGTCAGGCATATGGGCCCATTCAGATGTTTGAGAGCTCTAAGGGGCTTCAATTGCACTAGTACCTCGGTGTTAGGAAAGTGCTTTTAATGCTGTCCCTGCAACTGTGGTTTTGTTAGCCTGAGAGATCAGGGAGAACTTTGATTAAAACTACCTGTCTGAAAGCCACTTGAGGCTTGTGTCCCAGTTTCATCGGGCACCTGATACTGCCCTGTTCACACTGGCTTACCCAGCTCCACAGTATGGCTTTTAGAAATTCATTCCCCACCACTGGGTGGGGAGAGTAGCTAGCAGTAGTCTATGCATGTAATGTATACGTGTGTTGGCATACTGTCTGAAAGGTGCGTTTCTGTTGAGCCCAGGGGGTACCATGAGAAAACATACATGTGGAAGGAGAGCCTACCTCCCTTGTTTCCTAGTGTCTTTGCCATTGCCCTGGTAATCTCCAGGGTATTACACAATGTTCTTTTGTTGAGCTCTGAACGAGGAGGAGAAGCCAACCCTTTGGTTAGGGTTAAGGGGTATACTGTGTTTCCAATTGTTTCTCTCTAGGTGCCTCTTCTTCCCCTACCCTTGGAGATGTAAGTGCCACTCTTTTGAAGCCATCTTGGGTTTAACTGTTTAGCCTGACAGTCCAAGAGCAATTCCAATTAATAAACTCTTGAAGGGGGCCAGTCCTGTTGGTGTGGGCTTCTTTTCCATAAACAACCTGGCTTTCTTTAGGTGTAAAGGAGGTGGCTTGTCTGCCTTGTGAGTCAAAGGGTCAGGCATGTAGCAGCCTTCCCCCAAACCTGAGCATTCAGCAAGGGACAGGGATGCCTTCCACTCAGGACTCCTGCTGAGTTACAGAATGAAGCAGCCTTGGGGCCAAACGCTGCAAGGTGCAGATCTTCAGCAGATGGAACCTGTTTCTCCAACGTCTCGGAGAGGCTGAGGATAGGAGCTGCAGGGGCCATGGCAGGGTTTGCATAAGCAGCTTGTTCACGTGAGCCTGGGTCAGTTTGGGCAAAACCCAGCTCTTTCCTTCAGCTGCAAATGCTCCTGCTGTTTATCCCCATTCACTCTTGTGTGAAGCAGGGAAAAGAGCAGCCCCTCCTAGACAGCTGTTAAGGAACTCTATTGTGCTGCATGGCATCCTGTGGAGCAGCAGGGTTGTAGCTTCCTTGGATTCCCAGCAATGTTGCTCCTTTGGTAGAGCAACTTGAGGCTAGTCTTTTGTAGCTCTGACCTGCTCCCACCATGTTCTGAGCCTCTCCCTGCCCATGAGGCAGCTGAATCTGTGTAATGGCTTTGGCAGCTTGTGGCACAGCCCACAGCTGAGCCTCATTCACTTCCACCCCTTTGAGCTGCATTTCCAAGGTTACTGGAGAATGGGCATGCTTTTCAGGAATGTGTTGCTCTTTGGTCAGCCCAAGTGAGGGCAGAACGTCCCTTCCTAGGCCTCAGTGACCTGTGCAGAAGGTCCAGGGGTCTCCTCTGGAAGTCAGAATCCTGACAAGTGTGTGTGTGCTCAGAAAACTGTTCCACAAGAGCTAGCTGGTTATGTAGCTGTGCACAGTATTTTGCTGTACCTAGAGCTTGGAAACCTTCTACCGATGGTGTCCCAGATAGTGAGAGAAGAAGCAGTCAGAAATTCCTGTGGCTGTGATAGCAGAAGGCAGATTGCAAGGGGACATGAATGGTGCAGAGGATGGGCGTTTGTGGTTCCTGACGAATTGGCACGTTTCAGTTACTCTGAGCATGCAATGAGGAACAGATCCCCTGGGATCAAACATGTGCAGATCTTCCCATGGGCTTCCAACAGATGTGTGGGGTGAGAATGGATTTTTCCCCCCAGCTGGGTGTGAGGAGGGTGGGATGGAGTCGCTGTGAGAGAGTAGCCAATAAGTCCCTGCACTGGTGTCCTAGCTGGTTTGGCATAAGCCTAGAGATTTAGTTCTTGAGGTCTGTGCTAACTTCCATTCTGATTGCAATGGAGGGGAGATGGCAATATTTTTGCAGAGAGAGGGGGAGCCTCCTTTCTGTACATCTCCATACAGGGACTTAAAAATCATCTAGAAAAGGGTGCATACCTATAGCAGTGAAAGAGCCATTTGTGACTTCTGTGTAGACTCAAGAGAAACCTGATGCTGTCTTCTCTATTAGTCAAGGTGTGGTCAGTGGTAGTAAAAGGGGGTATCTTGTGGTATGGTGTTTAACAAGTTCTTTCTGCCAACAGTGACTCATGGGGCATTTAACAATGGCTTGTGTTTCTGACTTGTTGCACTTTGTTGCTCGTAGTGTTGCCTCATTGTTCTGGGTGGGGTTTTGAGCCCTTTAGCTGCTATCTTATCCTGTCCAGATTTGTTTAATCGCATAGCAAAGAGCTGACTGCTTGGAGTCTCCACCCCACTACACCTTCCCTTTACAATGGGTCTGCGGCCTTAGCAATACCAGAACTCTTATTTCCAGGTGGAAGCTGGTAACCAAACTGCTCTGATAATGAGACTGGGATGAAGGGGAAAGGCTAGGATGGGACCCATGGAAGTTGTTCAGGGAGCTGCGAACCATTGTCTGGAGGTATGGCCATGTGACCTCATTGAAACTGAGAATTAAGTAAGAAAAAACCCCAAGGTCATTAAATTTATGACCTTGGGGGTTGCTTGGGTAGGGTCCTAAAGTAGCAATGTAGATGGATAAGTCAGGGAAGGCCCTGCTGGCACTCTCCAATACTACACTCTTCCTGTCAAGTGCAGGTCTGATCAGGACTCCTTGTTGTCTGAAGATGTAATCTCTCTCTCTGCTCACGCTGGTACAGACATGCACAGGCAGTAGGAGAGATCTGAAGAATTGTATTTTTGCTCGTGTTGAGCCAGGTGTTCCAGCAGCGTGCTGATCTGCATCTCTGCTGCTCTCGTCCCCCACCCACCACTTGGATCTTTCAACCCAGGGCTGTTTACAACAAGGAAAGCCAAAGGGCACAAGCTGAAGGAAAGCCATGTTCTGCTGCCCCTCAGGGGTTGTGTGCATGCCATTAAGATGGTGTATTCTTTGCAATACCCTAAGGCCAGACGCTACAATATCAAATACATCCAGTCTCTATCCTCTTTAGGCAGCACCTATTACATGTTGTAGGACCCTGCAGTGAAGAATCCTTAAGGTTTCATGAATACTGTGAAAGTGAACTGTTTTGCAAGGAGTCCGTTCCCTTCCCTCCAGGGAAACAACAGTCAGTATCTTATAATTCAGTCACTTCCCTCAAACTGCACACGAACTGTTAAACAGCTTCACCTGGTCTTTCTGCAGCCACATGACATGGAGCAAACGGATTTCCGTGCTGGAGCAGAATCTGGGTCTCCTTTCTTTAATGCACATTCTCCTTTTACATCCCACATGCACAACACCCATGGCATAGCTGAGTCCATCCAAAGTTCACATTTTCATGGGGTGTTTCTGGCTGTAGTTATCTTGACAGATGACGTGATGCTGGAAGCTTTAAACCAGGAAGTGGGTGCCAGTAGCTTATATGGGGGTGGTAGGGGAGAGACTAGGGGCTCTAGTCATGTCACAAGGTAGGCCTCACACTTTCCAGGTGCCAGTCTGATCCCCTTCCTCTGCCCTGCTTTCTGCTCTCTGTTCTATCTGCTGCTGTGCCCTGCTCCCTCCCTGTTCTGCTGTGTGCCATGCAAAGGCTGCCTGTGTCACTTGTGGCATGCTTGCCTCTAGGAGAATGAGAACAGATCTCATCTCTCTATCCTCTTTCCCCTGTCCACTGCCAAGCTGAACTGGTGCCTGTTGTGCTGTGGAGCATTTGCAAAATCAGGCTACAATGACAAGCAGAGCGTAGGTAGCTTTTTGTTCAGTACCAGCCCACGTGAGAATGTATGCCATTACTAACGCTAAAGCCACCTTTGCTTTCCTCTTGGGCCTTAAGAGGGCAAGTCATGTTGGCAAGGCCGTTATCAATGTAATGCTTTGAACTTTTGTTAATCATCACTGATCTGCCTGTTGTTCCACATTTTCAAGCTGGTGGCTCACCTCGGAGCCAGTCTTGCTCCTCTGGTTGGTGAGGGCTGACAGCGTGCTGCTGTGAGCTGGAGGAAGGATTCAGCTTGAATTTTTCAGCAGCCTGACCATGTTAGCAGTGGAGTCCCATTGAGACCTCGTAGCTGGATGCAGCTGTACCACCGCATGGCAAACCCTCCCTTAGCCTATGAACCACATGAAGATAGAGCAGCAGTGTCCTTAGCACCACATGTGGGGCTCAGAGTCAGACCCATTCATGATTTTGCTGCAGGTCCCCTTTGTGACATGTCATATAGTCCGTACTTGATGTGCCAGAGGCTAGTATCTGAACGGCTTAGAAACCTGTGGAAGTAAGGACTCCTGCTTTCCTTGTTGTCCATTACCAATGTAGAAGGAAATGCTACAGCTTGGGAGGGAGGGACATGAGTGTTAAAGGGAAAAAGGTCTTGTAAAGCTAGTTACTGAAAGGGTAGTTCTGGAGTAGCCCTTTAGGAGTGGGTCCAGTGTACTGAGCAGAGCTGGTCCCCATTTGCCTCTGCGGTGGGAGCGCTCCAGGAAAGAGATCCTGCCGTTCTTGTGCTTGTTGGAGATTCTGCCACGTGATTTGCCCCTCACGAGTCCACCAGGGGGGCATGGGGCAGCAGCTCTGACTGGAAGGGTGTTATCCTGCTACGCCAGGGTCTGACCAGGGTACAAGTAATGACATGTTGCTAAGCCTCTTTAACGAAAAGGCAGCACAGACCACAGGTTTGTGGTGTCACCGAAGTGGGGAAGCTAGGTGTCATCTTAAAGTAGATGCATTTTAAGTCAAGACCTAACGAGCAGCAGCACTGTTACTCAAAGCATTGGGAGCTGGATTCCTACACGGTCAAGTGTGTCCTTTCTTTGGGGCAACTTTTATGGGGCAGTTGGAGGGAAACCTGCTACTCTCAGCAGTTCATGAGACTGCCAGCTGTAGTCGTGTCCCTTTGTCTTCTTCCAGGTGCTCCGAATGTCAAGACCCCCTCACTAACTGGTACTATGAGAAGGATGGGAAGCTGTATTGTCACAAAGACTACTGGGGGAAATTTGGGGAATCCTGCCATGGCTGCTCTCTGCTGATGACTGGACCTGTAATGGTAAGACCTCTGCAGGCCTCTTTTTCCCAGTCCCTTGTGGAGTTCCTGTCAGTCATGTACTTGCTGCCTACAGAAAATTGGGTGGGAGCCATTGAGTTGGTGGTTAAGAATGTGCAGTAGCTCTTCATCTCAAAGGGATGCTGATTAGTCTTCACTTAGGCCTGTGAAGCAAGGAACTGAGGAAAAGTGCTTTATGCTTCGATTCCAAGGTTGTGCTTCAAGTGAAAGCAGTGGGGTCTTGGACTCTACTCCTGTAGCTCAAAACCAAACTGTGGGGTAATATTCTTGCTCTTTGCCTTTTGGGGGAGGTTCCTTCTGTCAAATTTCAGTCCTGGACAAGATGTTTCCAAAATTGCCCAACAAATGGTTAAATGTCTTCCCGTACCCTCTAGTGGCTCTGCGTAGCCCTGCAATCCCTCAGGCTTTCTGAAGTGTTGAAGTACTGTTGGCATGCCCAAAACACAACTCAGCATTGCTCTGCCAAACTGTACTGTACTTGTGTGTCTGAGTCATCTCAGTCCTGATTGAAACATGACGGGTACTTGAGGTGGGGTCTGAATAAAAGCAGTTCTGGCCAACAAACCCTAGTCCAGGGGCAGAGGTGGCGTCTGCTAGTGAAAATAATGCAGATAAAGTCTCACTACTAATTAAAACTGTTGACAAAATAAAACCAACAGGGCAAGCTCCCTCAGGAAGTCCTTCAGGCCATGGAGTATGAACAAATCAATGTGGTTTGGATTTTGGGGTTTTTGGGGTTTTTTTTTAAAGCACAGTATTCCCTAAGACCCACATCTGCTTTCTGGCTGCTGCCTGCAGAAATATCTGAATCTTATGTGTTGGGGTAACCATCTTGCAAATCTGTCAGTTCAGGCTGGTCCAGTAACTCAGCCAGAAGCTTAATCTCATTCTCGTACCAAAATGCTGCCTGATGGTTGCCAAAATTTGCACGAGTGCAAAGACCACACCTGCTACTTTGTATGCTGGCCTGCTGGTTACAGAACAGTGGGCACATCTACAAGTTCATTAGTTCATAGTAATTATTGAGCATTGAATTTAGTACTTGCTTAAGGAAGTACTAACTAAATGCACAGTAACTAGAGTTACTGTGTAGTAGTGCTGGTGCATGGGTTTTTAGTGATGCTTACTGTGCAGTAGGGTGTTAGCATAGGTTTGTCCTGACACACTACTGCATGGTGTTATTAGACTACTGTGCATTAAGCATCTCATGTAGATGCACCCAGTGTGTTGTAACATGGCCCTGAGCAGGAGGCTCAGGAACCGTGGGAGGGGTTGACAGCCCCCTATCTAGTATAAGGATATTGCTTAGTCTCAGACTCTGTGAATGTAACATCAGCAGAAGGTACAGTCTAGCTTCCCCGGTTTCCTTCTAACTGGACCCCTGCTTGATCAGACCTCCTTTGCTTCTCCATGTAGGTAGCTGGAGAATACAAGTACCATCCAGAATGCTTTGCTTGCATGAGCTGCAAGGTGATCATTGAAGATGGAGACACATATGCACTGGTGCAGCACTCCACTCTCTACTGGTAAGATGAGACATGTGAAGCTCCGTACTTTGCTGCCAGAATGATACTGTGCATGCCGTTGCCTGTTGTACCTCTAAGCCACCTTCCTTCTTCTGCCTGGTGGCTCAGTTTGGCTTCACTACCAGAGGGAAACTTGCAATCTCATTTCTAGGGCCTAAGGCACGTTGCGTGGGACAATTGATGGCTGCTGAGAATGAGAGTTTAGTTCTCATTTTTTGGGAGCAATAGGACCCATGCATGCAGGGAAGGGATAAGATGGACCAAAGTGATTCTTTGCTTTTTCCTAGTGGAAAGTGTCATAACCAGATTGTGTTGGCACCGATGATAGAGAAACACTCTACAGAATCACTGCGTGAGCAGCTGCCATACACACTGACCCTCATCTCCATGCCTGCAGCCACTGATGGGAAGAGAGGATTTTCAGTGTCTGTCGAAGGGGGTTGCTCCAGTTATGCTGCCAGTGTCCAGGTGAAAGAGTGAGTATGAGGAGGCCATAGTGGCTGTGCTGGGTACCTGTATGTCTGTATAGCGGGAGCCAAGCAAGGGAAGTGAGAGTCTTTAATTGCCAAGGTAGAATCTCATGATCATAGCAGCCTGAGTGTGTGTTGGCTGGTCACTGTTGTGTCATCTTGTATGCTTTTGGCTAGCTTGGGAGGTAACCACTCAGTTTGGGGTCCTCCACTGTCTGTCTGTAAGATCGCTTAGGATGTTTATTGTGGTATCAGAAAAGCTAGTGACCTTCCCCAAGTCTGCTGTTTACTTCCCTCTCATCTCTGTACACGAAGAGAGGATCCTCATTACGCTAGCTTAGACACTAGCACCACAAAACAATTGTCATTGAAACTTAACATTCATCAACAAATCAATGTCACTTCATGTCCGAATCCCATCAAAGAAGAGAATGCTTCTTGGGGAGCAGAGCTCTATTCATCCTTCGTGATCAGTGTTTAGACTGAGGAGTTTTCCAGCATGATTTTCCTTACATTTAGAGTCAATGGACTGCACATTAGCCCAAATGTCCGAAACGCCATACATCCTGGAGACCGGATCCTGGAAATCAATGGGGCCCCCATTCGCACATTGCAAGTAGAGGAGGTGAGTCTTGTTTGGAGTCCAGCTTTCTTCTACCTCAGCATTCTTCCTTCTCTTCCCTGCGAGAGCCTTTGTTGTCCCTCCATTTGAAGCCAGAGTCTGTGAAGGTGAAAATAGCAGCTGGGAGACAGTGGTTTGAAAGAAGCTCAGAGTAAGCTGGGGTCAGTCAGGAATCCGGAAGGTGGTAGCCTGGAGATGAGGTGGGTGCTTGACCAAGCCACTGAAATGCAGGCAGTTCGTGTGTATCATGAGGCAGACCTGGTTTTAAGGAACTGCTGATCAGTCATAGTCAGATACAGAACTTAATAATCTTTTGTTTGGTGTCTGGGTTTGCTGGGTTCACTTTTCCCAGTGAATTGCTTGCAGTGTGAACCAGAAGCTGTCAGTGCATGGTTAGACCACCCTTGTGTTCACAAAACAAGGGAATTTTGTCCACTTTTGGCATTAGCAGAGACTTTGAACCATTCCCTTCCCTCCCCACTTTGTGGACAGAGTAGTGGCTCTGCATGCTGATCTTGGGGTAGCTTTGTCAGTCTCTGAGCTGTCTGCCAGCAATGGACAGGATGGAATCTCAGGTGCAGCTTTTGGCTGCGTTGCAGAAAAAGAGAGTTTGGTTTCGTGGAGCTAATCAGAGCAGGGGAGGCTCTCTCTATAGTGAGGCGCTCTCTTGTGAGCCTGAATGTTTGTCAGCCAGAGCTCTGGAGCGACCTGACTCAAGCAGTCTGTGGAGGGTGTCTATCTGGCTTCATGCTTGGAGTAGTCCTTCTCCTATGCTATCACCCTGCCCCTGGCTTTGATTGCAGGTAGAGGCCCTGATCCGCAGGACAAGCCAGACACTGCAGCTGCTGATCGAACATGACCCTGTCTCCCAGCGACTGGACAGACTGCGGCTGGACTCTCGGCTCCCAGTCCACATCAAAACTCCCATTTCCCCTCGTCCCATTTCCTCTTTGGATATCAAGGAGAACCTGGAAGGAACGCTGCGCCGGCGCTCCCTCAGGTGCAGAACCCAGGGAGAATGGCCTCCCAGCTAGTGCCTCTCGAGCCAGAGTGCCAGGCCCTCTAGAAGCTGCCCCACTTCAATAACCTGAGGGTGCAGCACCCTGCTTATAGCTCCTGTCCAGTTGCTCGTGTTTAGCCAACTCTGGAGCCTGGCTAAGTGCCTGGTGATGCAGTAAGTCCAATCTTTATAGGAACTGTTGCTTCAGCCAGTGGGGGCCCTCTGGTTCCCTTTGCAATCCTTTCCCCTTCAGGCTGCCAGGTGCAGTAATAGTGATTTGTCATTACAAAAGCTTAATGAGGGACTGTAAAAATTGTGACCTCTTAGCAACAGAAGCCTGAAAGGTCCAGTTTCTGAGGGATGTGACTGTGCCCTGCTAAGAGAGGCCTGGGACTTCAGCTCTAGAAAACCCTCCCTTCCCAGCCTGGGTAAACCCCACTCTGCTGTCCTTACCTTGTGCACACTGCAGTTTAGGCGAGTCTCTCCCTGACACCTGAGCCCTCACTTGGAATTAGAAGTAGCTTCTCATATGAGGTAGTGCCACTGATTAGGTGGAAGCCACAACCTTTAATGTTAATTGATGTGTGGGTGGGAAAGCACTGAGGCTGCTCTGACCATATCTGGTAACCGTGTGGGTGGGTATGTGCTATAAGACCTTCCAGGTTAGGAGGTTTCACAGTTCTGCAGAGCTTGATGGCTGCCATTGCCCTGGGTTTAGAGTAAGTGACTTCCTCAGCAGCGTCCTAGATCTTCTGATATGCTCTACTCCTCAGGAGAAGCAACAGCATTTCTAAGTCTCCTGGTCCCAGCTCCCCGAAAGAGCCCCTCATTCTGAGTCGAGACATCAGTCGCTCTGAATCCCTGCGCTCTTCCTCCAGCTATTCCCAACAGATCTTCCGGCCTTGTGATCTGATCCATGGTGAAGTACTGGGGAAAGGATTCTTTGGACAAGCGATTAAGGTGAGTGGGGCAAACCTGGAGGCCTGTGCTTGACTGTAGCTTACAAAAACCTGAAAACACCACAGCAAATCCCAAGTGACTTTTCCTCTCTTCTCTGTCATGCTCTGGTTCTTGGAACTTAACTAGCTCTTCTGTTCTCTTTCGTTCACTTAACTTGAATGTAGCTACTGTGAGAGATGGGTAAGACTTTGTTGGAGGGTTTCTCTGCAGCCTTGCTTGTATATCAGCCTAGTATACTGCATGTGGCTGTATCTGGTTAGCCCTCCCATGTGTGGGTCAAACCTGCAGAAGGAGCGAAGGGAGGAGTCCTCATCATTGCATGATGCATTGTCTTTATAAAGATGCCCACTCAACTTCCAAATCCATTTTTGGATTTGTTTATGTTTATTGATATTGGTTATTTCCTTCAATGAAAGATACTTCTGGGCAGCTTACTTGTCAAGGAGTGAGCACTATCTTCCTCTGCTTCATCCTGTGTAGCAGTTCATATACTCTACTACTCCTGCAGTAATCTGCTGTACTCTGTTGGGAATATGAGTGCTTTGTAACCTAGACTGCGCTGTTTTCAGTCCTTGGTATATGGTACCTGTACTAATGGGCATATCTTTCTTCTTCTCTGCTCATAGACAAATATTAGGCCAGGTAAGCAAAACTGTTTTTGTCTGCAGCATGTTTTCCCATCTACATCTCCATAGAGTTACAGCTCAGAAGCGTTTTCCCTCTGCTCCACTGGCTAATGGTGGTCCCATTTTGATGCATGCGCTGAAGAAACCCCCTCATTGAGATCCATAATTGCACTAGTCTTATTTAGTGTAATTGATGCAGCAACTTATGAATTCCACATAGCTTCCTTTCACCTCCTGTCAGTGTGCTTTTCCAATGTCTTCTGGCTGGAAGGTGTGTTGTGTCTTGACATGCTGCTAATGTTTGGATGCTTTACTTAGGATGGGAGGATTGGGAGGGACAATGTGTGTGTGTTAGGCACCCTGTCTTGGGCTTTCAACCTAACGCAGAATAATGCCAGGTTCTTCAAGGTTGTATACAGTATGCAAGTGTAGGGGTCTTTCCAATAGAGCATGGCTTTTCAAACTCTGGACCAGTGGTCCCTTTCCAGGCTGGCATTTGTTTTACAATTCCTCTCCCTGAGACCAGAGGAAAACTTTTATAGTTTTAAAGTTCTGGAAGTGACTTACTTTGAAACTTCACAAAGATACAAAGACGGTTCCCTCCATGTGATGGGGACATCTGTCTTGTGAATAGATATTTTGAGACTGAACTTGGGGAAATGGTTGCTTTTGACTCTTTCAGTTGTCAGTTGTACATTCTTGATGATGTGAAACCTGACTGATAAGAGGAGGGCAGTGGGATTAGACATTTTTAAGTTTTCTGCAGCTTTGCAAAGGCTTGGTTGAGTGAGGGTGGTGGATTCACCCTTCTCCCTTTGGGTCAGCAGAATAGTCTTGTAGGTGGGTCTTGTGTTTCCTTAGATGTTGAGGTAGAAGGTCTGGAGAGATTCTCCTGGGTTTTACAGTCAGCATAAAGTCTGAAACCCAAAAACTATAGTTTCTTTTGAGCTTCAGATGGGAGGCTGTGTGGGACTCCGTATTCAACCCACTCCTGCCCTGCCTTGTGAAAACCCTGCCTACTCTTGCATGTTTTCCTTTAATTGTATCCCTTTCCCATCTGCAGTGACTTTCATTCCCATTTCAGTTTGGCACCAGGGAGAGGCTTCCTCCCATAGATGGGTCAGCTGGGCTCTATAGAATCCTGTTTCATTTCCATCCATAGCTTCTGTGGATGGAAGCAGCTGCTCTGTGCATGGTCAGGACATTTATCTTCTACTCCTGGAGAGAAGATGGTTGTTGAGGTATCCAGAGATCCTGGCAGAGTTGAGTGATCCACCTAAACAAGTGGTGCTCAACTTCTTGGTGGCATGTGCTGGATGATTGGCATGGGCCTGACTGGGGTTAGCATGCCAGCACCAGGCCCCATGCTGCCCACCTCTGCCCTCCACGGTCAGACTGGGGCCTGTGCTACCTTCAGCTCTGTGCTGCAGGATTGGCTCGCATACCACTTCTAGCAAATGCTCTTACCGCTCCCTGCTACCAAATTCTCAGACTTGCGGGGAACTCTGCAGGCTGGATGCCATGGTTCTGCAGGCCAAGCACCCCAACTTAAGACCAGCAAGGGAAGAAGGTCTGCAGGGTAACTTGCCCTGTGATTCTTCAGAGTTAGGGTGGTATTTTACCTTGGAGATCTGCCATTTTCTGAGTTTGAGGCTTTTGCTGGATAATGCGGTGCAATAAAGCCATGAAGTAGTGGGTGGGGCTGATGGCTCTTAGGAAATACCTGGCAGAGTTTTTTGGGGCACCTAAGACCCTGTGATGCCATGAGACTTGTAGATGCATCTTGCCTGCCAGTGCTTTGGGAACCTTGTGGCAGACTGCAGTATGGGAACTTGATCAGCACTTGTCTGGACTAAACAGCCTGTGCCTCCCGGTACAGCCTAGCAAAAGAGCAAGTCTTTGACACATTGAGCAGAAACCAGAAGGCATCAAGGAATCTGGGGAACTTGGGATGAATTGCTTAGCTGCTCAGCCTGCCTCACAGAGTGTCACTGGGAATGTTGCTAGTACAGTTTAAAGCTGATAGGCCTTGTATATCATGCTGTATACATGCCTAATGGTGTCTGTGCAGTCTTGCATGAAAATTCCAGGCACGTAGGAGTGCAGAGCTAATGCTAGTAGCTGAGGCTGTAGCATCCTCCAGAGCACAGCCACATTCTGTGCTGGTTGAAGAGGATCACCTACTGAAGATTTAGGTGGCCATATGGCATAGCCCTTAGACAGGCCCTGAGTTGTTTGTGCCCATTTATCACTTCTGGAACCCTTTTATTTTATTTTATTTTTTTGGCAAACCTTTTGTTTTCAGAGCAGTTCCCATAACTCCTTGGATCCTGCCTGAATGGCCTCTTCTCTCCATCTCCTCACTTTGGTCCTACGCCCTTGTGTCCCAATGCTTTGGGAAGCTGTGCATGAAAGCATCAGATCTCCACAATCCCTAGTCTTTTTCTTGCAGAAACAGTGTCTGTCTCCAACAGGTGACTCACAAAGCAACAGGGAAAGTGATGGTGATGAAGGAGCTGATTCGCTGTGATGAAGAAACACAGAAGACTTTTTTGACGGAGGTAGGAGCAAGGTCTTGCATGAGGACAACCGAGCCAGTGCTTCCCACCGGGTTGGTTGCCCACCTCCCTGCTCCCATTGGCATCCCGATCCTGGAGTAACATGTTGGTAATCCTGCAGGCACCAGGACTGCTAAGAGGGGAAAGATTATGTGAGAGGGAGAACACATTTGGCCAGATGCTTGCCACCATTAAATATGACTAATTTAAAATAAAAGCAGACATAGATTAGACTCCCAGTTCATTAATTTTCCATGCTAAAAGGCACTTCTTTAGCCTAACAGGCTGGGCAGTGTTTTAGTGTAAGTGTACTGGCCTTGTCCCCCAAGGTTTCACAGCTAGTGTTGTGGCACAGAAATATTAATGGGAAGCTCAGACCTGATTGGTGTGCAGTTTATAATATATGCGAGAGGGATTCTTGACCTGTTCCCTTGGTGCCTGCTTGCCAAGTTTCCAAAGTCAGGCTTTGCTTGTGAATGCAAGCAACAGGGCAGCAGAGTCTGAGAGGTCCCTTCCAATCCTGTGTTCCATGCTCTAAAGGCAGCCTCCAGTTCATCCTAATGCTTCCCTTCCAGCTACAAGCACATGCCAGCTGTACTGCAGAAGTCCTGTTCCTTGTGCTGTAACCAGGGCTTGGTGCACTCTCCTGGAATATTGGGAATGGGCCAGTTTGCTAAAAGAATGAAGGGGCAGGAGGGGATCCAATACCTCGAGACTGGGCTTGGTGGAAGTGTAACGTTTTGCCAGCAACCCCTGGAATGGAACAATTCCCCTTGCCCCCCAGGTGAGGATGCAAAATTTTAGTTGGGCCCACTCCGTCTCAGGCTGGGGTGTTTGTGTCTACACAGGTGAAAGTGATGCGCAGCCTGGATCACCCCAACGTCCTGAAATTCATTGGTGTGCTGTACAAGGACAAGAAGTTGAACCTCCTCACCGAGTACATCGATGGCGGGACACTGAAAGACTTTCTCCGCAATGCGGTGAGTGCCTTCCTGGGTGTCCTGACCAATTTCCAGCCAGGGTGAAACGCTGCCTGCACCTGCACAGCGTTGAATTCAGATGGCCTATCCTGCAGGAGCTCAGCAGTTCAGGCCTTGGCTTCTCCGTCTCCCCTTGGAAGCCAGTTCCCCTGAAGCAGGTGGAAGCTGTCCCTCCTCTAACCGGCCCTTGGAGAAAGCACCTCACTCTGCAGGGCTGTGTTATGTTTCCCAGATGTTTATTCCCTGTAAAAGGCTGGCACCACCTGGCTGATGTGACCACTGAAGGTTCCTTGTCTTGCAGGACCCATTTCCCTGGCAGCAGAAAGTCAGCTTCGCCAAAGGAATTGCCTCAGGAATGGTGAGCCAGATCCCTTTGATTGGGAGAGCAGCAAACTGCCAGGGGTTACAGCTAACACATGTGGCAGTGCGATCTGTAATGGGCTGAAGAAGCTTTACAATAGGCAGGGGTGTACGATACATGCTGAGGGCTGTGTTCATGGGATACCTGCTAATGCCATTCTCTTTCCTCTGTTTCAGGCCTACTTGCACTCTATGTGCATCATTCACAGAGACCTGAACTCTCATAACTGCCTGATCAAACTGGTGAGTTGTGCCCTGAAGTCTGGTCCCATCTCCTATCCTCTGTCTGACTTTTTTCCTGTTAAGCTTCTCTCTGCAGCAGCTATACATCTTGCTCTCTCTGTACAAATCCAGGACTATCCCTTATGCAGTTGTATAGCATTTCTGTTAGGCTGGGTTTATGCCCCAGGCAGTCAGGCTGCACCTGGGAAGGACTGTTGCACAGTCTGCTTATCTGGCTTTCACCTTTTCCTCCGTCCCACCCCTGATGAACTGTTTCCCTGTGCTTCTCCACCCTGTACTGCTCTAGAGCTGTTCACACCTGCCACTCTGCAGTTGCTGCTGTTCTTTCGGTTCTACCGTGCACCGTGTTCACTTCTGTCTGAGATCCATAGGGGCACTCTGCATAGTACTGTATCCATGGAACCTCACCTATGAGTTTTGTGTCTTCGGCCCTGTCTGCATGTTCACTTAGCCAGAATATTGGCTGAGCCGAATGGCTTCAAACCCCACAATCAGATCTGGGCAGAGTGAGTTTCCTGGGAAAGACTTCTGGCTAGAATGAGACAAACTGGATGGAAAAAGCCAAATGTGTTAGCAACCGTGGTCAGGTTTAAATGACCAGTTAGATAACTCCCTTGCCTGCTTGTTGGACTCTTTCTTCCTTGTCCACAGGGTCCCCTCTCCCTTCTTTTCCCCACTTCAGTCAGCAGGCTCACTTGTTTACTCCACTCAACCACTTAGCTGAAGGAGGCTTCCTCACAGATACTGCTTTTGCAGTGCTCTCATATGCAGTCTACACATATTGTGTTTCCTGGCACTTTGCTAATGGGCTACTCTGGGGAGGAGCTGAGAGCACTCAGTTACATGTGATTAAATCCCTTGGGTAGGACAAGACCATTGTGGTTGCTGACTTTGGTCTCTCTCGGCTGATTGTGGAAGAGAGGAAGAAACCCACCTTGGAGAAGCCATCAGCCAAGAAACGCACCCTGCGCAAGAGCGACAGGAAGAAGCGCTACACTGTGGTGGGGAATCCGTACTGGATGGCCCCGGAGATGCTGAATGGTAAGCTGCCCCTGCTGGAGCAGGTGCTGGGTCACTCCAGGCATGAGGTAGAGCTTATAGAAATAGCAGAAGTTCTGGCTGTTGACAGTACTTAAAATTGTTAGCTGCCTAGAGCCTCAGATCTGCTGAGGAGTTAGCTGATTTCAAACATGCAGATATGCTGGCCCATCTCTGCTTTGTGTCTCAGTCCTGGTGAGTTCCTGTTGCCTCCCATGTTCCTGGCAGCTCCTCCCTGCTGGCTGCCAAAGGCAGTGGTACTAAACTTGCTCCGATTCCAGATTTTGGTGACAGCAATGGAGACTTGGAGAATGGGACCTGACCTTAGTCGGATCAAATATACTGGTGTGTCTCTGTTCTGATCATGAGCTAGTGAACTTCATAGTCACAGCGAGCAGGTCTGTAGTCAGAGCTGTCCTCTAGCTTGTTAGACAGGCCCAGAGGGGACATGAGGGGCAGCCACCTGTGACTGGGTTCTCCCAGGCCTCAGGGTGAGGAGGAGAATAACTGGCTGAGGGCAGATCTTTGGCACAGGGGCTTGACATGTGTTAAGAGCAGGCATGGATTCCTGATGGGATGGTCTGCCCATGCAAGACCTGGAGGAACATAGTCATCTCAAACTTCTCTAGGTAACTGAGCCAGCTTATGACAAGGCTACAGCAGGAAGACAACCAGCCATCAAAGCCCAGCAAGGGAAAACAAGGAACTACTTATGTTCCAGGCAATATGCCTTGATTTCCTTTGACAGCAGCTGTTCTGGTGTCCTGGGAAAGGAACTGCTCTGGGTTACAGCCTTGCATCTTCTTCTCCATCCTCGTTCTATTTTCTGGCTGCTTGGTGCCACCTTACCTGTGCCCCTGCTCCTCCCCTGAGGTCTGTGTGGTGGGGGCCTTTTGGAGCAGGGCAAATCCTTAACCACTCTAGTGAGGCAGAAGAGAGGAGATGTTGGCATGCTAAGTTGCATGTACTTGGCACCTGCCAAGAGAATGATGGCCCATGAAACACAGTAGAGCTTACCCTGATACTGCATCCTGAGGGGAGGCAGGGCTGCTTCATTCACAGAGGTGGGCTGGGCCCTGCCATAATGCCAGGCTTGGCTGGGGAGGCAGAAGCCCCACAATATGCAGGCTGCTCTCGCCAGCCTGCTGAACACTCTGTTGGCTGAGACCTGCTTTCTCTGCCTCGGAGCATTTCTGTCTGCAGAATTTAGTGCCTTTGCAATCCGTGCTGCAGTACTGGGCATTCATCTTCCTCTGCAGACAGCTCTTCGTCAGTGACTGATGATTAATGTGCAGGGGCAGCAGGTCTCCAGGGCTGATGCCAGCAGCTGCTTGCTTTTTTCTGAACCAGGGTGTCCCTTCTCCCAAGCCCCCCTGGAAGCAGGCTGTATCACAGACCTTCTTGAAATACACGGAAGATGCAAGGTGGGCGCCCTGAGCTAGGTAGCCACAGAATAGCTATGGTAGTGGAAGCTTTTGTTCCAGTCCTCTGTGCATCCTGTCCCATGTGCTTGGTAGGAAGGTAGTTCAGGTTCCAAGGTTCATCCCATTCTCACCCTGTCTGCCTAAGGCCAGTAAGATGCCAGTTATAGAGATGACTCTTGTCATAATCAAAGCCACCATGCAGCCACTGGATGTTAGTTGTAGGTCCCTGGCCACTGAGGATGGATTCAAGTGCCCTAAAAATGCAGCTCTGCCTCTTGGCCATCTACTGTGTCACAGAAATTGCCACAGAGACCCTTCACCTTTTGCTGGCTAACTCTGCTGCCTGGAATCCTCTAGTAAGTGGCCTCCCTCTGCCCAGTGGTGGATGCTCCCCACCTCCTGCAGTGGCTTCCAGAAGGCTGGGCGCTAGTAAGTGAGTTTGTTGTCTGAAATAAAAAACAGCTGCCGTCGATGATGGACAACAGGCTAATGGCTGCTCTGGTAGACCAGGACCCCCTTGCTGGCAGGGAGGGTCCCATCCTAGCAGGGATGAGGGCTTAGCTCTGCAGAACATCCCCTGAGCGTATCTGTGAGCAGGGCAGTCTCCCTTCCATCGTCATTGGGATGCTGCTGAAAGTGAAGGGTGCTGCCTGCATAGAAAGAACAGCTGCACCGAGCACCTCAGACCCCTTGCTGGCCTGGCTGCCTCTGCCCAGAGCACTAATTTGTGTTCTGCTGATCAGCGCCTGGGCTGCTATGCTGTGAGTGCCAGGCAGATTACCTGTCCCTGAGACTGCCAACTCATGAGGCCTCCTGTGTTGTCTCCTGCAGGGCAGAGCTATGATGAGACCGTGGACATTTTCTCCTTTGGGATTGTTCTCTGTGAGGTAAGGCCAGGCTGCACAGAGCTGGTCTCGTGGGGTGTTTTTGAAAGCTGTTTGTTCCTGCAGCCTGTCCCATTCCTGTTCCTGTTCTGTCTTCTCTGCCCCAGGCGTTAGGGGAGGCAGCTCTGTGTGGCTGAGCCTGGGGCTTCTGGCACAGCTGCACTGGAACTGGGACCAGAACTTGGAGTTTTTCCTGCCTCCCCCATCTCCTCACTCTCCATAGGCAGAGGGATGAGGGGGTCTCTGCCATAACCCCTTGGTCCAGTGGTAGAGCTCCCTCCCTGTGCCTGGGAGCCAGAGCTGGGGAGGGGATGGGACTAGCTGGCTTGCTTTAGTGCAAAGACCTCAGAAATCCATTAATACTTTCCAGCCAGAGGGCACTGAGAGCTGAGAGTCCTCTTCCCTCTCTCTCTCTGTTGCGACTTTAATTTGCCCGCAGCAGGGAGACCCCGGAGCTGGGGATGCTTGCTCCTGCCATGTATTTTGGGATAAGTAGGGCTTTGCAGTGACCTCCCCCCTCAACCTTTGAGCCAGATGGCGTAGAGGGGCTTGTGGCAGCCTGACAAATAGCTGAAGAGGGGACCATTCTCCCATGGGTAGGGGGATTTAATCATTGAGGACAGCATGTATGCACTGCTCTTTGCCTGCCTGTGCTAGGACATTGAGACTGTCCTAGGACATTGAGACTGTCCTGTCCTTGCTGGCAGCGATCCCCTAGGGAGGAAGTGGGCTTGGCCTGCCCTTCACCTGCCATAGGAGATGTACTGCCAGGCTCAGCTGGCACTTTGGGGTGGGTGTGGTCCCTGGGTTGCTGTGGATGCTCTGCTTGCTCTATCAGGTAACCGGCTCTATTCTAGGGCAGGTGCTGGTGCCATCCTACCTCACCCTCTTGTTGCTGGTCACTAATGCTTCCCTGGGGTCTACTACCCTCTTGGGAGCACCAGAGAGTAAGTGGCTTCCTTCTCTCTCCAGATCATAGGGCAGGTGTATGCTGACCCCGACTGCCTCCCTCGCACACTGGATTTCGGCCTCAATGTCAAGCTGTTTTGGGAGAAGTTTGTCCCTGCTGACTGCCCCCCAGCCTTCTTCCCGCTGGCTGCCATTTGCTGCCGACTGGAGCCGGAGAGCAGGTGGGCTGTGGGTTGGCATGGGTGGACGTAGCTCTGTCCAAGTGCCATACCTCAGGATGGCCATAGAGGGAGGGCATTCTCATGCTCCTGTGCTGGGGCTAGTATTGGCAGGGGGTGCAGGCCTGTATCCCTGACCATGTGGGCGTGGACCTGCGGGGGGGTGCTCCTCTGCATGCAGCGTTCCCATCCCACTGAACCAGCCCTGGTGTTGCTGCCCACTCGTGTGTTGTTGCTCTTATTCCTAGGCCTCCATTTTCAAAGCTGGAGGATTCCTTTGAAGCCCTCTCACTGTACCTGGGGGAGCTGGGCATCCCCCTCCCATCTGAGCTGGAGGAGCTAGACCACAATGTGAACGTGCAGTATGGGCTGAGCCGTGACAAGCTGCCAGCAAACAGCACCTAGGCAACCTGTCCTGCTGTGGGTGCTACTTCCAGTGGCCCCTGTGTGAGCAGCAGGTAGGGAGAGGCACTTCAGCTACTTCCAGGGCATTCAAGGGCACCACGCCACATACTTGCTGCATCGCCTCCCTTGTGACACCTGTGTGCTCTCTTTCCTCGGCCTCCGGGTTTGCCGCAGATTGATGACACGTCTTGGAAGTGTAAGGGACCATGTCCTGCCAGCCGCACTGAGGAGGTTGCTCCATACATGCTCCAGGCCCCCCCATCCTCATTGCTGTGGTGCATTGAACTTGACACTTGACTGTAAGCTGTGAAATCATCCTGGCCTCTCTGCCAGGAAGGGAGTTGCTGTAGGAAGCCTCCTTTGTTAGGAACTGCATTTCTGGGCTAGCCCCTGGCAGGCCCCCACCCCGGACCACTCTGCATGGGAGACCTGTTGAATTCACTACAGTTGAGAGTGCAGCTCTGCCCGGCTGCCTTGCTTCCACCCAGTGTGCACTGGCGATGCTTCAGAGCTGCCCCCAGGCTGGGAACTTGGCTCCTTGTGGAGAAGCTCCAGGAACTGGAGCACTTCTATTGCAGTGGCCACCTGTGGGTAACTCTAGTGTCTTTTCACACCCCCTGCAAATACCTCAAAGAGCCATTTGGAAACACTACAGCCAAGCTCTCCTCTGCCACAGGATGCAGCTGAAGCTGAGCTAAGATAGGGCCAGCAACAGGCCATTAGTGTGAGCTGCTCAGGCGCCACCTTCCTCTGAATCAGTCTGCACTACTACCTTTCAAGTCCTAACCCCTGTGAAATGCAATACAACTGGGAGTGCATTCATTGTTACCCCCCAGCGCAGAGCATGGCCCAATACTCCCATCAGTTCCCTCATGCCCTGACCAAGCAGGGTGCAGCCACAACCCAGCTGAGCCAGTGCAGTTGTTGAGGCTTTTGGAAAGGGGACATGACCTCTTGCTTTAACTTCACCTTCCTATAGAAGGAGCTCCTGCAGATGCTGGCTGCAGACCAGCTCCAGTGCTGCTGCCCCCTTGACTTCTACCTGCTGCTTGTGCTGGGAGCGGGTGTCACTTGGATCCCTGCAGGGGCTAGAACATGGTGTGAAATCCTGTGTGGAGCAGATGTGGCTGCCAGCACTGAGCGTCTGGTTGTGCTCTAGAAACGGTAGGGCCTTCCCTGCCGCCTGTCGGGGGAGGCCTGTGGCTGGGTCCAGGGGGTTTTGGGCATTCTGAGAGCGCTGGTCCTCTGCTCCTCCCGCGCTGGACTGTGAGGGGGAGCTCAAAGGAGGGCAACTTGAGTGCTTTGTGGGTAGGAACATGAACTGTGTGACTTCAACGGTTGTTCTTTGACTAAATTAAAAGCAATAAATGTACCCTGTGGAACCATGGCTCTGTCTCCTTTCTCAAGTTTTTATGACTAAGAGGAGGTGCTGCTGGGCACCTGGCCCTCTAGTTCAGCAGGGCACACATGCCAGGGGAATCCTGCTATTTGAGAAGGTACTTGAGAAAAAGGCATGGAGCAAGCTGGGTGCCCTTGTGCCTGGCCTGAGCAATACCCTGACCTCAAACTTACCGTATTCAGTAGAACAGACCAAAGTGAAGACGGCTTCTCTGAAGCCTGCCCAGCACAGTGCTGCCTATGAGCTGTGATGGGCTTCTGAGCAACCCTCAGCACGTTACTTTAAAAGGGACTAATGACACCGTGCTCCTCCGCATCTTGAGATGTACAGCTGGAAAGTGCTTTCTAGAGGGAGATCAAAATCCAGGTGTGGCTATAACAGCTGAGAAGCTGGCTCTGCTGCTGGCTCCTGGTCTCTTCCACTGTAGCCTCCCGACTTGTTCAGTGCCTGCATCAGCCTCTCCAAGCAGAGCCAGAGGCTGGGGCTTGACCCCGAGCAGCAGTAAAACAGAATCCCTTGCATCAGAGGAAGAAAGGACAAAGATGGATGAAGTCATCCCTCTGGGGGCCAACCTGCTTAGTCACCACCCTTGGCCTGGGCTGGAGCTGCAGGCAGCTGCTTTTCAGGAACACGGCTCTTCTAAAATGGGACCGTGCCAGCATCCACAGCATCACCATCCCAAGGGACTGCATCCCCCCAAGGGCTGGGTTCTGCTTAGGGTTGGGCTGGCTCCTTTGCATTGGCCCTGCTGGGGAAGAGTAGCCATGAAAAGGCCAACCAGCAAACTAGTCTGCTGCTGGCTGGCATGGGGTAGCAGGCCTCAGCTGGCCAGCTCGCCCCCTCAAGGACAGCCAGCTGCTGCTCCTGGTGCCCCTCAGTCACAGCATCACTGCTTATCAGTAAGTTCAGGCACTACAGTTCACACTGCCTTTCATTCTCTGTTAAGCTTTAATACAAGGTGGCACAATCTGCCCCATCTCGTACTCATGAGGTATTTAAAACATTTACAAAGTAATGGTATTCAAAGGCAGTAAAAATAACCAAGCTTCATTATTTTTCCCTTTTTGAAATAAACATTGACACTAAAACCTTTGCTGTTACATGCTGCGTTTCTTCCACCCTCAGTTGTCACACAGATGGCTAGGAGAGCTTACGATGGCTTGAACCCTGTAGGCTGGCAATGGCTGCAACTCTGCTTAGCTCTTTGTAGGTGTTCAGGGGAGTTTATCACCTAACTACCCCCTCAATTCCCAGAAACCAAAGGCCTTCGGCCATTAAAGGAGATTGGGTAGCAACTCCCCTATCAACCTGCCTGTCAGCTTTTGCTGCATAGATATGGGAGGCTGGTACAGGAGCCAAAGCCCAGGTCACCAATCCTGCAACACAGCTTTGTGTCGTGCTCTGCTTGCAAGCAGGTTTGCTGAGTGCTTGCTGTGCTGGTTTTTGCTTTCTTGCTGAGTTCACACTGCAGCTGGCTTCAGCACCGTCAGGAAACACAGCCCTTGGAAAATCTGACAGGAATTCAGAAACAGCTACAGCCCCTTGGTACAGGCACCCAGGGCTTGGCGTGGTTTCTGCTTGCCCTGCTCCTGTCCTTTGGCTTTCTTGATCCAAGTGCTTTGGCAGGAGTCCCAGCAGACAGCCCATATAGACTCTTGAGTATCGGGAAAACCCACACAGGAGAGTGGGAACATGTCCTTGGCCCTGGAAGACCTTGATTTGTTTTGAGTATTGTGGGGAAATCTGTTCCCAGAAAGCTACTGGAGCTAAACATTGCCCTAGGCCCAAATACCTTCTGCTGCCAGATAAGCTGTTGCCTTCTGTTTAACTGCTGCCTGTTCAAATGACCTCTAGCTCTCTCAGGGTGGGGGGAACCTCAGTGTGACCCAACCACAGGACAGGGGAAGGCCTTGTCCCAGCTACCACCCTTGAAAGGGAACCACTTTATTTCAAGTCTCCATCATCTCTGAGTCGGGGCAAAGGTTTCCCCCTTAGGATGCCAGGCTGAAATGCAAGTAACAGCGTGCACTGTTCCCCACAGGACAGGAACAGTGAAGAGGAAGCCAAGACCATGCGAGGGTAATGGAATCTGGGGCCCATGGCAGGCCTGGCCTCTCGCTCCAAAGAGAAAGGAACGGAGCCGTTGGAAGCCACCTGGTGCTTCCCCAGCCCCTGCCGTGCCGCATCTGCAAGTCCCGTCTATCCCTGGCATTCACCAAAAATAAAACAAAACACAAACGGGTCCCATGTCCCCATGTGGGAGCCCAGGGGCTGGAACTGTGGTAGGTCCAACTTGTGTTGCTGTGGCATGGCTGCTCAGGCCCCGGGAGTGCCTGCCTGGCCCATGAGGGGCGCATTGCCATCCTGCGTCTCCTCCACAGGTGTCTGGTTGGTGTGTACCTCAATTGTCTTCTCATCCACCAGCTCACAGACGGGATTGGTGAAAGCAGAGAGTGGCAGCATGATGCGCTGCATTTCCCGCTCCTGAGCCTCCTGTTCCTGCTGTGCCTTCAGATCTCTCCTCCTGCACAGGAAGCAAAGGATCCTGAGAGCCAGTCGGTGCACAGGGAGGTGCTGCTGTTGTAACCCCTGCAAGCCTTTGCTGTAAATGTGGATGGGCTGGACTTCCCTTCAGCCCCTGCTATCACACCAGGCTCTGGTCTTGGTGGCACCAGAGCCAGGGAGTAGGCAAGCTCCCCTCTCTGCCCAGGCTTCTTCCTGCAGTAGTAGCAGTAGGGAGGGCTCAGGGTGGATGTGAAACCAACCCTCCTGTGTTGCTGCAGTGGAGCAGCCTCCCAGCCTGAAGAGCTGACAGGGTGGAGGGGGCCTGAGGTTCTGGTCACCACGCTGGCAGCATCTCCCTTAGAGCTCGGTGCTGCCTTGAATCAGACCTAGTGGGAAGAAGGATTCTTGTGCTGCAGCCTATGGTAACCCCCTCCCTGCACTCCTGCTCTCCAAGTCTGTTATTTAAAGGATGTGTCCTAGCTTGGGAAAGGGCTTGTTCTGCTGGACTGTGGTCAAGTGTGACGCAATCTGCACAACGGTGAGCGCCACAAGGCAAGCTCCAGCAAACTGGTGGGAGCCTCCATACAACCCAATGCCCTTCCCTGTCTTTACTTCAGCTCCTTCAGTTACGCTGGTTACGCTGCTCTGGAGCTTCCTACAAGCCCTTCCCCGAGGATTTCCCTGCTCTCTGGAATACAGTGGAGGCTGACTGACAGTCCCTTGAAAAGTCTGTTTCCGAAGAGGATTCTGTAACCCAGACTAATAGAGGGGCCGAGACCTGCAGTAATGACTGTGCCACTGAAAGGTCCAGACTCCACTGGTGTCACTGGCAACTGCACACGCCCAGCAGAATGAAGCCTGAGCACACTGACGGACCTGGGAGCTCTGCGAGCACTGGTGAGTTGAAGCTTTTCCTTAGCCCCTGGCCACCTGTTCTGGTCAAATGGTGGTGGCAGACAGAGCTGAGCAGGAGGGTGGCTGCCTGGACCTGGAGAGGCTCCAGTCCTTACCCAAGAGCCCACAACCACCAAGCAGTGAGGGGAGCTCTACAGGGCAGGACCTGGGCTCCTAGGAACATGGCAGTTGGCTAGAGCCGACTGCTTGGGTAAAGGGTATTATGCAGAGGGGATAATCCCTCCCTGCCGCTCTAGCATGTCTAGACAGATTCAAGCATCCCAGGCTTAGGTTGTCCCTGACAGGGTGAGGAAGCCTGAGATCTGTATGAAGCACTTCTGTTCTCTGAAGATAGCACAGAGGCTGAGCTACAGCTCTAGTAGTTAGGCAGCCACTCAATTATCTGGCTGAATGCCTTGCTTTAAGGTCTTATCCTGCTAGGTCCCGAGTAGCTGTAGCTCCCAGGATCAAGTGCCATGGGAATTGCAATGACAGCCCCATAATGGTGAAGCACAGGCAGCAGGAGGCCCCTTTCCCCACCCCCAGGCACTGTGCTTAGCAACCGCAGCATGAGCATGGCAGTGAGATTTCCTAGGTTATAGAAAATTCTCACTGTAGAAATGGTAACAACTCCATTGGACACTATGGAGCACAGTGGTAGCATCTCAAGCATGGCCTTCTCTGGCTCTGGGATGGCAGCAATACCTGGCTCAGTCCCTAGTTATTTAAATGTGGTCCTTTGGAGTTCTGACTGGTGCCACAAGTGACAACCACACAAGCTCCCAGGAGCTGAGGAGTCACTCACCTTTTCCAGAAGAAGCCCACGACAATGCCAGCTCCAATTGAAATGATTATCACCATCATGATAATCCCCAGCACTTTTCCTGTTGGGGGAAGGGAGAAGAGAAGAACAGGCAAAGTGAGGAACAAGGCAGCACTTTAGCCTCTAGAGGCAGCATTCTGTGGGTCTTGGTGGTGGTACCCTGGGAGCCAGGGGGTGGTTGAAGGCAGTCATACACACCTAGGGTCCCCAGGTCCTCCTTCTCCTTGGACTTCATCCGGACTCTCTGACTGATCCCAATGACAGGCTGTACAGCAGCTGCCTCACTGCGTGATGGCAAAGTATCAGCAGATTCAAACACCTGGTCCATCTCCTGAGCAACCTCAGCTCCATCTGTAGGGATCTGAACTGCTATGGAAGTGGTGGCTGTTAAGAAGGAAAAATAGATCAGCATAAACCAGTTATTTTAAAGTGATGTGCCTAGTAAACGAGGCAGGAAACAGTTTCAGACTCAGAACTGGGGACCTTGAGCGACCTTCACGCTGATAAACTCTCACACTTCCTCTTAGGTGTTGCTATGGCTGCTCCCCCGGAAGGAGAGTGTGGTCTAGCCCCCTGCACTTCTACTGCTGCTGGCAGTCAAAGGCAGTAATCAAACAAAGAGCCAACCCCCAATCCAGGCAGAGAGCAGAGGTGAGGCTGAAACCCGGGTGTCTCGATGTTCTGCAGAGCAGTATTTGAAGGGCCACCCAGGAACTCCATGCATCTCTACAGTTCAAGATACAGAGAAAAGTCAAGGCGCTCTGAACAGAAATGAGCAAGATGATCAATAGCTCCATCTTCTGCTCTCTCAGGAACCCTCCCTTCTTTCTTGCTCTGTTTTATTCCCTCTTACCTCAATCTTCCTAATGCAGATAGGAGGCCTTGGCAGAGGGAGCTGCCTCCCCCACCCCTTTCCAGCCAGCTACTGAACAGCACTCCCTGAAGACCGAACCGTGATATGATGGGAAAGGGAAGGCAAGACGAATTCACAGGGGTCACTGCAGTAGGGCACGGCTTTGCACAGGGACTTTGGAGGTGCAGAGCCCAGGCTGGCCATTGGGAAGAGAAGCAGTGGGAAAGACCTGGCAGGCAGGCAGGTTTCTCCCAACAAAATGGCAGCACTGCTGGCACCACAGCCATCACGTAGCACGGTGCTGAAGGGCTGGTTATCGCGGCCTAAGGGAACTGACGGCTTTGAATAAAAACCCTCCAAAAGGAAACACATGGCCTGCTTTGTTCTTACGGAGGTGCAGCCAAGGCAAGGAAGACTAGGATGACTGGGGGAAGGCCAGCATCCCCCTCCTGCCTTGGGATGGGGGAGCTATGGGCAAAGACAGTGCAGCCAGACGAGCGTAGGCTGTCCTGGGAACGGGGCAGGTGGATGCAACTGGGGGCGCAGACCAGCCTGTGCTGCGGCTGCTGAAGCGCTGCCTACGAACCAGTTTACCCACTACCGCTCCGCTACAGTTTGAGATGCAGGTGAGGGGTGGCTCCCAGGTGCTGACAACCGACCTGCAGCTCCAAGCCAGGCAGGGAGAAGGCGGCAGGGGCTGGGCGGGCTTCCCGGAGGGGGGGTTGGTGGGCGGAGCCGGAGGGGATGCGCCTGGCCCCGCCCCGGGTGACGTCAGCTGTTTACACCCCAGGTTCGCGGGGCTGGGTGACATCACCCCTAGAACGGGCAGCCCGAGCCTTGGAGACAGCGCGGGCCAATCGCGACGCAGGGGGAGGGGCCCGGCCCGGCCGCGCACGTAGCACCAGGGCGCCGCGGCGCCGTCCGGGTTGCGGCAGCTGCTGTGGTTCTCGGACACTGCGGGGCAGGAGGGGGAGGGTCAGCGTCAGGGTCAGTCCGCGCCGCGGGGTCCCGCCCGGCCGAGCCCGCACGTACCGGTGAGCAGCGCGGCGCCGGAGCCGCGCTGCACGTCCAGCCAGTTGAGGCACGGGGCGCCGCCGGCCGCGCGCTGGTGGCCGCCGCGGTACGAGACGCCGGAGCCGCGGACGCACTCTGCGGAGAGAGGAGAAGCGCCGCCGGTCATCGCGCCCCGGCTGCCCCCGGCCCGGCCCCGCCGCAGCTCACCCACCTTCGGCGGCTCGGGCAGCGGCCGCTAGCGCGCCCCACTGCCCCGGCCCGGCGGCGCGGGCGAT